>NC_136670.1:12607996-13175496 GCF_903797595.1 Erithacus rubecula | reverse complement strand
ACGCCACTGTAAGATTATGTCAAAACAAGTATGGTTTGTCCTCAAACAGCTTCTGAAAACCCAGTGCAAAAGCAAGTCATCAATGTAAAATATCCAACATTGATTAGAAAGTGCAATAGAATTTCAGTTGCCCCATCTGACCTGCACTGACCAGCTCAGGCTGGGGGGAGCAAAGCCCCAAACCTGGTCAGGGGACCAAAGCCTGAGCTCCCCATGGAGCTCTTCAGACTTACAAAGCAAGTTCATTTTCTAAAATTCCTTACTACAGGCATGTAACACCGTGAATTTATTCATGGTTAATAGTCAGTTTAATATTCAGTAATACATTTCCTAGCTTAATTTCCCATTCAGCTATCAGTCCAGGTGGCAGCAGTGTAGACAGGAGTCCACACATTGCACGTGTCACAGACAAGTTGCTGTTCCTGGATCCGGGGTCCAGCCGCCCTCGGCGCTCAGCGCTGCCACTCTCGATTCACAGAATTGGGAGATTGACATTCTCCTTTCCCTTCTCCCCATTGCAACCAGGACTAGCAATTTTTGAGCAAGAAACATATTTAGGCCTGCTCTGCTGAAAGGTGTGAACATAATTTATTCTGGTTTCACTTACAAACCACGAAACCAGTTTCAGGTGGGCTCAGAATTTGCTGTTTGATCGTGTACCAAATGTCGTACCTAAATACAGAAGTCAGTCCTATACTTTTAGGCTTTGGCACAGCTTACTGTTTAGGTAAACATATGTGATACCTTATCTGACTGTGTCAGAGTGTATCTCTCTGTAAATTTCCAGAGTGCTGTGGGAAAACGAGGGAATTTAATGGGGGATGTATTTCAGCCATGTGTCTTTTAGCCACAACACTTTACATTTAAATAAGTCCCATTCGCAACACCTTGAAAATATGCCTCATGCTTATTTATACTGAATTCTTTTCCTTCCTCATCTGAAGAAAAGTTCATTTTATGGAGAGCAGATGTTTTTTAGCTTAATGCCTTTTTATTCCCATGTTGTAGCTTTGTTCAATAATTCTTCAGTACACTTGGGAGTTCCAGAGCGTGTAATTGTCCTGCAAATTCTCTCAGAGCCCTGCCGTGGCTCAGAGCTTGTCTGTCACTCAGCTGCTGGACACAGCAGTGGCCAAGTGGCTGTCTGGTGACCCTTCACTTCCATGTTTCTAAAACAATAGTCTAAAACAATTTTACAGATTAGGGATATTCAGCCCCTGAATAATTGTGCAAGCCCAGGTCAGGGTGACACTAAGCAGAGGCAAAGAGCTGGCCCAGAAGCTGAGGAGGGGAAATTTGCACTGGGGAAGATTCTTGTGAAAGATTTCTTATTCATAAAGCATCCTGAGATCTCCTGTACTCTTTGCCTTTTTTCCCCGGAACTATGAATTTTTCTGTCTCTTTGGAAAATGGGGTTTCATGTAGAAACCATGCAGAGTATCTCACAAAGAAATGCAAGAAAAGCCTATTGTTGGAAAGAAATTTTAGGGTTTAAGCTTCAAAACTTTGGAAAATATGAAAGAGTATGGGAGTTATTTGTTCTCTAGTGGTCCATCCACTGAATTTCTAAAGGGCTAATGTGGAAAAAGGTGTGATAAATCAGTGCATTTGTGTTCAGTGCTGCTCTGAAGGAGGAGAGGAACAGGCTGTACTGCAGAAGTTCAAATGGAAAATTATTGCCTATGCAAGAGGGGTCTGTAATTACCAGGAAAGTAGGAAATCTTGTGAAAATAAATTGCAATAGATACATACATAGATCACAACATTCTTCTGCAGCATCAGCTTCTGAAGTTCACATCTCCAAGTTTCATTTTGAATTTGAAGTTTGAATCATTCCAAAACTGCAAGGCCAAACTCTTTTGAAATTTCCAAGTTTCATCTGCTTTTGATACAAAACTCAGCCATAAATTGACTTCACACTTCGTAATGAAACTCCAGACTCAGTGAATATTTGTGCTTTTTGTTTTATTGTAAAAGTTTGCCTTCCTGTATGAAAGTACTGCTTTTACCCCTAAGGCTGAACTTGCATGAACCCAATTTAACAAATTTGCTTTAAATAACATTTCAGTATTCTCTGAGTACTGCTACAAAAGAAATTGTGTGGTGAGTCGTAGGCTCTGAATGCCCCAAAAGAGAAGAATGCACATAAGCAGGCGGGCACAGACATCTTTGCTATTGTAGTTGGCATTTTCAGGGGGAATTGGAGCCCATGCATCTCTTCTCCACCAGAAAACTGCCTGTTTGGCAGTGGCTTCAATGGTAGAGCTCCACTGGAACATGAAGATGGAACAAGCTGACAGTCAACCACTTTTTAATGTCTCTGTCCCCCAGTTCCCTTGACATTAAAAATTCCTTTATTTTCCACTGAAACTGACCATCAGTTCCAATTCTGCATCTTTGGAGTCGTTTCCCCAAATTGTTCTTTTGGGCAAGAAATCTAATAACAAATGTGGAAAATCAAGTGTGAACAGCCTCCTTCCCTAGGCTGTCTTATTGAAATACCATTTCATGCAAATAATCTCATTAGTGTAAAGATTTTGTTCCCTAGTTCCTACCGGTAACTTAAGTTCAGATGATTGAGCTGTGAGCTGCTGTGGAGGACAGGGGGATTTGCAAGGATGGCCATCACAAAATCCTGCATTAAACAGGCAGAAAGCTGCAAACCCACACCCTTGGAGAGTGCTCCTCACTCCAGGCTGTGCCCTGTGTGGGGAATCACAGCCCTGCTCCAGAGCCAACCTGGAATTTGTCAAACCTTTCACAAGCTGGGGGAAAAAAAAAAAAAAAAGTGGATTTAATGATAAATAATTATGCACTGTCTTTGACATTAAAGGACATCATTGGCTCTCTTCTCCATGGTGTAAATCAAGGTAATGTGTGAATCCTTTAAAAGTAACATGGAATTTAAAATGGAAAATATGAGAAGCAAGTAGAATTACTGCTAAAATCATCCGTTTATTATCTAGGTGTGCTTAATAGCCTGCTAGCTGATGAAAAATCATTTGCTAACCCCAAGGAATGGTTCATTTTCCAACTCAATCATTCAGCCATGCATTGGCCAGAGCTTTTAAAAAATATACCTTGTACTACTTCTTTTGTCAATGTCTGGAGATAATTTATAACAGCAATAACTTCCATTAACACACCTACTAAGCAGTTTCCTTAGAACAGGTAAGATTTGCAGTGGCCTCGAGATGTTTTAATAGCAAACCAATTATCCACCAATGGTTCCAATGGTTTCAAGTGTGTTTTGGTTGGAATTTGTTGATACAGTAATT
Organism: Erithacus rubecula; assembly: GCF_903797595.1. NCBI lineage: Eukaryota > Metazoa > Chordata > Aves > Passeriformes > Muscicapidae > Erithacus > Erithacus rubecula. Next base: position 13,172,218 of record NC_136670.1, on the reverse strand, counting down.
AATAGACTCAGTTGTTCCGTGGTAATCAAGATCCTGGATATGGATTGGCAGGTCTGTTTCTGATGTGCACTAAGGTGAACCTACACTGCTGTGACAGTGCACTCACAGCCCTGGATGGAACAGCAGAAAATGGTTTGAAAATAATGACACTGTTTCCTACTTGCCTCATTTGCAGGAATTTGGTGTTTCTGCAATAGATTTTTTTTTCCCCAGGCACTTCTAAACTCTTAGAGCAGCCCCTTCCAGTTGTTCCCACAGCACCTGAGCCCTGGAGCTGGCCCTGCTGCTGCCCCACACTCAGGGTCTCTGACCCACTTACACCTCAGCCTCTCTCAGCTCTTGTGGCAAGGTGTAACTGGCACTCTCCTGGAAAAAGAAACCCGGGTTTATTTTCTCCCTGTACCTGAGGGGAGGTGTTTAGGGCAATGGGGTGACAATACACCTGGGTACAGCAAACCTGCTGCCAGTGGGAGCACTGCAGTGCCTGCCACCCTGGCCATGTGTGCTCTCCTCTTCCTCCCTGGCCACAACACCCACACTCCAGCACTGGACACTTTGCAGTCAGTACAAAAGATAAATTCGGTTTTACTCCCTGGTCTGGTTTACCATTCTGTCAGGTGAGCACCAGCACCAAGCAGAGGCAGGGACAGGAACATGTGTGGAGCAGATCAGAGGACATGGAAAACTTCTCTTGGTGTCAATTAACCACAGGATTTGCTCAGCTGGGTACTAAACAAATGAACCCTCTCTAGCTTAGATTTAAAGAAGGGAGGTGCTCCAAGAATGCCCTTAGCAAAGAAACTGCCTTTTATAGATGTAAGAGTTCCTACATGGTGCTTTTACAGGATATTACAGCTTGAAGTTTAACAAGATAGTTTTAAATTCTGAGTATTTTCTTTTGTTCCTTTGATACCAGAAGTCTTATTAGTGGGGGGAAAAAAAGAGACAAGAAAAATAGAAGCTAAACCTTGAGCATTCGAAATCAGCTCTAAGAAGGTATTTTGCTTACTCCTTTGGATAAATTCACGTGTTTTATCACTTGAACCCAAGTCAAAGATGCTTTGGAAGTCTGTGGGATTTGTGCAGAGCAGGGGATGTGTGCTCTGGTGACTGCTGCTGCTGTCCCACAGGTTTGTTGTGCTTAGCTGGGAAAGCCCTGCATCCAGTCATGTGTGCTCTGAGGGGTTCAGGGATCACAGAGGGGTTTTTTTTCAGTTTTTTGAATAGATTATATTTTTTGTAATTTGCATTTTTAACCACTAAACAGTGATGCATTATATTTAGAAAATTAGATGCTCTGAGTGTTAGCAAGATGTGACAGTGACAAATTTTAGGAACGCTAATACTGAAACCCATCATAGTTCAAGTCCCACTTTGCTGTATTATAGCTGAGTTTATGATTTGGGAGGGGGAACGTTCTGGTTATCAAGTCATCACTGCTCAAATGCCAGTTTTTTTGCTCAATTTAAAAACAATATGCAATTGTGAAAGTTGTGCTTAGTGGTTATGATACCTTTAAAAATAAAATACAAAGAAAAAGTCGCTTCCCCAAAGGTCAGAAATAAGTCACAGATTTGCAGTTTTGCAGTGTGTCCTACATTTCATGCTTATGGAGTCTGTACAAATGCACAGCCAACACCTAATCAGGGGAAAAATATATCCTGAGCTCCCTGAGTTGGTACCAGCAGTGTTAAGTGTCTGTCAGAGTTTCTATTGTGATCACCCTTTCAGGGATTTATCACTCAGCTCTAATACCTGGCTCCAGGCTAAAAATTGGCATGCAAGAAAGCAGATTTGGTTTAAAGATATATTGAAGCTGCAGAAGTGAGGAAAGTCACTCTCTGGCTTCCCAGGTCTGTTTTGAGCAGTGTGACTGAGGGAGAGCCTGGGGATTTGAGGCTCTCTGCAGTACCTGGGGGCAGGGCTCAGGATGGCAGCTCCTGGCATCCCTCCTGCTGCAGGAGATGCTGATTTCCAGTGCCAGCCCTGGGCTGCCCTGTCCTGCTGGAGCACTTTGGGGCAAACATCACTTTGCAGATGCTTGGGAAGTGTTGCTGTGGTTGCACAATGGCTCCTTTTGGGTTGGAAATCCTGGAGACACCAGGTCCTTAACCTGACCAGGGTCCAGGACCTAATCCTCTAATAACTGATACATTTCTCTGGGTTCTGAAATTTAAAGAAATCCCATCCCAATAGAATATATAATAACATCTGCAGTGCATGTAAAATAGGGTATGTTCTACAAAGCAGAAACTGTTTTCTGATGTCTTCTGGGCTAGTACAGCCACTGCTTGTCCCTCTTGCTAGAAGACTCACAAGATAACAGCAGAGGCTCTTGGTATCTGGCCATCTGAAACTGCATTTCCTCTTGTTCCTTCCTTTACACCCAGCTTTTGGCCTGACACATTTTCTCTGCAGTTCCCCTCTGGTAAGTCCCTCACCACCCTTTTTTCATTCCTATTTTATCCTGCCCAAAGTACAGTAAGATTTGTGGAGAGAGCAAAGGAAAAAATCTTTGCACTAAAGACTTTATAATCTTTAGGTTAAACCCTGTACAGCTCCCACTCTGGCTGGCATTTGAGATCACAATGAGTGTGCAGGACCTCCTTGTTTCCAGTTCTTCAGTCAATATTCAGTGGGCTGAAGGCTCATAAAAATACACATTAATATGTTAGAGACTGTATTATGCTGTCTAATGGATCATCCATAAATCGTAAGAGGACTGCAAGCATCATTTAAAGAAAAAAACAACAAGAAACCAGGAAGCAAGAAACGTTTCCATGTTCAAAGTGTGAGTTTTGCTGCTGCCAGCTGAACAAACGTGGAGTTAAAGCTGTGATGTCCCAGCCCACCTCTGAATCCTCCCAGGCACGGGAGAGCAGCTTGAGAGAGGGCTGGGAGCACGTGAGCTCAGCATGCTTGGGATTTTAAGGAGGGATGGGGTTACAAGACCTTTCACACTGTTCTGACCTCCCAGTTTTTGTGTGAGCTGTGCTTGCATGTGTTACCCCATGCTCTGGTGTGTGATAATCAGGGAACAGCCTGGTGCTGCAGTCAGTGCTCCATCTCTCATCGTGGGTGTGCTATCTGCAGGCATTTACAATTCACTCAGAACTATTCCAACACATTCTATACCAAACTCATTGCTCTTTTGTTTGGAAAATAAAACAAAACTATGCATTTTTTTTGTGCTGTTTGTTTTGTATTTTTTTTTTTAAATAAAAACCAGAGTAAAATATGGTAAATTTGTATATTGTAACTGCTGGAAAGATTTTGGAGTCTTTGTGTGCTGCAGATATTTTGGTGTTAGTTGATGTTACTGGATGGAGGCAGCACAGACATATCTGCTTTGTTAAAACTGGGATTTCTACCAACCAGGGTTTCTACCTTTTGTCTCCAGCCATCTCTCAAGGCTGTATTTCAGACTACACATTTTTCTAAGAGGAAACAAAGCAGATAGCATCCTTTAGCAGGCGTAAGTCCAACAAATGTCAAATTCTGAACAACATTACTTTGTGTCTCTATTTAACATTAAAGCTGATGGCTTTTTGACAGGTTTATAGCTGACAACTTCCATAGCCAGTCATGCAGTTTGAGCTAATTTGATGAATCAACTTGATGTTCTATAGTCCCAGTTGGCTTCAATAGCGTATGTGCTCAATTTTCTGCTGGAGGTCAAAAATAAGCTTTGAAATTTGGCTAATCCCATCACATCCGCAGAACATGTCTGGTGGAATAATCTTTGGACATGAAGCCTTGACTAATGCCAGGAATAGAAAGGAAAACTCAGTAATTTCATTAGAGCCATCAATCCTGAGTCGTGTAGGCACAGCAATCAGGGGTCTCTTGTCCAGCAATTTACTTGGGAGCTTTCAAATGCTTTCATGGTCGGGGTAGGAGGAGGAACATTCCTCAAGGCTGGGTCTTGTTCTAGAGGAAAATGGGCCTTATTGTTAAAGTACATTTAGAACAAATGTTAACTGAATGAGAAAATGCCAGGATTTTCTAATTATGTCTTTCCTGAAAAGATGGGCTCTGCCATGGCAGTGGTAGATGTCAAAATGCCCTGGACTGGGCTGGGTTTTAGACTGGAATTTTTATGGTAAAGTCATGAGATTTAAAGTGTTAAACCTCAGATAACAAAGCAGCAGTAAATGCACTGAAAACTCCCAACACAAGATTTGACAGATTTCCCCAACCAAGGTATCTAGTCCTTATCCATTTTTAACGGGTTTTAGGCATAGAAATTTCAGACTAACTTGATGCTTGCACTTTTGGGCATTAACATTGCTCCGAAGTGGAAACTAAAAGCTTCAGCTTTCACAGTGGCTTGGCATTGAAAAGGCACAGAAGTAACTGCTGCCATGTTCTGTCATGCTTTGGTAAAATAACTGTGGTCCAGGAAGGTTCCAGTGCTGCTCTCCTTGATTGCACAAGGTTCTGTTAAATACAGAGATTTTCTTCAATGCAATGATAATTTGTTGTCTTTTTTCTGCCTGGAAGCTTCCAAGAAGTCATTCCCCCAATCTGAATTGCCTGATGTGTGTTTTGGGACTGTGGGTCATGTAAAGGCTTTGGTGTGCACTCCAGAATTCAGCTGGCAGTGGCTGGAGCAGAGAGCAGGGCTGAGGGGGGACACCTGCAGGGCTGTCCTGGCACAAGGACTGTGTCTGTGTCTCTGCTTTTGGGTAAATGTGTCTTGTGATGAGAAGGAGCAAAGTCTGGACTCCCATTCCTGTTCTAGACTTCCCCTGGGAGGCAGAACACACGAGGCTTTGTGAGGGGACTTGCAGAGAACACTGGCCTTGTCACCTGGATGCACACACACGTGCGTGTTTGTGTGTTTTTGTTTAATTCAGCAGCCACCAGCACAGGAAAAAGCCATTTTCCAGGCTGGAGAGCTGATTGCATTGCTGCTCCTGCTCCGTGCCCTGCCCGCAGCAGCACGTTCCCATCTCTGAGCCCCTTCACCTCCCTCCTCACTCCTCCTGACACACTCAGCATCCAGCTGAGATGAGTCATGGTCATGGAGCTGTGTTTATTAGCAGGATGTACTGAATCACCAGATTGGATGCAAGAGAAGGCTCAAATACATCCATAGATACGCTGCATATGTGTGTGTGTGTACTTTTGTATTCTATTTCCAGGGATTAGAGCTGAACTATTACTGGCACTAAATTAGGCAGCAAACAGATCTAGGTCTGCTGTTTCTACTATTTTTTTTTCTTTTTTTTTTCCCTGAGTAGTAATTCACATTACATCAAAGGAGTAGATTTTTAAGGAACACTTTTGATTCTTAACTTGAATTTGTAACAATTTAGATGATTTACAATGGCAGAGTCATTTGATAAGGAATGACACAGAGTCTGAGCATTTATATGAATACCAAACAATTGTAATGAAACCTGGAGATTGGACTTTTCCCTAACAACATTTCAGAACATTTAATTCCCTTTTTCAAACTGCCTTCTTCTCGGTGTACATAAACATGTAACATTAACCTGGGTTCACCTTTGCCTGGTAGCAACAAATTGTTCTCCGTGTATCCACAACCGGTGCTCCTGCCGCCAGCCTGCTTTCCTGAAGTTTGCCACTGTGCTATTTCCACTGTCCTTTTTCGATTTGGGCATTTAATGAGAAGAAGCAGCTAAAATAGGCTGCACTGGATGTGTCTGGAGGAGCAGCACCGTGGCTGAATTGCATCAGCAGGGCTTTGTGGGGCCAGCTCAGCATCCTTCCCCTGCCTCCCGAGTCTGACACTGCTCTGATGGGCACGCTGCCAGCTGGGAGCAAACTGGGCCCTCAGTTCTCCTCCTCCTTCTTACAGAATCAGCAGCTGTTTGTGTGATCAGCCAGGGAACTTCAGTCGCTGTCCTGGCTGCTCCTGGAGCCTTCAGGAATAGCAGCACAAAAGCTTTGAAAAATAAAGAAAAACAAGGGGGTTGCTCTCAGTGATGTGCCCCTGCTTGCTTTAAGTGATGGGTTTAGCAGTGTGCTTTAACACCTTATTTATGATAAGAGAAAGAAATTAAATTCTAGCACAAAAATCCCCTGGACTTTAATTGGCCCAGTTTCAAGGGGCTTTTGTGGTTTTGCCTCTATTTTAATTTAAACTTTTCTATGTATTAGTTTGTGGGAAGTTTGAGACTTGCTTACCAGGTAATCTGATCAACACTATGACTCACCCCACACTTCAACAAAAAGAAAACCAAAATGAGACAGGGAGGTGGGAAAGAGCTTTCAATGTTAATATATTTATATTAGTTATGACATTTCCTTCCAGAAAATAGCTATTTGTTTTCTACGCATTACAGAAAAATCTGCATGTCTGCATGATCACCTTGGTGTGTTTTTCCTGGTGTTTCTGGGCTTCCAGAGGTCTGAGGAGCTGGGAATGCTCTGGGATTTCTCAGAGGTGCTGGGCTGAGGGGCTGAGGTTTGCTCTGGAGAGGTGCCTGCATTGTGGAGGGCACTACAGGGAGGCAGGGGAAGCAGAGAGGAGAAGGACACACAGCTGAGAAAAGGAGGAGGTACAACTGTGTGTCCAAAGTCTACTACAGGGCTGGACGTGTGATGAAAGGAGAAAGAAATTTGCTGTAGCAGAAGGTCCCTTCCTCGCCTGTGTTTTGATGTATCTACAGTGCTTTGTCTGCTTACATGTTCATAAAACATTATGCATTTGAAAATAGCAGCTTTCCCAGTGCCATATGCTGAGAAATCTTAAGTACAGTCTTAAAAATCATGAGTGGCTTAGGGACTTAATATTTTTTTTAATAACACAGATCGGATTCTTACAGTTTGCTTTCTACTTTTAGAGCTGGTATGTTCTTGATTTCAGGCTTTTCCCTGTGACCATAAAAGCTGCACATTTTCTTTTGGTTGTTTTTGTTTTAAATGAAATATGAGAGGCTCACAAAGCTACAGGACTGGAAGAAACAAGCTTTAAAGACAAGTACTAACTATCCTGAGACCAGCGATAAAAGAAGGAGAATTGGCTGAGCTGAAAAATGGTCCTGATTTCACACCCAGCCCCGTCCCAATTCCACAGCTGATTTATGTGCAGCTACCAGGGCTGTGCACACTGAGACCAGGGAAATTCCATGGGCAAATGGCAAAAGGAATACCTGGGACAATTATCCCTTTTCCCCAGGCACACTTGGGATGTGCATGTTATGCATGGACAATTGCAAATTCCATGTATTTGCACATTTGTCCTCTAATAGTTGGCCAAATATTTGTCCTTGTTGCTATACTATCAAATTCCTTGCAAGGCTGCTTTGGAATTTATGTTCCATAAACTTATGATTTGAAGGGAACCATCATGCAAATATTTTATGAGCATATATCCTATCCCCATATCCTATTTTTCAGTTCTCAGTTGCAGATGTTCAAAAGGAGAAGTCAGTGGTTATCCAGGAATTTGGGATCGACAGATCCTGTTCAATAATCTTCTGGTGAGTGCTCAGAAATAAAGGATTCAAGGATTACTGGGTGTTTATCCACTAATTCACTTCTACTACTCAGAAATGTAGGCAGGAATCATTGGTGACCTAAATCTGCCCAGAATACAACCTTAAGATTTGGGTTTACAGCAGAGTTTTCCCACCTGCCTAACCTCAAACCTCCCATACAGTTACGATGTAGGGACTCAAATCTATGACAAAACAAACATCATTTTTCTGTTTGCATCATCATATGAGTATGATTTTCTTTTTTAAACCAAAAAGGAAAACAATTTAAGAATCTTTTTGACTTAATTAAGGTGTTACAGAGAGCTGCATTCAGGCATTGAAGTACAAAAGTTGAGCTCAAGTCCTTCAAACCCCCATATGGTAATTCTTAAGTTTCCTTTTTGCATACGTAACTAACAGATGCTGCAGTGCCCTCAGATTCCTGCCATACCTTCCAAAATACGTACAATATTTGCAGCCATTGGAGGCCTGGAGATTGTATCTGTCAGGGCTGGCTGCACGTGCAAGAAACATGATGGTAAAATATGTGGCAAGCATGGGAACTCTGTGCCTGAACCCCTCCAAGAGTCTGAAGGGTGATGCATTCAGGAAACTCTGCCTCGCCCCAAGAAAATCAGATGGCACCAGTGCATCATGTACCACTCTTTCTGCATTTTGTCTGAGCTGCTTCTGATTGGATTTTGAGGTATCTCCTACAGTGCAAAGGTTAAAAAAACGCCTTAAGGCCACAGAGCAGATCAGGGTCTCCTTGGGGTGTGTTTGACCCAAGAGTGTTTTGGTATGGTGGCACTGATACCTTCTACACACAAAATATACTCAGAGAAATAAGGGGTAAAAGAATATTTTTGTTCCTTTTAGTAAGGCTGTGGTGGTATGAAAGGAAATGGTGACATTGTTTGAGCCCCTGATCTGCCCAGGGATATCTAGTTTGACCACACAATAGGACTTGGTTGCCAGTTTGATTAAGAATCTGTCCTGTGGCCCCAGCTGGGATCACAAATGTCTCTGTGGCAAATATGTGACAGTTGGTTATGTGTTGAGGCAGCGTTTGAAGTGTTAACACCAGTCTTCTGTACTTGCTTGGCTTTAACTTTTTAAATGATAGAAAAGTTCTGATCCACATCCTATTGTTCCTCTGTGGATCTCTACCTGCTGTGTCCACCTTGCCATGCCAGAGGAGAGGCATTGTCTGCTCTCACAGCTCTGAGTGCTTCACACTGAGCAGGAATTCACAGGCTTTCCAACTTCTCCAGAGTTGCTGAGGTGCAAAACTGCATCTTTCCCCCCTCCCCTCTCTTCTCTCTCTCTCTCAGGGTGTGAGAGGCTGCAGAATCTCTCCTCACACATCCTGCAGCTCCAAACCCAGGTTTGGGTCCCAGGGACCAGACACTCAGAGTGCCTTCCCTGTGCCACATCTATCCATGACTGCTGGCAGGCCAGACAGATCCAGACTTCTGAAGACTAAATTAAACTCAATTTTCTGAGTCAGAAAAACATGTTTGTTTCTTAGTTACTGTATGATGTGCTTCTCTGTTGACTTGAAATGTATTCTGTAATCCCATGCATATGTGATTTCTTTCTTGGTACTCCAGAGTGCACTCTATAGATAACACTTTCATGGTATTTTAAATTCCTATATCTTGACTGTTTTCAGAGAAATGAATATGATTTAACCTTCTTTAGAGCAAGGATAAACTTTGAAATGAAAACTAACATATGGTCTGCATGCTATTTTTATATCTTTATTTTATAATTTCTGGGCTGATTTGGAGAGCTGATTATTATTTACCAAGTGAAGTAGGCTGTCAGTGTGGGGGCTGCAGTGCTGCTGTGGATTAGCCCCCAGCTCTCCCAGATCCAGCTGCAGGGGAGCCCTGCAGGCCAGGGGCTGGAGGTGGCAGTGGCACAGGCACAGCTGCTTGGGGACAGCTCCCTGCTCGCCCTGGAGTGGCTGGCTGCAGCCAGAGCCTGTTAGTCTGTCACTTCTCCTCACACCCCATTCACTCACACGGCTTTTTTGTTAAATATCCTGCCTGTCACACCGCATTATATTTCTTCATGATCCACTGCATTTGCTGTGGGTTTCCTTGAGGAGATCCTCCATACTCCACCAAAGACCTTTCCTCCTCCCCTCTTCCCAGACATGCCTTTTCTGCTTGTGCTCATCCCTCAGATGCCAACCCTGGCATTGTCCAGGAGGTCCCCAAACCACAGCTGGCTTCCCCAGGCTAAGAGACTCATGAAAATCACTCCTAAATCATCCCAAAGCTATTCTAGTAGGAATTCAGCTGCCTTCTTGGGATTCTGCTAAGTATAAAGAGGAAAAATCCAGAAATAAAAAGCCACAGAGGAGCCATCCACCTTGGAGGAGGCAGTGGGTCCTGTGCAACTTTGGCCTGGCTAATCTGCCAGGGGAAGCAGGGCTGGAGAAATGTGGATGTGCTGTCAAAACATGTGAGGAATCCATTTGCACATTACTATGGAAATTTTTTCTCAAACAAAAACTTCAAGTACAGATGTCTAAGTGTTGCAGGCCCTGCTATTTCATCTTTTGTGTGATGTTGTCTCTATTCCCAGTAGATTCCAAGACTACACCTCAACTTCACTGCTCCTGCATACAAATATTTGCCTGAGATATATAGTACATTGTAAGGTCACTTGCAAGTACGCCTGGAAAAATCAGACAGAAAAACTGAACAAGTTTTCACAATTGAAATTAAGTAGGTCAAGAATCCATCCAGCTTGTCTGGTAATGTGCTCCTCACGCTAATGAGATCTGGAGAGAAGAACCCCATGTGTGAGGTTGCCAAGGTGAGCAAACCTCCTCCTTACAAACCCAGCAACAGCAGTAGCAGTGCCTGAGTTTTGTTTAATCTTTCCCCAACAAGGCACTCGAAAAATGCCTTACCCTGCCTACTTTCTGCAATAGTCAAAGTATTAACTTCTGTAATTAACTTCTCTGGTGATTACAGAATGTATTCCTTCATCTTAATGGGTGGGATGACCAAGCAAATAAAGTTAGGTACTTACCTTTCATTTGTATCTTCACATAGATAAGAAAGATGTATGAAGTGATTAGAGAATGCAAGATATGATGTTTATCCCATTGCTGATTATTCCATAGGTGAGTTAAGACCTCATTAAGACTTTGGTGTCAGGTCTAGTGCTGACTTGCATGTTGGATAAAATCATTTCCCATGGAATATAGGTTTTATGAATCATTAAGATATAAACCCCGCCATGGAATAGGTATTATAGAAAAAACAGTAATACATAGTCATAAGGATATATAATTATATGTATGTGTGGGTATATATATAATGTTTAGTCTAGACATCAGTATAATTATGCACAATAAGATGTGACATCTGAGATTCATGTGTGTTATAAATCTTTTTGAAAAGGGAAATGGTTAAGTCTGGGAAAATATTAATTTTTCCCAGCATTGCTCTGCCTCAATGCCCTTTTATATCTGAGCTCTGAAAAGAAGACAAGGCAAATCATTTATTCTTCAGCCATTTTCTTTTAGTGTCCATCTTCTCATGTGGTCCAAAGGCCACCAGTTTTTGCTCTTTAATGTGCAGATGGAGCCAATTCCTTTGTTGTCCTCCATCAGAAGGCAGAGAGCTTGAGGCTGCAGGGCTGCAAGCCATGGCTGCAAAGTCTGAAAATAGAGCTGGCCACTACAGGCAGTATCTGCCTCCTAATGGAACCTGTTGGCTTGCTTGGAGAGGCAGGACAGGACATGACAAGAACAGAAACATTAAAGAAGTTATCTCTCAAATATTCACATTTGGCTGGGAAATGATGGGCCAGATTTCAAAACCTGGCCAGCATCTTTATGCCTGTAATTTGCAGGAGAATATGAGTGGAATTAATTGGGGATGGAATTTAAGCTATTTATTTATCTTAAGAATTTAATTTTGGGGAAAGAAAACAGACGTTTTAGTATTTAATATGTGCTTTCCATTCAGTTCCAGAATTGAACCTGCAGGGCTGCAAAAGCTGGGAAGGCCCAGATAAAGGCAGCATGAAAATGTTGCTCCAAATAAAAGTGTTCAAAGTTAACAAATTGCAAGACATCTTGAACAATTTAGCCAGCAGATTGCCTGTTCACAACTGTATTTTCTGCTTTGCTGCATTTAACTTGGTTTGACTGGTGTTGAAGGTTCAAACCAGTTGGGGACCACACACAGCTTTATATAATTAAACATTAAACTGGTTAGTGGGGTTAAAACTGTGAACTATCCCAAACTTGCAGGGCATTCATTGAGCAGCGTGTTTATCTCATTTGGCATGTTCTTTTAAATGTACCTAAGAAAACAGCAGAAGCAGAATGCCAGGGGTGACAGAGGCACTGCAGAGAATCAGCAGAGGACACAAAGCTGGGGCACTGCAAGTTTGCAAACAGGGCAGGGAGATCCACAGGCCACGTCAACTCTCAGATGCATTCAGCAAATTCTTCTGACAACAGTGCAGGAGGAGGCAAGTGCTTTGTTGTGCATCCTCCTAGAAATATTACAGACTGCAGAGCAAAGAAAACACACAGAGCTGGTCAATATTTTTTTGAATTTACTCCGAGTGGTGGAAGCTCTGCCCAGAGTATTCCATTTATGTTTGGAGCTCTGCACTCTATCATCGTGCTGCTCTGTAAAGTAAATTTATTCCTGAAAAAGAATAAAAGGCTTTCCTTGTAGCATATAGAGATGCCAGGAAGGTCTGAGAGATTCACTGATCTTTCCTTTTTTTAAAAAAATTAGATGTGTAACCCAGAAAATAAAATAATCAGTACATTTCCAAGCTTTATTACAGTTTTAAAAGTTGGTTTGTTGGTTTTTTTTTAATATATTTGATTTCCAAGTGCTCTGTCACTTGCTCATGATAAGTTTCATTTGAAAAATAGATAAAAACAGTTTTCACTTGATAGAACTTGAGGGCCTTTCAGTTGTTTCCCCCTCCAAAAATCATTTACAAATCTCACCCCTCATCTGTGAATAATCATGGCCTTGAATATAATTTTTGGTCAGCAAGTTCTATGCATGAAAAGTTCCTTGTGGCCAGCACCTGTAGAATGTGATTAGAATGTGATTAAATGTGTTTGAGTGGAGTGGGAGGGCGGGTTATTTCTGGAATCATTGTGTTGCTGTGTGAGTGTGTCTGGAGGAAACCAGAGGAGGGGAAATCTCTGAATGCTCCGAGTGCCCCTTTTCCCTGGCCATGGAAAGCCAAGGAGCTGAGTCTGACTCCTGCCAGCTCCTGCTGCAGCTCAGCTCCGTGCCTGGGAACAGGGATGAGCCAAGGGACAGTGGCAGCCAATGAAAATAATCTGCCATTATTTTCATTATTTTCCTGGTGGTCTCCCGTCACTCTGTATATCATTTCATTAAACATCTTTGTCATGCAATGTAGAATTTGGCTCCAGCTGCTTGGGCTTGACTAAGGAATAGAACCAGACCATAGACTCAATTTAGATTTGCTGGTTGCACATTTCTGGCTTCTCCTGTGCTCCAACAAAAAAATATTTTTCTGTTGGCTTTTTTAAAAGAACTACACACAAATTTCAGGTGAGGTTTTCTTGCTGCCTTAAAAGTGGTTTGCTACCAAGTTATCCACTGCTGGCTGCTGTGCCTTTGTCTGGAAGGTTGTTAGGAAACTACAACTTCCAACAAAATATTGCCCAGAGAGGTCATTTCCCTCTCTCCTCTTTCCACACATCAACAGACAGGGCTAAATTTCACTGCTTGCCTTTCCATCCCTGTTTCCTTTGTAGCAAAAAGGTGAAAAGTCTGTTATTACCCAGAAGCAAAAAGGTCCTTTTCAGTGTGAGGGACATCTAACAGTCATTATTAGGAATAAGAATGTTGGATGGCACTACAGATGGAAAAAAAATGGATTAAAATAGCTGATATTTTGAAAACTCTAGTATTCAATCCCACGGACATGAAATTTAGAGTAGGAAAAAGTAATCTTTCCTAATGACCACTTGGTACATTCTGTCAGGAGGGAGCCCTAAGCTGGGAGCACACACAATTTTTTTCCCAGGAAAAGTGATATATACTTAGAGCACTAAGAGTGGCTACCAGTGACACACAAATGCTTTCAACTTTTAAACCTATTTGGCTGCATTCACCAGATCAGCGTGGTGGTTCAGCTCATTAGCATTTGAGCAAATTTGTTACACTTTTAAGGAGTGGTTTTGGAATGGCCTGACCCTCGATGCAGTGAATTCCAGATGCTAATGGCACCATTTATCAAGGCAGAGCTTTTTAACATAATGCATAAACCTTTCCTACACGGAGTTTTACTGTGCATTCAATTCCAGTGCAATTCACTGCTGCGGGCAGAGGAAATGAAGAACTTCAGCAATGTAAACACACGAGGAAAGGGCTCTTAGATCCGTGTGGTTCCTGGAGATGAAATACTTATTTCCACAAAATTTGTCTTCCATTGTAACAGAGCAAGGTAACTGTGGGTGCTCTGGAATTAAATTATCTGTCTAGGGCTTTTTGTGTTTCTCCTCTCTGAAACATCTGAGCATCTTGTACCCTATCAAAGCCTCTAAAAAATCAAAGGATCTTATTTTTCAGGAGAGCTTAAATTGCTTTTGTGAGGGACATGTTTCTGTTTGCTGTTTGTTGGGTCGTGCAGCACAACAAAGCTCCTGTTAACTAACATTTTAGTGTTATTTAGCCCATTTGCTCTCTGTAGCTTTCTGTTCAGATACCAGAATTCTTTCTTCTCTGTGATGTTTGGAATGCTATTACAAATAAAAACCTGACCATGCAAAGGATTAAACCCCATTAGAGATTGATTATGTTGAAGCCAATATTAAATGAGAAACAAAAATATGGAGGGAATCAAATGATTTGACATAGTCCCTATCTCCCAATTTACATTCCCATATTCTAATATGTCAAAATTTTCCAGTCTCCTTGACATTTGGAAGGGATCCCTGTGAAACCAGCTCGATGTCTGCCTCTGCTGAAGCAAACAGCAATGACCACATTGCTCCCATTCTCTGGACACAAGACTTTTCATCTTTCCAGGCTCTTGTATCTTGTCAGACTGATCTGACACTTCAAAATGGAACAAATGCACTCCAGGAAAAAAAAAAAAAATAGTGCTGCACATTCCAGTTCTGGAAAGCAATTAAGTATAGGCCTAATTTTACCTTTATTCACTGTTTCAGTGGAGGAAGCAGCTCCACTCTGCAGCAACTCCCAGCCTGACCAGAGCACTGGAGCTGTTGCCCCAGTTGGTGTGAGATCATGGGATTCTTTTCCTTTTCTTTGTTGGCTTCAGGTTCCCACCTCCTGTTATTTACAAGGCAAAGATTTTGGGCTACAAATGTTCCTGCATGTTTTAACTACAAGCATATGAGTATTCCCAAATTGAGGCCCTGGAACTCTTCACATCTTAAGCACATCATCTGTGATGCTGGAAATTCCTGTGCATATGCTTTTCCTTACCCCTTGGAGCAGTCTCATTAATTTCAGCAGGACCCACAGTAGTAAAGTTAAAACACATCCATAAGTATTTGCAGGTTCAGGTCCATAGTGACATTTCTTGTCCTGCAATGTTATTTTATCCCTAAGCCTGTTCATTGTCAAAAAATGAATCTTTGAGTAATCAGGTCTCACAACTCCCCTCAAACCCCTTCCTGGAACTTATTTTGTGTTCTTTTCTCTGGCAAGGCCTGTGGACAGCAGCAGGGATGTCCTAAATCAAATAACATTAAGAATCTGACATGAATTGACAAGAGCCAAGTATGGCTGAGCTGGAGTTTAACCCAGCTGAAGTGAAGAGTTCTCTCTGCTGCAGTTCAGCTTTAGTCACACTCCTTGCAGTTGCTTTCTACTTCATCAGATTATTTTTTTTTTTTAATAATAGAAAATTAATTGCATGGGAATAAATTAGTGAGACCTGAATGCCAAACTGTTGGAATTTGTGCTCTTAAATGACCTGGAAGAGACACCTCTTTTGCAC
The DNA here is from genome assembly GCF_903797595.1 of Erithacus rubecula. Lineage (NCBI taxonomy): Eukaryota > Metazoa > Chordata > Aves > Passeriformes > Muscicapidae > Erithacus > Erithacus rubecula. The sequence continues at coordinate 13,156,760 of NC_136670.1, read as the reverse complement.
TTTCTTAGTTCCTTGTGTTTTTCAACAGTTTACTCCAAATGGGTACTGAGGTTTGAAGGGGACAATTAAACATTGGTACAAACCCCATCAGTGGGATTGATGGTTGTGCTGTGTAGATGTGAGGAGCAGGGAAGTTCCCAGTCCTGGCATCACCACTGGGAATTCCTCTCCCAGCCCCTCATGGGGTCCCTCTGTCCCAGGACATGCAGAGACCAAGCTTGGTGAGGCCTCCATCCATCCATCCATCCCCAGAGGCTGCAGGATTCCATCTGTTTCCTTCCAAAAGCAGCTGGAGGCAAGGTTGGGAACAGCAGGAGGGGCAGCAGAGCCTGGGGTGCTGGGCTGAAAGGCAGGAAATCCTGCTGCTATTCCTGGCTCCTGCTCTGCTGGGGAGGCTTTAGGCAGGAGTTCAGCTTCTCCAGCAGCCTGTGCCATCAGCAGAGCACCTGAACCTTCCAGCACCTTCCAGGAGCTGGTTCCTGCTGCAGGAGGGGCTTGGTGGGGATCTGTCCCCACTGCACTCCTTGTGTAGGAAACAGGGAAACAGCAGATGAAAAAACCTGATGTGACTTCTGTAAACACAGAGCTGGGATGTTTGAACAGCTTCCATCCATCACTCATGGAGCTCTCTTCTGGAATTGTGTCCAGAGCTCAGGTGCAAAGAAAACATAATTTTTCTGCAAAAATGTGAAGTGACCCATCAACACATCCAGCACCCTGACATGGGTGTGGAATTGTGCTGGCTGTGCATTCAAAGCCCTGCCTAACTAAAAATCAAACTCCAGCAACCCCATAAGTGCACAATCCTCAGAGATAAACAACTGACATGGATTTTATGTTCCTGGGTATTAGAAGTGGGAAGCATCAGTTGTTTTAAATGGAAACACAGCAAATTACTGTATCTGAAACTCTGTCACTTGCTCCAAGCAAAGCTCAAACAAATTCTGCCTTATCTGAATGATTTCAGATAAAATTTCAGCCAGGATTAACTGTGGTCTTCTTTGTTCTCTAAACTTTAGAGTACTTGAGGAGAGGAGCTGGCAACATGGACAGTGTTTGATGATAAAAAATGTAATAACAACTTTAGGAGAGGAAAGACAGATGCACATAAGGAAAGGTCGAATACACTTGGAATTTCTGGAAATTTTATTAGTGAATATAGAGCCTTCTTGCCCCTTTGTAGATAAGGACCTTGGTGTTTTAAAGGGAGAGGGAAACATGTTTATTTTGCATGGAAAATATGAAAGTTTTTTTTTCTTTTTTTTTTTTTCTTTTCTTTTGATTTCTTCTGTTTTCAGAAACAGAATTTTTAAAATTTTAGTAACACTTCCCCTCACACATAAAGCTGATTATCAGATTCCCTGACCAAAACATCTTTTCCCAAGTATTGCATTTCTGAAAGTTATTTACTAAGATTGCTTCAGTGTTTTAAAATGTCCAGGCTAAGATTCCAGCTTTGGCTTACATCAAATTGGAATTCTTCATATTTGCCATATTTTCAACTCCTAAAAGCAAAGGAGGAAGGAAAAGCAAACAGCAACCACCAAAAAAAAAAAAAAAAGGTACAATACATGTTTATTAAAATTTGTTTTCAGTCATAAATGAATGAAGCTTCATTAAATTCAGGGGAGTTAGACCCACTTGCATTAACAAAAAGTAGGGTCCTTGTTTCTCTCTTCTTTTCAAAATTTTCCCAATGCTATTTTTAGCAGTCCTATGGGGAGGCAGAAAGTAGGGTGGAAAACAGTTCCAGCCATTTTATCACATTTTCCTCCTAACAATGCAGTGCAAATGAACAGAAACCCTAATGCTCTGCAGAATAATCCATTAATCATCATCAGGCTCATTCAGTGCAGCCTGTGCTCTCCACACCAGGCTAACAGAGCAGGGCACAGACTCCTGACCCAATCTCACCTGGGCTCAGCACAGCTTTTGGGGGATTTGTGGGGTTTGGCACCTCAGCAGGGGCTGCTTTGGAACCCTGAGAGATTTAGCAAAGGTTTCACCCCTCAGGGGTTGGGAATTAAAGGAGTTGTGGGCCCATCCACACTGAATGTTTTTGCACACTGACAAACTGGTTTTCCTCGAGAGAACATCGTTCGCTTCACTGGCAAAAGAAAAAAAACCCAAACAAACCAAAACTTCATTACACTATTTTGCATGAGGAGCTAATCAGTTAAACTTGGTGCATTCTCCTCATCCCTGGAGGATTTGCTGTCCAGCTCCATGTGAGTGTGCAGCTCCCAGCTCTGCCCCAGCCTGGCTCCCTCCTGCCAAGGCACTCTGCAGCTCCTGTGCTGAGCTCAGGACTGTTCACACTGTGGGACACCCTCCATGGCTTTCTGCACAGCTCAGGGAGGGATGGTTTCACTGCCTTTCCTCTTCCTCTGTGGAGCTGCAGCTCCATCTCCATATTTTCCTTCTCCATATTTTCCTTCTCCATATTTTCCTTCTCCATTAGCCTTCTCCTGTAACTCAAACTCAAGAGAGGGAAGCAGTCCTAAATTATCCTAAATATGCTGCTACAATCAAGGCTCAAACTCAAAATGGAGGGTTTATTTTGTATCCTGTCATCTCCAGCAGCTCCCCCCAGCTTTTTCATTTGCTCATAAGTCCCACTACTAACAACACAAAATTATTGCAATTGAGAGCCAGTGGTAGAAACATCAACAGAGGGATGGTCAGGAGATTGCCTAGAGATAATATAGAGAAGAACAAAATTAGGAGGCAGCTTCCAACTTGCTTGGATACTTGTGAAAATTTCAAGCACAAATTCTTGATGGAACTCTTCCCTTAAAATTTCTTTTCTGTGTCCCTCCCAATGTCTCTTGTTTTTTCAGAGTGTATAGGAATATATATTTCTACTCCAGCCTTGCATCTGTCTCATGAATACATCTGCTAAGTGTGTGCATGCTTAGGTTTGAAAATGCTCTTTGTAGAGCCCAGTAGTGTTTGTACTGTTTCCAATCTCCTCCATCTCTGCAAGATAAGTAGGTGCTACACTTATGTCATTTATTGCTATTTGTTTCTTTCTGTTGGTTCCTCTTAAAGTGCTCTTCTCGTATCGTAGCTCCAGGGCATCCTTGCATACAGTTATGATACATAAAAACTGAAAAGCACAATTTAAACTGCAGCACCTCATCTGCTCTCCCTGTTGTCTGTATTTTTTCCCTCTGCCAAACATCATATTCCTTTCATCCAGCAATATAACACGATCCACCAGAAAGAAATGGAGCACAATGGAGGGTGAGTCATTCTGGCTGAAAGGTTAGGGCCAGATCCTGCTTTCCCTCCTCCAAAACAGCTCCCATACCTCAATTCTTTAAGACCTATGTTGGCATGGACAAGCATTTTTGGGTGCAGTAGGCTTCAGTTTGAGAAGTCATTGCCATTTCCCTTTCCTTGTGCCAGTTCTTCAAGCTCTTCCTTATTATCTGTTCCTGGAGTGCCAGATTTATCCCCAGAACAAAGACCCAGATTGTTTGACTAACCCTTATCTGTAAAACGGAAATTTCAGGGGGATCTCAGCCTGTGCCTTACAAAGTCCAGCTCAGGGCACTGAGAGGGGTTTTGTGGCACACATGAAGGATTTCATGTGCAACTCAGCAAAACTCCCCAAGGTCTCAGTGAAGGTTTTGGCTCAGTCAGTCTGTAGCACAACCTGATTAATATTTGGGAATGCAGAGGTCTCAAAGCAAGCTGAAAATCCCAGGAGTCTCAAGCAAGCACCCAAAGCAGGCAGCAGAGAGAGACCCAAGCCCTCTGGCCTGCTCAAGCACGTCTGGCTGGGGTTCCCATCCAGGTATCCCTGCCTGAGCCAAGCCACCCTCTCCTGCCAGCAGCTTTGCTCTGCTCTGCAGCATGGAGCCATCCTCTGCCTAACTGGATCTGAAGCCAGTTCTCCCACTCCCAGGAGAGCAGGGTAACCACCAAACCTTTCTGCTTTGCATAGAGAGGTATTAAAGAGGGGTGAGAGCAGATAGACAGATTAGGGCTGCTGCTCCAGAATGTGGGAGCGTCCCCTTGCAGTTTCTCTCCTAACGAATATTCAAATGTGGAGACAAAGTGGAGGAGTTTCAGTGGGAAAGGCTGGAGGAGACTCACCTTGGCAGGGAGGGAGGGCAGCATCTGGGGGCTTTGCTGGGAGAGAAGAGTGAGAATTCCCCAAATCCCACTGGGAATCAGGTCATGGAGGGCTCTGAACTTGAGTCTCCTGCACTGAAAGCAAATACAATGCAATAAGTGGGGAGCTCCTGCCAAAGGCAGAGGTGGTTGCAGCCCTGAATCCATAAGGTCCTGTCCAGACATCCCAATGGAATGAGCCCATGTGGATGAACATTACTCAGAAGAACTTTTAACATTCACGTTGTGCATCTTGTTTCAATATGGATCAGAACTGCAATAGAAGGGCAAGGCAGAAGAAGTCCTGGTGCTTAGCACAATTTATTGGTGGAAACTCAGACATCTGAGGCTGTTCCAGAACAGCTGAATGAGGGCTTTGAGTGCCTTATTTCAGAATTAGTGACTCTGAGTGTGTCACTCAGGTGAACATGTCACTTCATGACCTTAAGCTTTCCAGGTTTTACCTTGTTTGGTCTTTTTAAATTGTCCCTGTAGCTGTTCTTTTTTGTTCCTTATGCTGCATCAGTCATACATCAGGTTGTGGCTACTCCCCAGTGGCTTGCAGAGAACAATAACATAGGGGAGAAAATATGCCCACTCATATATTTGGATTGTTTGACTTTCCCCTATATCTCCCTGGAATATACCTCTACCTGAGTGCTCATTTACATATTAATGTGCAAGTATTTTCAGACCCACATATTTAGCAGAACTCAGAAACTGGGGGAATAATCTGTAGATAGCACAAGTATATCATTTTGATTTACAGGCTAACATTTAAATGTTTTGAGGTCAGACCTCTGCGAGAAAATAATTCACAACTGGATCTACAGCCTCCACTGGCTGTACATTTATTGCCAAGGAGCACAACACAGATTGTTTTTACGTGCCTGCTTTTTATTGCCTTAGATGCTGTTGTAGGATAGTTCACATAAACATTTATATAGGGCTTAGAAAACAGTTGTTAGCGAGGAGGAAGCTCTTTCTGTTTACACAGCCTCGAACAAAGCCACCGCTCGCTGCTCCCTCTAATTGACAAGTGGGCAGGTTCTTTTCAAGTCACTGACTGGAAGAAGTGAGTGTCTGAGATTTATTCCTGACAGGACTTAAATTACTGGTAGCCTGACACATTTGTGAACAATTACTAGACACTGAGGTGTTTAAAGTAATGGGTACTGTTTGCTTGAGGGATGAGGAAGTTTCAAAACCATTAAAACAAAACAATTTTCCATTTGATTAGCAAAAAGCAAATGCATACGTTTATTTTTCCAAAAAAGCACATGGTTATTTGAGTTCTTAAATTATTTTGCTCTCCACATACACATGCTTAAAAATTTGCTTTAATTTCCTAACTGGTAAGTTACCATCCCAGCTCTGAACACGAGACCTGTGAGCTTGCAGCTCAAAAGCTTTGTACCCAAAAGGTGAATTCACAGCAATGTCTCAGATAGAAAAGAATCTCATTGTTTAGTTGTTTCAGATGATAATAAGATCTTCCTTTTTAGTTTTTAATTTGAAAGAAGGAAGGTGAAAAACTCTAAAATTTACTGCTTTACTCATTTGACCATTAACTGCTGCCAATATTTATGGACAATAAACTCTGTTTAATCCTCTCCTTAATCCACATTACCTTTATTAATTTATTTGTAACTCCTCAATGTAAAAGTTCTGTATATTCCCACTTTTCTTTCAGTGTTCATGTACAGAGCTCCTTCCATTCCTCCTCACAAAACCTGGGGCTATACATCCCCAAATTTCCATCAGCCATTTGAGAGACTCCTGTCCCAACAGGAACATTGCACTGGAATATTGCATGTTTTAGGAATCATCCTGCATGTGTGTACACAATTCCATCCTCTTCCTTCATTAACCATGGACTGTTGAACAGGTGCTGTCTCTGCAACTTGTGTTATTCTGATGTGCTATGAAGTGAATAAATTAAAACTCCATCCATCTGCTAATAACCAAAATAAAAGATTTCAATGGGGAACATAAATCAGGATTCTTGGAGGAGGTTGGTAATCCTGCTTCACTGCTGCTCTTGGAGCCAAATTGTTCTTCCTGGCTGAGTCAATAAAAATGTTTATACATTTCTTAGTGCAACAGGGCCACACAGAGAGCTGCAAGAAATGTTTGCAGTGGTGGTCAGTTGGGTGGGAGTTGGGAATGTTTCTACCCTGCTGACCATCAGATTCACCCAGCCAGGTAGCCCAGAACTCTGACATTGCTTTAACATGTTCATCTTTCAACAAAATCAATGGGGATTCTGCCCTGTTTCTCAGTTATTCTTTCATCCACAAGGAAAAGACACTATTTTAAGGGAACAAAAAGGCAAAATGTTTCTGAAATCCCATTGTCCCTGTTAGATGTCTTCCCACTGTTTTACTGGGACTCCCAGCAATGTAAACAAGTAAATGTGATGGCTTTTCCCATGGGCAGTTCACTGCCTCACAAAACAAAACTTTTCCTGATAATTAATATTTCTGAGGAAGGAAGATGCAGCTAGGAGTTTTGCTGGCTTTCCTGGAAATGCAGACTTCCAGATTTCAGTGTGCTCAGGAGTCACCAGAGCACCTTAATTTGCTGCAAAAGGATTGGAATTCCCATTGATGACTGAGAATTCCCATCCTTCAGTGGGATTATTCTTGAGTGCTGGGAGAAAATCCCTTTCTTGCCACAGCTTTCTCTTGGAGAATTAGGAGGTGATCTGGGAACTGGGAATTACCTGGGGTCTTTTGGTTTTGCTCTAATTTTGGAAAAATAGGAAGACAGATAGTAGGCACAGCTTCAGCCTTTGTAAATTCCTGCCTGCCCAGTGCTTGGTGCAGCACAGATGTAACTCAGGTGGAGCTTTTGGGATGTAGGAATTGTTGGAAGTTGTTTCCTGAGGCACAAGTCAAGGGCTCCCAGCCTTACACTGTCTCCAGGGCTGCATGCAGCCCTCAGTCACCCAAAATTTTCTCTTAATGCACCACCTACTTATCTTTTATATCCATGGAAAATAAAGACACTCTGTGTCTTTTTGAGGTAATTTCCAAAGTGATTTGTGCTGGCTTTGTTATGGTGAGACCTGCTGAAAATCCATCCCTTGTGCAGGACACTGCATAACATCCCTCAGCTAAACCACTGCTCCTCATTTGAACCCGTGTAGAAGAGTCCATAAACCCCACAAAGAGGGAGGTTTTATTCCCTACTTCTTGTTTTCTCTGTCAGTTCTTGATGCATTGAGTAGTAAAACAATTTGTAACGTGCCGTTAGCACAAAAGAATGAAAAATAATACCAAAAATAAAACATGAAGCTGCAATGAATGCAGCTATTTTTACACATTGTATTCTGGCTCAAGGAAATTTCAGAAGCTTCAGCAGAAGAACTCAAAAACACTTTCAGGGTCTCAATTCACCATAAGGGATGGTTTTATACATTTTTTTCTTCTTCTTGAGCATTTTGGGAAAAGGGAAAAAGGAGCTGCAGATGTTCCAAACTTTCTATGGTCTTTTACAATTATTCAGGGTGGTGCCTCCTCTCTAGACTCTGTGCTGTTTTGCTCACATATTCATAAATTTTTCTCATTTGTGAGAGTCACTGACTAGAGCATGTGAATGGTTTTACCCAGTAGGTGGTGGAGCAATAATGAAGCTTTGTGATTAAGTAGTATTGGAACATCTTATCTGAGTGGGAGGCACCATTAGTAGTAAAAGTAATTACCTGTGTAGAACGTGCAGATTGCACTGAGCATGTACTCCACCACACAAAGGATGTCTTCTCAACTTTAGGGACTTAAGAGATCTCCATTTGCTGCTAATTTCACTTTTTAACTGATAGCACATAATTCCTTGAGTTTTATGTGGTTTTTTCTTTTTTTTTGTGTGTGCCAAAATTACAAATAAACTTTGTGAGAGCTCGTTCTCCTCATCAAAATTCCATCCCTGACATAAGCAGCTCTTTCCATCACAGCAAAATGGGTATTTTTTGTATTTCATCTGTAGATTGTACCTCTGGTAGTTTTTGTGTCTTGTGTAGATGTGAAATTAAACCTTTCTGCTCCTCTTTACAATTTTAAACCCTTCTGGCTACTTTGGAAAGCTGATAAAAAGTCCTGGGATTCAAAGAGACCCATGACTTTTAGGATAAAAAGGAAAATGAAGAGCGTTTCTGGTTTGTTTTAGATCTGATGCAAAGCCTGCTGGAATCACAACAAAGAGACTCTCACTGGTTTTTAAGATTCATATCCGGGGTTTGAACACAATGCCTGACACAATTGGGATGCTGAATTTCGGAATTTCCCTGTGGGGCATTCCTTGGGGAGGTGTGAGCTCAGGGGACAGGGACAGGCAGAAATGTTAACAGGTGACAAACTGGCATTGCAGGGATTGGTTATTGCTCTAGCACGTTCTATCCCTTCCATCTATAAAATACCAACATTTCTTAAAGGAATGGAGTAGGTCCAGTCAACTTTTATCCTCAACTTCAGATTTTTTCAGCAGCTTTTTTTTTTTTGCCAGTTTTTCTGCAGTTTCTAAATTATGTTTCTAATTTTTTCTTTTTAAATCTCCTGAGGGAGTTGCCTCTGTGACCAACCTGCTTTTGTTCTTAAATATTTTCTTTTTCTTGTATTTTTTTGGCTGATTTGTGATACAATTTATTCATTTGATATATCAATAGGATAAACTCTGTGATCATGCCTGAAAGTATGAGGAGAAAGTTTAGGAGTCTAGAAATACTAAAATTGCTGGAGCCACAACAGTGGAAATACATTCAAATAATCAGACAAAAAAATTAACTAGTGGTTTTAGGACTAAAGTCAGCCCAAATATTAAATTTGTCGTTTTTTTCTTTGTAGAACTGAATGCAACAATTTTTTCTTTGCTATTATTTCCATGGGTCTGGACTTTTGATGAAAAATAAATGAAAAATCCAAAAGAATATAATTCTAAATGAATAAGATTGACCCAGTTTTGTGCAGAGCTGTGCAAATTCATGTTTTGGGGGGGGGGGGTCAATTTTGCAAACACAAGGTTGGCTTCAAATTGGGCTGGAGCTTGTTTTATTCTTCCTCCTGTTGAGTTAAGCAAAAGAGCTGGAAAATATTTCAGCCAAGCAGTCTGAAATTTAACTGAGACCAAAATCAGGCATATTTTGCATGGAGATTATATTGCTGTAATTGCAGACAGCAATTTAATGATTAAAAAAAAATTATTGTGAGTATCTGTTGTTTTGTTGCTGGTGTTTACAGGAACCAACTGCCTTCAAGGACATCCAACAGACAATTCCCATCCTTTAGTGGAAACAATGAACAGAGATTTTACTCACACAGAGAATAGAAGGAGATAAAATCTGCAGAGTTTAGCATTCTTTTAATGAATCCTACTAAAATTCAGGAATGCTCCTCTTGTGCTTGCTACCTTTCAATATCCCTCAGGGATATGTTTGATAACCCAGTGTACATCCTTATGCTTTAAAGCATGATAATATTAAAATAGCAAATTTATTCCTTGGAGTAAGATTTCAGACATACAAATTATGTCCAGCTACTAAGTGTGAGAATACCTTTACCTTGTAATCAGATAGAGGATAAAGAATTATCAATGGCAAAATTTCATATAGAGCTGAGATTCCATGGAAAAAGGCAATTGCTGACCTGGCTTCCTGATGAATCCAGTAAATTACAGATGTGCATTACACACACTGGAATTTTGGCCTTTCTGAAATGTCTTCCATAATTTGTTCATTGTCTCATAATTAATTCAGGAAAATATGTTAACATTTGCAGAAATGCACTGGCAGATCTTAGATTTAAATTTCCTTTTAGATTCATCTAAACTGCTGATTGTGAAATTCAACTGCAATAGAAAGTGGTGCAATAATGTGCCCTAAAAGTGCCCAAATGTACAGGGAGATGTTGGTCTGGGTAGATTATTCTTGTAAGGATCATGTGCACAGGAAATTGGCCACTTTTGGTCAGGAATTGTTTAAATCCAAGGAATCTAAAACCTGAGGAAAGTTCTGGATCACTGCAGACCCGCATGTGCCCTGCTAGCCCCAACAAAAACATCACAGCTTGTGTTGTAGGAATAAAATCCAAATTGGGAATCTGGATTCACATCCATTGCTCAGAAACAGAGAAATGTAACTCTGAGCAAGAGCTTACACAGGAGGGAGAGAAAAATGAAATGTGATGTTTTGGTCCAAGTGAGTTTGTTTAAGAAAGAAAAATTGAAAAAGCATTTTTGGCAGTTCAAGTGTTATGTGGGTTTACAGCCCTTTTTGGAATATGCAAGGTTGTCACAATCAATATTGTTCTTGATCAAACTGAACCACAGACAACCTTCTGAAAAAAGCAGCAGACCCTGATCTCTGGACCAAGTAATGAAATTTGTGATGGAAAAAAGACACATCCACCTGATGTTCGTTAGTGGGGGAAATATTGACAGAAATTGTTAGCATGATGGGAAATTCAATTACTTTAAGCAGTATTTGAACATGAAGGGAACAGAAACTTGATTAGGGAAATCATTTCAGATAGTCTTCTAATTCTTGCTAAATCCAGAGGGCCCTCCCTAAAATCCCAAGGACCAATCCCCCTCCAGCTGCTGCAGCTACAGAAGAGAGGCTGTGGTCAGGGGGTAGGACACAGATGGGCTCCTTGAACTCCTGCCTTTTGCAGGGCTTTCAGCACTTCATGCTGGGCCAGCCTTTTGTTCACACTGGAAAACATCTCTTGAGTAATCCAGCAGGATCTAATTGCAGCCTGATGCACTTCTCCATGTGCCCAGTGCCCCTGGATCAGCTGAACACCCTTTCTGTGCCCACCCTGTGCTCCTTCGAAGCTGCTGGGGGTAAAGGGTGTGAAGTTGTGTTTGAAGAGCCTTTGGGGATGTGGAGGGAAGGAGGAGAGGCCAGCTGAGCTCAGCTTTGTCCAAACAACAGGCCATTTCTGGTCCCTTTAAGTCTGATTTCTCCCATTCCTCCAGGAAGGCAGAGGGACAGAGGGGAGGCACCTCTTGGGCAGGGACCTGCAGCTTCCCACAGGGATTTGGGCAATGCAGAGAAAATTTAACACAACAGGGACAGACCTGCAGCTGCCCAAAGCCAGAAGAAACCTTTAAGTCCTCTCTAGTCCCAGCCATCCCCTGGCTGCTGCACCAGCTCTGGGTTTCCATGGGATCTGCCCTGTTTCTCCAGTCCCCCATGAATTGGGGGTGTTCTGGGAGAAAGGGGGGAGCTACCTGGGCAGAACCATGGCCAGCTTGCTGAATTTAGCACCCCAGCTCTTCCCCAGTGTTAATATGGAGATCAGAGTCAATAAAACACATGGAGGCAAAATGTACGACTCCAATTTACATTAAGGAACTTAAAAGTTGTGAAATATGTGAAGAACAAACTGTTGTGAGAAAATAAGTGCCAGCCTTCCTGCAAATTTTATATCTGATTCTGCAAGCATGGGAAGTCTTCAGCTCTGTTCCTGACTTGGCTGCCAGTTTATGTGGGAGGGGAAACAGCCATTTTGCTCGAGGGAAATATTTTTTAAAAGTTCCATGATGAGAAGGGGTTTTGTTTGTTTGTTTGTTTTTGCTTTCCCCCATGAAATGAGTTTTGCAGTTGAAGTTGCTGGTCCAAAGGCTGAATTGTGCCTCCATCAGCTTCAGCTGCCGTGGGACGTTTGTGCTTCTGTCTGGAGATTTTGGCAAGTTGGCTTTGCCTGTGTGGAGATGTGTAGACACACACACACACAGACATTGTCTCTGTGTTTGGATAAATGTACACATATTTCAGCTTTCATCTGGACTGCATTTTTGAAGAAAGTGTGCTTCAGACAATGCATTGTTCCAGTTTCATGGATTGCAAAGATAAAGCACAAAACCCCACAAATTCATGGAGAAACACAAATCTTCCAGCCCCTGCCTCTCACAAAGGGCCATTTTTGTGTCTTAAATGGGGGCAGGTTTATAAAAAACAACTGCCCATACAGCATTTCCCACATTGGAGCCTTGGGAGTGAGTGGATTTCAGCACTGAGGGAACAAAATGAGGTGGGAAGTTTTTCAGATGTGCTTTACTGGGGTTCCATCTCCTGGGAACAGGAGGAGTTTGGGAGTTTCTGCTGAAAATCTGCCTTTTTCACGTAGGTGTTGGATTGGAAGCTGAAGCTCTGAAAATCTGGCCTCGGAGGCCTATTTTTAAAATATGGTTTCTGCTTTTTCAGACACAATTTTGTGATCCCAGCTAATTAGGAGAACAGCCATGTGGTTAGACATCTGAGTGCTAGTCTTATTGCTTGGAACAATGACCATGGGAGAAAAGCTGCTCCAATGTGGTTTTGTTGTTATTTTGGTTTTTTGCTTGCAGAATAGACTGGAATCTGCTTTTCAGGCTGCATTGGGCTCCGTTTGTGCTGTTATAACAAATAAAGGAAGACTTGCTGATGGGCTCAAATAAACCTTCAATTGAAGTGACATCTCTTTTTTTCAAATGTCACTTGCTCCCTCCATATCCCCGGTGTGTTTTCAGACCTCTGTTACAGGAGAGCTGCTGCATGATCTTCTTCAATTTACCATTCACTCATCCAAAATAAGGAACACAAAAAGCTTTTAAAATTAAAATTCAGGTTTTGAAAGCAGTGTTAGTCAACTCACTGGATTCACAGCTTACTTGGGGTTGACTCTATCAAGCTATTAAATTTGAGGTTTATGTTACAAAGTGACTCCATGAGACCTCAAGTAGCAGAGTGAAATTAAGGATGTTAAGAAATTGTATCCTCAGCTGACCTCTGTGGAATAGGAAGAAAGAAATCAAGGGCAAAATTTATTCTGTTTTGTGGAATTTGACTGGAAATTTGAAGGAGAAGTATTCCATTTAAGCAGTGACATTACACCAAGTACTGCAATTGATTGGCAAACACTGATCCATCTGATGTGTGTGTGGGTTTCGTGGTGGTTGTTCAGGGAATTAGAGCCCATGCCCATGCAGGGAAGAGAGTACAGGCAAAAAATATCACAAAGTAGAGCTGCAACCTCGCATGCCAAAATTATAAAGGAAATATTGCAGTTTTCTGTGGTGCTGGTTTCTCCCAGAAAGCCACTCATTATAAGCACAGAGCAGCTCTGAGGTTTCTCACTAATTACAGATGATCTCCCAGGTTGTTAGAACCTGAAGCTGTTTGTGTCACCAGCCTGGCTGTCCCCAGGTACAACCACACAACCAAAACACAACCCAGGAGCTTTGTGTCAGGATCACAGGAAAGTGAGAATCATTCCCTGGTAGGAGGCAGCTCCTCTATTGCAACAGCTGCTTTCCTATCACCCTCTTCTTATTGTTAAACTACACCCTGGCTAAAAATGTCCCCAGCAGTTCCTCTGTCCCATCACTGCTCTGCAATTTCCTTCCTAGCTGAGTTATTCCTGGGGTGGAACAGCATCCAGTGGGGATTGAGACCTGCTGGTGCAAGGCACAGAATAAATCCAGAGCAAGATACAGCCTCTGTCACTGGGAGGTTACAGATTGTCACCAGCCCCGAGCAGGACAGATTCCTCACTGGAGTCAGGCACTCTGTGTGGGCACTGCAGCCTGTCTGCAGGTTAAATAATGCAGCAGAGCAGGAGCAGGGAGAGGGAGAGGCAAGAAGCAGCAATGGGCAGAGGTGTGGTGGTGTAGGAGCCACCCCAGCCACTGCTGAGGATGAAATTCCTGATGGTTTCAGGGAAGGAGAAGCCTGAACTTGAGAGCATGGTTGGTATCAGGCGTTTCACTGAATCCAGGGGATCCACAAGGGCTGGTGTTGGCTCCTTTTGGGTGACAATTCCTCCTGGAAATCACTGTTAGATGGGTTCAGGGAGTTTGGGAGGGATTGTGGGAATGTGTCTGTGGGGAATTGGACAAGGGAAAGAACTCCTTGTGGTGGCTGCTAGGATCTGGATGTGGAACTACAGTTAATGCTGGTTTTTATTGGAGGTAATTTCCATTTAGGATATTGCTAATGTCCTGCAAACTGGGCCAAATTGGTTCACTAAAGCCAGCACAGGGTGAAGATACAATGCTGGGTAAAATGAATTTTCACTTGGTTGCATGTGCTCTTGTTGTGACACCCTTAGCAGTCTTCCATCTGCACTGAAATCCATAAAAGCTTGCCCTTCATTATTCCCTTCATTCTGTGCCAGAGAGCCAAGGGTCTGACTCAGACCAGTTGAAAGTAAATGGGAAATTTGGGTTCTGGGCCTCATTTAAGGTGAATGACAAGTGAAGCCCATGGCACTGAGCTGCCCTCCTTGTGCCCCCTCTCCCTGACAAGGTAAAAGTTGGTCTCCCCCTTTCCCATGCTCACTTCCTCTGTGCAATTTCAGTTGGCTTTAATCACAGAAATCACCACAAAGTGAAACAAGCAGATGTTTTCCAAGTCTGCCATGCCACATCTGGAGTCCCTGTGATGATCCATATCCCTCTGGCTGGAGCCATCCATCTCCATGCCACTGTCACTCCAGCTTTGCCAGCATCCACGCTGACTGCCTGGCTTGAACATCTGTATCAGGCATGTCAGCAAAACAGGTGTCAAAATTCCTTCAAAAACAAAAATCCAGCCCTCTGTGGCTTCTCCAGACTTCCTGGAGTAGAGCAGATCTGTGGGGCTTTGCATCTTTGCTTTCCATAACTCAGTGATGGCTCCCTGCTGGAAATCTCTGGATATGAGCAGGAGAGGGGACAGGTCAGATGTGATTCCTGTGCTTCCAAAGGAGACTCTTCAGGGTGGGAGTGTCTAAAAGGTGCTGAATTATTTTCTTCCCTGTCCTTTTGCTGTGGTGGCACTGACCTGTATTCAGTCAGACATTGAAGCAGGAACAGGTAAGAACCCAGGCAGTCCCAATCAGAAAGGAGGCCATGGTCTAGAAAAACCAAAAAATAAATAAGGATGGCACCTATTTTACAGATGGGGATTGAAGCTGAGATTGAGAAACTTGCTTGAAGTTTCACAGAGCATAAATACAGTGTACCAGGACAGAGATAAGAATTAAAGTGTCTCTGCCCTGAGTATTACAGCTCTGCTCTGCATTTCCCCAGCATGTTGCCTTATCCCAAACCTCCCTCTTTTCTTACTACCACAGGCCTATCTGGGATTCCAGCATGTTAGAGACGTCTTTTCTCACAACTCAGAGTCATGTCTAAAATAAAAAATGAATCCTTCAAGATTAAATCCAGCACAGGATTTAGGTACTTAAAGGATTTAAGCAGTATTTTGATACTTAAATGCAAAGTTGAGACCAATGAGATGCTGCCAAGATACTGCATTATCCTGGGAAGTGCCTGCCTTCGTTTGGTTGCTCAGTTTGTGATCTGAAAATATCTTAGAAAGCTGAAATTTTTAGTTCAAAACATTTACTGACTATTTTTTGCTAGACAGGATTGAATATTCCAGCCCCAACTACCTCCGTGAGCATGAGCAGGGCTCACAAACTGACCAGTGGGTTTTCACCTGGTGGAGCTCCCAGGGCACAGGATATCCCCTGCCAGGCCTGGCTCAGCACAAATCCAGCTCCATGGCCTGGCCTTTGAATCTTGCCAGCCATGGAAAAGCTTCTCAAAGCCTCCCCTCCCCTGTCAGGCCCCAGGATATCACAGGTGTGCAGTTACAAAGCCAGGCCTTCTGCTTATTCTGACCTGCAGAATTCCAGCCCCATGCAGGCCTGGAGAAGGGACCTGCTTCCTGCTGGAGCTGTGCAGGTAGGAAGGAAATATTCAGGTGAATTGATGCAGCAGAAGAGGGGGAAAGAACACTAAAATGGGGAAATGCCTTTGTCACCTAGTTGTGACAATTTACTGATGAGGACCAACTGTGGATTGCTGATCTGGCTCCCAGGACTGTTCCTGAATTTTACCTTGTGATTTCAAAAAAGGTCCCTGTAAAGTTCTAAGAGCAGATACCAGGAGCAGAACTTTTCCCTTCTGCATCCCTGAGGTCCAATTAATTTTGCATTATTCTGTGTGCAGCAAAACAACTTTTATAGAAAAGCCCACCCACTCCAAACCCAAAGCACCTGGCAAATTGTTTGGGGCATCTGTAGGAGAAGTGAACACCCCAAGGTACAGAAAGGAGCTGCTGCTGAATTTTAGGAACTCTCTAAACATGGACAAAGAGTCAGGGTTAGAAAGGAGACATTGTTTATTCTGCAGGGTGGAAGTTTTTCCACAAATCAAGCACATTGGTCTTTTCCCAGTGATGGGAATTCAGCAAAGTCTGATCCCTTGGTGGGGAAGAGAATCTCCTTCTCCTCCCTGCATTACCTCCTCCCCTCTCAGCTCTCATAGCCATTAACCAAACTTGTTTATCAGCCCAGTTCTGATCTCCTTTCCCCATCTCTTTTATTTTCTCTTCACCTCTTCCTTCTGATTACACTTCCTTTTCTCTGGCAATGTCCTCTGTCAGAGTGAACAGGCTCCAGTCTCCCCTAGGGGCTGTGCTACCAAAAACTCAGTGTCCACAGAATTCCACAGAATCCCAGGACATGCTGAGTGAGAAGGGCCTCACAGGGATCAGGGAGCCCAACTCCTGCAAGTACTGAGCTTTAGCACTGACAGGGACAGGAGTTCTCCTTCCAGGAGCAGCTCCCAGAGCAAAGTGCCTGGAACACGAGGCTGAAGGGCCAGTGCTGGCCTGGAGCCTTTCCCAAGAGTGTCCTTGGGCTGATCTGGGGACACCCCCCAAAGCCCAGGTGCCACATGCCAGGTGCCACGGAGGGCAGGAGATGCTGCAGAGCCGTGCCAGGGCTGGCAGCAGAGCTCTGGGTCTCTCCCTCTGCCTCCTTTGCAGCTCTTTGACGTAACGTGAAGCGCTTTGCCAGCTGCGGTTTTGTGAGAACAGATTGGTAAACTCTGACTTGTTGCATCAGCCTGACAGCTGACTTCCCACACAGCTCCCAGTGTGCAGCTCTGCTGGGGCTGTGATTCATCCTCTCCCCAGGTCCAGCACACCATCAGCCCAGGAGCTGCTGCAACAAGGCTCTGCACGGCCAGGAGCTGCTCCAACGCCCTCTGCCAAACAGCCCTTTGTCCTCCCTCGTGTTGAGGAGGCAAAAGAATATGCTTTGTTTGAGATTTTCCAAGGAAAAAGAAAAAAAAATCAGGTTCTGGAGTACCAAAGTTTCAAATAGGAGCTGATGGCTCCAGTCTGGGCACAGACAATTGAGTTTGAGGGAATTTATAGCAAGCCTATCCTTAATGTGTCCCAGGAATGACTTGATTTGCTTCTCCTATTCCCTTGCAGGAGAAACTGTGGGGATACAAATTTAATACAGTCTAGGAGCTTGTGTTACAGTTTACTGTGTCCTTGGACAGCTGTAAATCCTCCTCTGATGTATTTGCTTAATATTTAGGCTTAACATGTTTTAACCACAAATCAGGCTGCAATAATGAACTTGGAACTCGTCCAAGCCTTATCCCAGAGTCCCCACAAACAGCTCCAGTCCCAGAGGTGAAATGCTGGTGATCTACCTGAGAATATCCCCAGTCCCCCCTCATTTTGTTACATGTGCTGAGAATAACAAGGCCCAGTAAATCAGGAGCCTGATCCTCGACTAAAACAGGGATTTACATTCTCCTGTGCTGATTTACACCAGTGGAGGAGCCGATTCCACCATGAACAAATAAAGTGTTTTAATCTACCCATCGATCCACAGCTCAGCTAATGAAACTTTGCAGCCTTTAAAATGTCCTGGCTCCAACTTGAATGTCTCCTGCATCTGGATTTTCTCTCATCAGCACTTCAGGGCTGGTACTGCATTAAAAACTGCACACACAACTACAGTTAAGCTTTTCAATAATGAAGTCACTTTATTTATTGAGAAATGTCATCACAGGATACATGATTCTTGGCAGGGCAGCTCCTGAGCAGGAAGCCTGCAGTTCCAGAGGTATGCAGGAACGTGGAGAAGGGCATATTGTTTGCCTTCTTTTTATGACAGGAAGGATATGGTTTGGTTGTGTTTTTGATGAGTTTTATTTCATTGTACACGGAGATTTTCCTAGACTCGAAGTTCAAACTTGACAAATAGTTTTACCCCTCCTGTTACGTGGGTGTGGGGAGTGACTCTCTCTGTGTTTTGCACTGATGCTTTGCAGACCCTACACAAAAGTTTTCATCCCTTGGGCCTCTTGGGCCAGCAGAGCTGGCACAGATGTGGAGCATGGAAAGTTCAAATAATTCCAGGGGTTAATAGACCCTGCTCTAAGATATGTGTGAGAAGCATTTTGGTGAATTGATATCATTTAAATTTTAGCCTATAATCTAGGGTTTTATTTGAAAAAAAAAAATAGAAGCTACTTACAAATAAATCCACAGACAAAATGAACTAGCTAAAGACATTGATGATTTCTGCTTCCTATGGCTATTTGATTGCCTAATTACAGTCATTTTGAACTGATTGCATGCTCTTTTAATTTATTTCCCAGCATTTGGCTGTAAGGAAAGACCTAATGCAGGGTGTGTTTTACAGAGGAGAGTAGGTCTTCCTGAAAACAAATGTTCATTCCTTTCTAATTGAGGAACTCTTGCTTAGAAGACAGGCAGGAACTTAGAGCAGAAACCTGGTTTATCTGTCAGGTGGAAGATAGGATGTTTTGAATGCAGCAGGTTTGGAAGGCTCAGGCTGTGCTGATCCTGGCTGGGCAGCTCCAGCTCTGTTATCCCAGAAACACAAATTCAAAAGGAAAAGCTGCCTTGTTTTGAAGCTGCAGAGAGTTTTCTTGCAGCTCCAGGCTGAGCTGGGGCTCAGGGCAGCTCTGCCCTGCTCTGGTGCAGTTGTTTCCCTGGGGCACTGTTAGAGCAGACTGCTCCTCCCCAAGCACACCTGACTTCCTCAGTGCCCTTCTTAATTGCTTGCTACTGAATCATCTTCATTAATCCACAGTTGCATGATGCAAAAACGGGGCCCAAATGTTTGCCATCAGTTTTCTTTCAGGACCTAAACTTTCTGAGATGTTTATTACTGACTTCTCTAGATTTTTGAGGCAGAACACTTGTTCAGTACCAAAGAACCACAACTGCTCTCAGCAGCATTGTGTATTCTGAGAAAAATGCAGTTATCAATCCAAAATACAATTAGAATTACTTTACCAGGTTATGTCAGGTTGTGAAAACAGTATCAGGAGAGGAAAAGAAAAATAAATAAGTCTGGTGTGTTTTGTTAGCTCTGCAGTGCTGGGCATTTATTCAGGCTGGATGGATGGGGAGGCAGGGCTTTGCTATCAGTGGGTTCAGTGCTGCCTTTCAGTGGGGCCTGTGATTGCTGGACAAGAATTTAGAGTGATCTCAGAGGGAGAAAAATATACAAAATAACTGCTACAAACAATCAGCCAGTACCAGGAGTTCCATTCAGAAAGCTGACCACAGCTTTCAAGGTGGTTACATGTTTATTTTCACTGTATGGTTGCCACAAACTTTCCAGACAAATCCTTGCAAAATCTCTCAGGTGCACAAGGAGAGCTGGGGTCAGATAAGGAGTCATTATTGCAGAATTTGTGGCAGATGACCATAATCCTGTTTGTGAGACTCCTGGGCTCCAGTTCTGGGGAGGGATGTGCTGGGCTGGCTGTTGCATCAACACCAACAAAACCAGTGCCTGTGACCCCTCAACTTTACAACCAGAGAGGCAGCAGTTCCTGAACTCTGGGAATTCCAGTACAGCTTTAATTTCACTTACAGATGGCCCAGCTGGTGATGTCACACAAATGATTGCTCTGGCCTTTCTTTCAGGGAGTTCTACCTGAAATGATTTTGCTAAAAGGAGCATAAAAGTCTTTTAGCTCTGATGTATTTGCTGTAACAGGGGTTGATCCTGAAGAGACCTAGGCTTTGCTGGAGGAAGAGCTTCATTAAACAACTTTTCCTCCAAGAAATCTCTGCAGAAATTGGGTCTGATGATAGCAATAAAAATTGTTTCTGCAAAATGGTTTTGAGAGCATTTCTATTGTTTACTCTAACAAAGAGCCTCTGGAGACAGTGACCTTTGATTTCAGAAGTTTTGTGACTAATCCCTTTTTACAGACAACTTTTTTTCATCACAAACTTCAAGGAAATGCTTGACTGAGACAGGATTTGAGCCTAAAGTTCCCAAAGTTTCAGTTTTGGCCTTGTACCAGTAATTATAGGATTGTAAATTGGTTTCATAAGCTTAAACTCTGGTGTTGGTACAAACTTAGGGCAAAGAATTTCCACTTGTTTGGGTGTCCCCAGCAGTGATGCAGCTCACCTTGCTCAGTGGCTGAAATATTAAAAGTTAATTTTAAACCCCCCCTAAATCAACAACAGCAACAAAATCCTGTAACCTTATTTTCCTGTCAGGGACATTCTGAGGTGCAAAAGACCAAATTTTGCTTTGGAGCCCATCTGGATTCCTCTGTAGTTCTGCATTTACCAGCCTAAAGCATGTGTTGTTAATTCAGTGTGTCTTAAGTCCCAGCCTCACATCTATTAAGTTTAAGCTCAGCAGGAAAACATGAAAAAGCACTCTCATATTAATCAGCAGTGCCAGAAATAAACCTGGAGATCAGGAATTTAAACCTCACACTGCTCAGATGAATGCTGCAGCCTACAACATACAGCAGGGCTGTATTTCTGCCCTGTGAAGGATGGATGTCAGAAAAAGGGAAAATACTAAAGAAATGCATTTACTTAAAACACTTATCCTCGTAAGAGCACTCCATAAAATGTACATAAAAAGGCATTTTTCTCCCACAATTTAGGCAAACAGAATTTTTAGTTAGATATTATCACCTGGAGAGAGCCCAATAATAAGTAATTTAGTCTGGAGAGGGGTTTTGTACATTTCTGATTAATATTTACAAAAGGCTTTGTGTATTTTTGCTCGAGCGCTAATGAGGCAGCAGCTCAAGTTTAACAAAAAGGACACTGTAGATTGAAATATGGTATTGTGCCCATCAAAGTCTGCCTCCTCTCTGCTTGGCTTATGATGAATGCTGTTCTTTAATAGCAGGCTGGGGTTCCTGAAAAACTTATTACAGAGACTAAGAGAGAAGCCAAGAATGAAGGAATGCCTGACTGGCAGCAATCAATCACTCCCTTTTAAAGATGAACTGATCCTTCTTTTTTTAAAGTAACACTTCATAAAAAGGGCTCAAACATAAATATGCAAAGCATTAGAGCAATTACATCCTGCATGATCCCTGCAGTATTTCTGGTGCATGGCTTCACTTTGCTCTGGTGAGATAATGAATGCAGGAAAATGGTAAATCTCTCCAAAAGAAGACTGATATTTAGAGAAAAGTTCTTGCTGAAGAGTGTTAATTATCTGGAGCAGAGAAGTGAGATTATTTAGATTCCTTTTAACAACATATCTCTACACAGGGTCTGTTTTAATGAAACCTTCTTTTCTTCTTTTTAATAAATATTTTGATAAATATTTGTAATATGTTTTAAGAAAAAGCAAATACATGAAACCCATACACAGAAGTGGGAAAGGGACTGATCTGTTTAGTGGCCATCATATGTAAATATGTTCATCTTTAAGTGCCTAATTTGCATATGCACTTTCTGCAACTGTCTGCAATCCCAACATTTGACATGCAAATTCAGCCTGAAAACATCCCCAGCTTTAGAGAAGTTGGGTTCCCTGTATGCAGTGCAGAAATTTTGCTCTTCCTTTAACACATAATCCCCGACCAGCAAGTTCCAGACCTTTATTCAGTGTTTAACAACCCAATCCTCAGAACACAACCTACTGTTCATGCAACATGGGAGGGTTGGAAACACAAACTGATGGAGATTAAAATATTTTTTTTCCAATCACCACAAAAACTTTGCTCTGCATAGCAAAAGCACCGAGTTAATTTAAGAGGTGCAGCCCAGATATTGCATCCAGGTAACAGGAATTTTTAATGACCTGTTATTTTTACCTTGTCCAGAGAATAAACTTTTTGTTCCTAAGGGTCTTTTTAAAAATCCTTTTTGTAAGAGTGCTAAGAATGGCTGGACAGCTGCTGTCAGGTGTAATGGATGGTAAATTATAAAATGTTAATGAACTAGTAACTATAAAATCTAATATTAGCTGCAAACAGAGTTGTTTAACATGGCACAGCTGAAAGGCATGAGCATGGAAACAGCAAAATGTCAGTAGTGAAATACCTGGTGGGTATTTGAGACCTCCAGTGGGCTCAGGCTCTGTGTAAACACTGTCAGGAGAGGAGAATCAGCTCAGGTTTGTGGAGTTCAGTGAAAGTCAGAAATATTTTCTTCCTTTCAGAATAGGAAAATGACATTTGGTGCAAACGGAGGTTCTTTCCCCTAGCAGAGACAGTGTGGGTTACTCATAAAAGCATAATGGCTTTCATTCAGAGGTGCCATATGGCTGCTTATAAGATTTCTGCACAGCACTTGCTGTAGCAGTAACTAAACAAATGGCACTATAGTACAATATAATACCTGTCAAGAGCAGTGATAAAGAATGTTTTATTTCTCTGCTCTCTGTCCTCTTTTCTCCCTTCCTCCTTGGGAGCAGCTGCCTGTGTGAGGCAGCACCCACTAGATGGTACTGCCAGGCTTCTCCGAGCTGTGTCTGCAGCTCAGCCTCCCTGGCCTGTGCTGGGGCTGCCATCCCTTCATCCATCCAGCCCTTCAGCCATCCATCATCCATCCCAACGTCTATCCCTTCATCTGCCCTTCATCCACCCCTTCATCTGCCCTTCATCCATCCCAACATCCATCCCTTCATCTGCCCTTCATCCACCCCTTCATCTGCCCTTCATCCATCCCAACATCCATCCCTTCATCTGCCCTTCATCCACCCCTTCATCTGCCCTTCATCCATCCCAACATCCATCCCTTCATCTGCCCTTCATCCACCCCTTCATCTGCCCTTCAGCCATCCCTTCATCCATCCCAACATCCATCCCTTTGCCATCCCCATCACTTCCCAACAAGGGGCTGCAAGGGGCACAGCTGGGCAGATGTGGCAGGAATCTCTGACTGGGAGTCTGAGGACTCAAGGGGACAAAGTGCTCAACATTTTCTCTCTCTTTAATCTTTAAATAAGGGCCAGATCTCCACCTGGGGCTCAACACCAGGGTAACATGTATGGAGAGACACCAAGAACAGCTCTGAGCCTGGGCTGGGCTTCAGCTCACCCCAGCTGAGCTGCTGGGGGCCCAATGTCCCTGTGTCCCTGACACTTGATGCCCAATGTCCCTGTGTCCCTGTCCCTGGGAGCCCAATATCCCTGTGTCCCTGTCACTGGGAGCCAGGTGTCTGCTTGTCCCTGGGAGCAGAGGGAATTCAGCACCTCTGAAAAGCAGGCACAGACATCTCAGTGCCTGTCCTCTCCTCCTCCTCCTGGAAACCACTCCTTGTGTTTGCTGTTTGAGGTTAAATGAAGAGATGTGTGTGAGGTGCTGAGTTCCTCACTCAGATGCAGCAGCAAAGCCCCAGCACCAGCCCAGAATTTTTAACTTGCATCAAGTGCTGCCTGCTCAAGCTCTCTGGGCTGGTTAACAACAGACCTTGTTGGAATGCCTTTTAATTTTGGTAAAAGATGGCTCCACCTGCTCCACACGAGCAGAGGGATGGAAAATACTG
Source organism: Erithacus rubecula (assembly GCF_903797595.1). Taxonomy (NCBI): domain Eukaryota; kingdom Metazoa; phylum Chordata; class Aves; order Passeriformes; family Muscicapidae; genus Erithacus; species Erithacus rubecula. The sequence goes on along the minus strand of NC_136670.1, from coordinate 13,133,068 downwards.
CAATGTCTGATCACCAGATAGCCTTCATATGTTGTTTACAAAATAACACATCTTCTCTGTGCCTGTGTTTTTCCCTGTAGGATAAATGCAGGCTTATACCAGCTCTGAAATATATTGGCTCCCTGATCAGCACCCTAACACATCCTCTCTATCATCTTCTCCTTTGGAATCACACTCCAGGGAAATTTGGTTTAAACCTTCCTGATTAAAAGCCAGCAATGACCACATATGTAGTAAATGTGAGCTTTTTTTTTTTTTTTTTTTTTTGTTTTGTATGTGCTTGTCTCATTTCTGAAAGCACTTCCTTCACGCAGCCTAAATTCAAGATTTTGCATGATGTATTCCTCAGTCCTTCCGTCCATCTGTCCAGACAGGCAGCTTGTTTGATGAGTTAACCATTCTGAACACTTTAATATTTATGTGACTCTTGTGCAGCTCAGCAGTTGCTTTATGTGGGATTGCATATTTGATAAGATCACAGATTCACTCTGTGCCAAAGCTGAAGTCCTACCGAGGTCTGACTGTACTTCAAATGTCAAAAAAATATGAATAGGTGGTCTTAATGTTCTCCTCTGGTGTTATATCTGTCTATAGAGAATATAGCTTACAACAGATTAGAAGCAATAGAGGACTTGACATATAGTGAGAGAGCAGGAAGAGTGATGCTTGTTGACATTATCGGCAAAACCTGTAGGGGAATTTTCTTTTTTTCCTTTATTCTTTCTTCCCCTCTTGCTTTCCTTCTGTGGAATTTGCTTATTTGTTCCTGTGAGCCTTGCTCTTTCTACTCTCAGTTCCAGTTTCTCTATCTGAAATAGTGTTGTCAATCCAGGTGTTTTCAGCCCTTCCCCATCCGAGTCCTCGCTCGTCTCTCCTGGCTGTTTTCCCCCCGTGCCTCTGCCTGCTGCTTAAAGAATATTTATTTGCACAAAGCCTCTGTAACTCCAATTCATGTGCATGTTCTGTGGTCCCTCTGCACTCCAGGTTTCGTGTGCACAAAGGTTTGCAGCAAATGCAGCTCTGGCTGAAGGGTTGGTGCTGCAGTGCTCTGCCCCTGCACTGGGGATGCACCAGTGTCTGAAGGGAGGCTACACAAATGCATTTGGCTCTAAATGGGGAATTCACCTCTTAAGCAAAAGGAAAAAAGAATCCTGATTTTCAGTCTTTTGTAGCAGTGTCACAAATAAAGGAGTGAAAGATGGATTGCTGGGGAATGAGTCATGGAAATTCCTACCCAAGTTTTGTGAAATCTGAATATGTCGAGGACCGGGGAGAAGGAGAGGATATTTCTGCTGACATGTAATGTCTTGGTCCTCTCTCATTCCTGTTGTTAGGAGCAATTTCTGTGGTTAGATGCCCAAAACAGTGCTTGCAGGCCTGGGTTTCCTAACTTTCTTTGGGCAATTGCATCCTGACAGCAGGATATGGCTCTGCACAGCCTGACCTGAGCCCTGAGCACTGAGCACCCTGTTAACACCAGCCTATAAATGCTGCTTTCAGAGCCTGGCTCCAGACATGACACTGGAAATGTGCAGCAGAAGGAATATTGCTTCTTGTCAGCTTTAGATTTAAAAAGTACAGCTTGAGACAGTGCAAGCCCTGGGTGAAGCCAATGCAGTGTCCATCAGCAGGGTCAGCAACCTGTGCTAAGCACTGCTCCCATCCTGCCCCTAGCTCAGGCATGCTAAATGCAAAATAAATTCATTTTATCTGCAGGCACAAACAGTGGGGTTCACTCTGTGGTTCTGTGCCTGCCTCTCACCTGGGGCTCTGTCCTGCCTGAACCTCAGCACTGGGGGTTGTTGGAATTCATGGGCAGCACACCAGGAGAGCCCAGAAGGTGAATTTGCTCTCACAGGACACAGACACAGCTTCGTGCTGGCACAGGATGCATCACCCCCAGAGCTGTTAGCACACAACAGCCACCAAAAAGCTGATTTTCCAGCTTTAACTAGATTTGAAAAGAACAACTGTAATACAGGATACGATCTATAGATCAGTGGAGAAGAAAATTTGGGCCAGATTCAAAGGTGGCCCTGTGAATGGCAGATGTGCTGTATTGTGCTGCTTCAGCTTGTGCACAATATGGCACAGGCTGGGAAACAGGAGACAGAAATATGAAGGCATATTTGATGTGCCATCATCTCAAAGGATTGTTCCTTTATCTGAGGAGGGAACTGTAATCCTGGGGAATTGTGAAGAGTTATTGGCATTCTGTAAAGTAGGAGTATGCCTAACATGCCATAACAAAAAAGGTAATGCAGAACTGTAATTAACACAATGTTATTTTTAATTCATAAAAATACTGTTTATGGAGCTGCACTGAAAGAATCTGACTCTTAATGAAGATTGATTGCGAGGCAGACTTTGCCTTTCATTCTGCTGATTTTTGCTCGCTGCAAGAAGAAAGTGAGCTGGGAGGGAGATCATTTGTTTGTGGCACAGAGTGCCCTGAGTGTCCTCTCTGCCACCCCAGCCAGGGGACCTGTGCTTCCCCCAGCTCAGGTGGTGCTGCACTGAGGGACTGGGAGACTGTCCCTTTCCTCCAGAGCATTTTGTGACAGCAAATGACCAGGGATCCTCAAAAATTCCCTTTGTCCCTTGCCAGATGGATGTGGGTGGAATGAGCATCCCTTTGTCACAGCCTGAAATCCTTCCTCCCGTGGGCAGCACCCTCAGGGAGCACCACAGTGAAAGCAGGTGCTCTCAGGCAGCCTCTCCTCGTCTGCTCCAGGCCCACTTGGCTTCCCCAGCCTCTTTTGGCTACCAGAAAACAAGGAATATGAAATACAGCATGAAGTGAAGGGTGTCCTTGCAGGTATAACTTAAGGAAGAATCTTGTTGAAGCAGGAAGTCAGTGAATCAGTAAGAAAAACCCCACATTTTACCACAAAAGTTAAGTTATCCTTCATGTGACAGACAAAGAAACTGAATCCATTCCTGTCAATTCTTTGAAGTTTTCCTACAGATTCCCAATACCCTTGTAGTGCCATGAATAAATGCAAAAATCCCATCCATTTTATGAAGCACCAGGCAAGGGTCCCTTCCCATGTCTGTAATCACATGGCAGCAGAGTTTTCATTTCACTTTACTGCTAATTAAAACTGCAATATTGTGGAGCAGTAAATTTTCCTGATGATCAAAACTGTTTGTATGTCTTGTCACATAACCTATGCATTCCCAGGAAATGAGGGAGCTTGATTCTGCCTTCAGACAAGAGGAAATGTGAAGGAAACTTGAATATCAAATGACACCAGTTAAAAAATGTGAGACAAGAGGTTTTTAGATCAGCAGTTGAAAGTGGAGCTGGGTGAAACTATTGTATCAAACATTTCTTCCAACCTAGGCAAAGTTGTGACTGATGCTTTTCCCTACAAAAAGTCAACAGGAGCAGAATTTTGGTTTGGTGTGGAAAGGGAATGTGGGTTGGAGTGGAACCCCAGAACTGCTCTGCCCTTGGGGACAGCACTGAGCAGAGAGTTTGTCCCAGCCCTGAACTCTGGGGTGTGTGAGAGCAGCTTTGAAAACACCTCAGGGGAAATGCAAGAAGGGTGCAAACCCCAAGAGGATGCAAACAGTCAAACGACAGCATTTATTTCTTTTTTTCCTACAAAGCCCCATGAACTGAAACTGCTGAAGTCTACACAGAGCCATTAAAATGTTCTATACTGTGTGTTTCACAGCCTGGCTGTACTTTCCACTCTGCTGCTGGTATCTGCTAAAATCAATCCCTAAATGCTGACTAGCACTCAATTTTGAGGCAGAGAAGCTTCAAATTCACATCCTGATCTGATTTTGGGGTTGTTAGAACTGGGCCCTTTTGGGCTGTGCAGGTCTGTTGTCCCTTGTTGGGTTGTGCTGCTCCCTTTCCCCTCTGCAGGGTTTAGGCAGTTTGTACATATTTGTACACATCCCACTTTCAGCACTTCTCTCAGTTTTTCTCTCCAGAAGTTGTGTGCTCTCATGCTGTGTTTTTTTTTTTCACTCTGTATATTTAAGAGAAAAAAAAAAAAAAAAAAAGAAAGTGCCATTTTGGCAGAGTTGTAAACTACCCTCTTAAAAGCAAGGAAGAAATTTTGAATTAAGAGGAACTCAGTATGGTGTGACACTGTCCTCACTTCACCCCATTATTCCTGTGTGTTGTGGCACATATGGCATTAGTACAGTGTGTGAGATTCCCTGCAAAGCTAAGGAGAGGTAGGTTGATTTAAGGACATGGTTTCCAGCCAGATTTTCAGCTTTAACTTTACATTTCCTTTGTGTTTGGGGAGAAGAATTTTCAAGTGCATCTTAAATGTTATTTCAAAGAGATGGGTTTGTTTTTTGTGGGTTTTATCTTTTTTTTTTTTTTTTTTTTTCCTAAAAGTCACTCTTCTACTGGACTTATTAGCTGCAATAATTTTAGAAAAGTGGCATCTAATAGAAGTGAAAGTGTGAGATGTCTTTTTAGGAAACTCAAGATATTTATTTGTCTTGATGACAGTGCAGACTTCTAAATGTTCTCCTTTCCTGACAGAAGCAGAATTCCTGTGAACAGAACTATTAGCAGACCATAAGATCTGTTTAGAATCCCCTGCTAATATTCATGTTGAAGATAGTTTTGATGAAAAAAACCCATCAGTTATTTTCATCTTCAGGAGCTTTCTCTTAGATTGTCAATAATGTCCTCTTTCATAATTAATATTTTATCATTTTGGTCAAAAAGAAAATATAAATGCAGAATCAGAGGTCCTGACACTGGAATGAAGTTGAAAATTTGCCCTGATCTGAGAGACAAAAAAAAAATCCAAATATAAAGATCTTCATTTGAAATATATAAGATATTCAACAAACTGCTCCAAAGTAAAATATCCATAGCAATAATCTAGCGAATAAATTCAATATATTATTTATTTATAAATATGCGAATTTTCAAGAAAATGAAGCATTTTCAGACTGAATAAACAAGACCCTTTTCAAACAACACATTTATTCTGCTTGCTCCTCCCAGCTGGAACCCAAAGGGACTGTATATTCTTGTAAGAATCTTCCATTTCAAATCAATCTTGAGGCAGGTAAGAGTTTTATGCCATGAAATGCCACCTAATGATGTGTTTAGGACACAAAAGCTAATGGAAGAGTAGCAATAGCAGCTTTAATTTGTCAACAGCTTCCCCAGGAGAGTTCCATAGGGCTTGCAGATCCCCCAGTCATTTAAATGCCTTATTTACAACTGCATCAGCCATTTGTGCACACATTCCCATCAAAATGCTGCTCTTTGCATTCACAAGTGTTCATCAGGACTGCAGGTTTTGGGTTTTTTTTGCAATTTAGATCCCTGGTTCCATGGAGCTTTTGTTAATCCCAATAATTACCCATCAGCTTTTTAGGCTTCTTAAGTGCTGTTGGGTTTTCTGGTATCTTCTGCTCCCAGTTTACTGTTACACCACAAGGAAATGGGATATGAAAAGAGAATTCATATCTCTCTGCCTTATGTGGCACAGTGCCAGCCCCACAAAGCTCCCAGGAAGCTGCCATTTGATCCCAGTGAGATAAGAACAAGAGATATGGAAAACTGAAAGCTCCCCTGGACTCCAGACAAAGTTATGCAAAGCAATAAAAGAGGCAGGTGATGGTTTTTAGGACCTGACAATAACATTGGCCATTATTGCTGAAAAGCTCTGGCTAGGGTGAAAAAGGCAAATGCTCAGCAGAGCAGAGCAACCTTATACAGAAAGCAATGCCAGAAGGGATAAAATGTGTGTCAGATTGGATTTTTTAGGGGAATGTGGGGAATTATTCACATAGAAAGTGGGCTGGGAGCTCTGAGGTGACACCTCTCCTCACATGCAACATGAATTGAGCCTTTAACAGCTGCACATGGCCAGAGCCTGCATTTCCCTTCTCTGAGCCTGTCTTTTCTCTATTCATTGCAATTAATTCTTTTCTGCATTTTTTTTTTTCATAAAAGAGGTACCTAGAGTCCCCCTCCAAGCTGTAAGATCCCAAAGCACTGCATGCCCTCCATCCCAGCTGCAGGATCTGCACTGGCTCCTTGTTCTCCTCCAGTGCAGCAGCACCCAGGGGCACTGGGAGGGGCTGGGACAGCCCAGCTCCCCCAAATTCAGCTCATTCTCATGGGATTTGGGGTGCTGGGAGGAATTTCTTGCTCAGGGAGGAGAAGAGGGGAGGACACAATAATTTGTCAAGGATCACCTCAATTTGAGGAGGTCCCATCCCTCCAGCAAGAGCAGAAACCCTGGAGAGAAGAGGATGGAGAGCACTGAGAGAGAGAAACCCTCACCCCGCCCAAAATTCCCAAAATTTCCTTTGTCCAAAAGATGTCCCAGTGAAGATCTGGCATTTGCACAATCCCTGCTGTGTTTTGGTGTCCTGGTCATGAGGGACTCCAGCAGGGTTGGAAATGCTCAGGGAGGAATGGAGAGGCACAGTAAACACAATCATGATTTTGTGGATTAAACTTTCATGGGGTGGCGTGTTGAAACATCATTTATTTGAGTGAAAAGGGCTGCTTAGAGAAATATCATTTTGTGAGTTTTAAAGAGGCATCCTGTCAAAATAGTCTGTTTTCACATTGCTTAAGTAGAAACAGCTCTTGCCTTCAAAATCCTGACTAATTGGAAGAAAAACTCCTATAAAACAAATAAATGAACATGTAAAAATATCAGCACTGGGGAAAAGTGATTTGAAATGTTCAAAACTGAACACTTCATTTTAAATGATCTTTTTTTTTTTTTTTTAATTAACCAATGGTGTAAATTTCTCTTCATGATCTGAAAGAAGGCAAATTTTGAAATCTTGAAAGTTCTCACAGTTTGATTTGCCATCCAGAGCTAAGGCATAGCTGTAGAGCACATTCCTATATTTATCTCCCTATCCTTCCATGCAGGAGAAGAAGGAATATAAATCTATAAGTCAAGAGACAGGTTAATATAAATGGTTTGAGTGAATCCTTTCTCTGATCATTTTTCCCTTCCCTTGCTTGATGTCACTTCATGAAAAATCTCACTCCACCACCAAAATGTATGGTAATAGTTCAAAACAAAATTGAAAAATTTCTGGAAGTTGAACTGGAGGCATTTTTGTCAGAGTTTATTGGGAGTATTTCGTATTTTTGAAAGTCTAGGAAACTTTTATGACAAGTAGATAAATTATAAAACTCTACGAACATGGAATTAAATGGAATCTGAGAAGTGACAAACAGGGAAAAGAGAGAGAGCACATAATTTTAGAACACAAAAAGGTAACTAAATTTGAAAAATTGCATTAGTATATCATTTTCAGTCTGTAAGCCATTAGAGAAAAAGTGTAAATTACACCCTGTAACAAAGTAAAAATGTTTTCAATGTTTAAAGGTAATTTTGTATTACTGCTACTATTACTTAAACTCTTAGCTCTTATAAATATCTGAAGACAGGACCCCTGGTGATATTACCTGTGTCTTAGGCAGAGAGCAACAATTTCAATTCCATTCAACTACATTTGTATTTTGCCAAGTGCTATCAAGCACTGAGTTGCATAATTTGCTATCTAAGTGAAATAGATATTTTTCGTGCCTCACATTTATCACTCTCCTGTGGGCCTCGTTACTGACAATCAAATCATAAAAGATGTTCAAAATTGTCATGATGCACTTATTTTCTCATGATATTTGATACAAATAGTTTCTTCTACAAAAATGGCCTTTTTTAACCGTCGGATTTTTTTGAGAGTAGTTTTTAAAGGAACAGGATGCAGTTGGGGTTTAGCAGATTCTACATAGGCATTAAAAAAAAAAAAATCTTTTGAGAGCTGATTCTATTTCTAAATATATCATTGGAGTCTCATTTCTAGGAAAGGAGGAATTTATACAGAGTGCACGCTGATAACATAGCAAAATAAAAATATAGAGGAAATTCTATTTGTAGCTGGAAGACTTGCATGTTTTTTTTTTCCTTTTCTGTCTTTTAACATGAACTCAGACATTGTAAAAGGTGATTTTCAATTACACAAGACTAGCAGTGCAGGAGGATGCAACACCCTTATCAGCCACACCACCCCAAAATATCCTGCAGGATTTTGGGGACAATCATTGTGAGGTTGGTCACTGTCAATGCTTCAGGCCCAACAAACCCAGCACAGAGAATTTCTCCTCACCTGGAGGAGGAGGATTGAGAGCATCAAACCCATTCCAAGGGTTTGGCTGGAAGGCTGTGCCCATCAGGGAGGAAACACTGGAGATGTTATTAAATTACCCCTCACCCCAAAATTCAGAGCCAGCTGAGGGTTTTTCCAGCAGCACCCCCAGATCCAAGTAACCATTCCCCCAAATCACTGGTGGAGCAGCATTTCCTCATGCTGAGCAGCAGACCCAACAGATCTCTCCCTGAGCAGGCAGCTCCTGAAAAAAGCAGCCAGGGAGGCAGGATGGCAGGAGGCTGCTGCCTCTCGGGGAGTTTGCACTGCATTTTAAGCAAGAGACATCTTGAGGATTCTGCTTACCCAAACCCTTCTGCTTGCAAAAGCAAAGCCCATAAACATTTGTTTAAGGCTGCCCTGACATACAGAGTATTTAAACTTTTCACTGCTGCTGCTTGTGAGACACAGCAAAATGTACAGAGTTTGGTTTTTTTCTGGTTTGTTTTTTTTTTTTTTTTTTCCCCAAGATTTTCTTCTCTCCAGCCTTGCCTGGGATTTGACGTGCCAGTTAAAAGCTGAGAGTGTCTCTGGCTACGATGGAGAAAGGTGATTTGGGGTAGAAATATGGCCCTGCTGACCTCATGCAAGGCAGCAGCTGATGCTACAGTGAGAAGATGCTGGATATTTATTTGGAGGGATATATTTGTTAGTGAAATGGAGCTTGCTGCAGAGTGCATAAAGGTGAATTATTTGGCAGAAGACTGAAGGAGGTTTATGCAATATGGTATTATTGAGCTGGGCTATTAGCAGAGTGAATTGCTATTGTGACATGTCATTAAATTGTTTTTAGTGTCCACAAAGGTATCATTCTGGAGCAGGCTAGGTTCCTAACAAAGTTATATATTTACTGGACAGCAGCAGATCTCAGAATAAGAATAGTCTGTCTGACCATAAAGTGAAATAAGAGAGAGGAGGGTCCTGTGCTGGAAAGTTTGACCTCTCAGTCTGTTCCCAAGGATCCCTGACCACGAGCAGATGAAACCACAAGTAGAAAATAAGGTTAAAAAACCATAGGCACAAAAAGAACCCATTAGGACTGATCAAAATATTCCATCTTCAACTCTGGAAAAGCTATAAAACATATAAATTGCAACATTCAGTCAATTGCCTTTAATTTAATCCTATATGGACTCTGATTGGAAAAAAAAAATAAGAAGAAGAAGAAAAAATTTGGATTAACATGTTAATTTAACAATGCAAAAAAACAAAGAAGGAACTCTTAACTTGAGATTTCTTTGGGGGAAAAAAAAAGATAATTAAATATATGTGTATATATATATATATATATATATATATATATATAGTTATGCATATTAGATTAAATGTTTTAGAACATCAATCAGTGAAAGAAAAGTAATAAATAATGCATGGTGAAAATGTGATAATGTTTATTAAGAAGCAACAGCCTTGTCATCTTCATTTTCTTCTTCAGTGATTCTCCTCTCAAAGGGTTCACTCATTTGGGACTCCCTGCAATTTAGCCTGAGGCCACTCTCTCTAATTCCTGGATGGAAATATACCTGCTTTGCAGAAATAAGTTAAAAGCAGAACAAGTGTGCACATTGAAGGTCTCCCCATTAAGCTCCTAAAGGCCAGAGAGTGAATTTTATGCCCTTGTTGCTGTGGAAATCTGGAGACAGACAATAGAAATCAGGATGGGAAGGAGGAGGCAGGGAAATGTGGAAAAGAGGAGAGCTGAGCTGAGGCTGTGGAAACCTCCTCCTTCAGTGAGCATCCCTCTGAGCTGGGACAGGAGATGCTCCTCAGTATCCCTGTCCTTTCCTGAGCTGCAGGGAAAGCTGCCTGGAGAGCTGGAGTGAGCTCAGCCTGAGCTGAGCTGCATCCTCACCCAGCTCCAGAGGCCAAGCTCTGCTGTCTGAGGAGCTCAGCCCATCCCATCCCATTCCATCCCATCCCATCCCATTCCATCCCATCCCATCCCATCCCATCCCATCCCATCCCATCCCATCCCATCCCATCCCATCCCATCCCATCCCATCCCATACCATCCCATCCCATCCCATCCCATCCCATCCCATCCCATCCCAGTCCATCCCAGCCCAACTCCTCACGCTGGGAATGGCACCCAGGGCTGACAAGCAGCACAGAACGCTGAGTATCATCATCCATTAAAGCATTGTTTGGAATCAGGCACCTTTGCCCTTCTGATTTCTTTGTCTAATCTCTGCTCCCTGGGTGGAATAATGAGGAAATTCACACTCCCAGTTAAAGGAGTTTAGTACTGATAATTTGCAGTACCTTAACTGAGATGTTGGCATTAGTGTGCTGTGACATATAAGCTGCTTAATTAGAGTTGCCATTTAATCTGTTTCTGTTCATTTATTTACACTTGGTTAAAACAGAGAAGTTTTAGCAGAGTGAACTCTTGTGGTGTGGCAGCTGGAGAGGACAAAGATGTGTGCAGAGAGCAGGTTCTGGATGTGTGCCTCCCCTCACATGTGAATGCAGAGAAGATGCAGCCCTGAGTCTCTGTTCCTGTGCACAGATGCAGCTTCTCATTTCCAAATGCCTCCTGCAGTGGGTAACAGTGGCTTGCTGGTATATTTATGCTTTTATTATTTACTGGAGCTTTCTGTGGGACATAATTCTAAATTATCCTTCTGTGGTTTATTAGAGTCTATGGGATTTTATTCATCAGCTCAGCAAGGCATTAGAAAATATAAAAAATGTTCATTGTGTTTGTTGTGGTGTAAATAGATCAAGTTGGACTTGAGATAAAAGAGTGTGTGTGTTCCAGAGGTAAAACACCACCAGGAAAGCCCTTTATACTGTGGGACAATGGGAAGAGGCAAGGAAAGGGTAAAACTCTGGTTTCACTCCCTCCAAGGCCCTTTATTGCCCGGGCAGAATTCACATCTCTCCTCAGTAAATGAGATAACATTCATGGCAAAATGCACTGTACTTCCTGCTGGAGTTGATGGCTGTGATAAGGGAAATGCTGAAATTCAGAGCAAGGCAGAGCTGGGCTTTGTCACACCTGTGCCCCAGAGCACCAGGGAGCCAATTCCTGCAAACCCTGGGAAGAGGGCAGAGCCTGGGCTTGACCCAGTGCATGTGGAAGGCAGAGAGGAGTTACCTTGTTGTGCTACAGGAGCTGGAGGTGCATCAGGAACAGAGAGATGAGCACAGGAGCAATGTCCAGGATGAAATTCTGAAGGTCCCTGCACTGCCTTGGACACAGCTGAGTCCATTCCCAGGGACACAGCCCTGCTGCTGACCTTCTGACTCAGGAAAGATAACACAGAACTGTTTCCACTTCTGCTCTGCAGCTAGTGACAGAAGCACAAGTGCCTCAAGTGCTGCAGAAGATCGTGTTCTCAGCCTAATCAGCAATGGGAGGGCTTGAAATCCCCAACTTGTCATTTTAGCCCGATTTGCAGAATCAGGGAGATATTTTAGATGAACACACGTGAACTCCAGGCTTAGGATTTTTGGAGTTTCATCTATGACAAACAACAAAAGGCACCTCAGAAACACAGGGGAAGCAAAAGTGGATGGTCTGATATTCATCATCCCACCACTAAAGCCTTGCAAGGCCCACAGTTGCAGATAGAATAAAAGGAAGACTCAGAGTGAGAAATGCAGGATAAAGAATAGTGCAGCACTCTCCAAATGATGGATTAATTTTTCAGCATAGCTAAAATTGCTATAACCTCAGTTTCATGAGTCAGCAAGTCTGATAACATTAATATATAGTAAAAAAAGGTAAGGCAACACCTGGGGATTTTTATTCAACTCAGCTAAATTCGGATATGAAACCTGCTTTTCATAATTAGAAATTTGGTTCAGTTACCAAGAACCAGGTGTGTGTTTAAATAAAAGGATCTGATCCTTGAAGGGATTAAGGGCACCTTTATCCCACTATAATTGTAGAAGTGAGCTCAAAATGAAAAAACCTAAATTTAAATCCCCTTAATAATAGCAATACAGTACAAAGCATAAATGCAAATCACAATAAACATATTTTTCCTTTCTCTACTTGAGATAAAGTTAATATTAAAGCTTACCTTCCTTCCATGTTTATGCAAATAATCTTACCTAAAAATATCATCAATTTTATTTCATTAAAAAAGTCAAGGAAAAAAAAAGTTCCTTTTATTTTCCATTCAGGACTCACTGCCTGAGATCTTGATTAAATGAATCCGTTTTGTTAATTATTGATACTGAAATGGTTGAATTGGTATCCAAAACAAAGGATTCAGTTCTGCACCTCACAGATGAATCAGTAACAGGAAATTTCTCTCCCATTATGTACATTAGCAGCCACAGCTGGGTCAGCAGATGGATGTGTCCTTGTAGGCGTTTTTCCCCATAAAACATTTGTTGAACAAAAAAAAAAATAATGTTTGAAGTAGGGTGGACTTTACTGGAACAGATCAAAATAGACACTTTTCCTTATTGCTTTTTAAAATATGGTTCTGCCTGTGTGCCAGCAGCTCCTCTGCCTCCTGCCCTTCCCAAGCCTGGGCACTTTTCCAGGTGTTCCTGAAATCCTTGGTCACATCACCATCACCAAAGTCTCCCCTGCAGTAGGAATTTTTTTGCATCAGGGTTGAAGTGCCAGTTTTTCCTTCTGCACAAGGATGGTTGGTTCTTGGTGTGGATTCTTGATGGGAATCAATCCACAGGTCCAAACCCCTGTGCCTGACCTGAACTCTCACTTTTTTGTGGCACAGAAAGGCAGAGCACAGCTGTCCCTGCACACAGTCCTGTGCAGTGGAGCTCATGGAATTGCCAAAAAATCCATGGAAATACAAACCCACTGCATTCTGCCCAGGCTCAGAGTCCTCTCACTGACAGAGCAGCATCCCTGCAGTGCTCTCACTGCTGCTGCCTGACCAAAATTAATGTTTTCACCAGAAACCTTCAGTCCATAATGGGGAGCTCCCTTCCATCCCCACACAGGGCAGGCAGCTCATGGCATGTACCTGGGGGATGCTCCTGCCAGGTGCCTGGTTTGGAGAAGCTGACAGCATAATTAACAGGGATAAGCAAACAGGTTCTGCCTAATTTTGAACCTGCTCAAATGACCCAATTTTGAAATTTAGCCTTGAATTTGCAACTTGCTGCATTTACGGTGTCTGTGTAATTACACTGTAATTATACATTTCCACACTTGCCATAACATCACAAGGACTAATTAGATTGGGGAAAATTTTATCCTGACTTGCACTGACTGGTAAAATACTCTTAAATAATTGATCCTATTGGTTGAGTCAGTCTAAAAAGTGTTGGAAATTAGCCCATGTGAATATAACCTGAGTTGCAGAGGATAAGCGATAAAAAAGGGAATAGCTGGATAAAGTTTATAACATTTACCAATTATTTATTTCAGGTACTTGTTGCTTTAATGGAAGTCTCAGTTCTGAACCCTTTGAATATATTATTTGTTATTGACTTCCCTGGATTGCACCAAATTTCCAGTATTGGGAGGAAATTGGTCCTGAGTGTGATGTGAATGCAATTGCTGAAGGCACAGAACTGCATTTGTCTTTACTATCCTTAACTGGAAAAGTTTGTCTTTTTATGAGTTAATTTTGTTGTAGACAACTGTCTATTAACTACAAGTTATTAACAATTGCTGTTTATGGACAGACTCATTTGGAAAGCTGCATGTGGAATGGTTTTAACTACAATATTCCTTCAGAATGAGGTTTTTAACTGATGAGTGACTTGTTGCTACGTGCTGCTGCTCAGTAATATAATGTCTTTTTCCTAATGTGCACTTTGGTTATGTTCATTTGATTTCTTCTGCAGACAAAAGTCTCAGAAAGAGACATACATCCACAGCATCAATGCAGTGTGTTAAACATCTATTACAGAAAAAAATGTAACTACATTATAGTTTAAGTGCCAATATACTGCAGACCCAAAGAAATAATTTTTATTGGTAGAAATAGGTTTTTTATGTTGCAGTAATCATTTTGGTCTTTATGCTAGGGGATGTAAGCAAAGGGAAGATCCCTGTCTTGGTAGAAAACAGAAGAATCTAAAAATACTTTTTTTCCTCTCCATCAGCAAACAGATTTGTTGACAGTAAGGCTTAAAAATGTGTCATTTCTGACCAAGGTGTCATCAGGAAAATTGTGTCAGCTTCTGGTCAGCAGCACACAGGAAGGAAGGGGAGGTGGGTACAGAAGAGCCAGGGATGTGATGGAGGCAGCAGGAATGGGACAGGACCAGCATCAAGTGTGAGCTCTGGATGGAGTGTCCCACATCCCTGATGAGTTCTGTCATGCTCCAGGCAGGATCAACTCCCTCAAACTCACATGGGGACTAAAGGAAAGCTGCAGCTCTTCTCCAGGAGAGAAGGGCAGTGTCTGAACGCCCCATTCTCTGAAGGGAGAGTTGGAACAGCCTCTACCTCACTTTCCTCCAGTGATTCTTGGAAACCTTTGTCCCTCTCCTACAGGTGCAGTCACAGAAATCTTCCAACCTCACTTTTCACTAGAGAAGCTAAAAACCACTTGCAAGTTGTTTTCCATCTGAAAATCCCTGTTTTAGCTCCGGGGCACTGCAGATGTACCTGGTGGCACCCACAGAGCTCCTGCTGGCCCACAGCAGTGTCTGGGACTTGTCCTTATGCTTGTCACCCCAAATTTGGTGTGATCTGGAGGGCAGAGCTGTGGCAATGCCACTGCTGGTCCTCCTGTGAGCACTCAGGGGGACAGAGGTTGGGAGGTTCTCTGAAACCCTTCACTTGTGGCAAACTGGAATTGTATCACAGGCACCACTGAATGAAAGGAGCCTGAGGGATCATTAGTATCCTTCCATCACTTCCTCATTAGTTCTTAGATAGTGTTTTAATGACAGCTTGAGAGGCTCAGCATCCTGCCCTCTTACTATTTATGATCCCCACAGTGCTAATGTGCACTTAATGAGAAATTCTTGTCTTGCTTGTAAATCCTGTAGCCGGCATTCAATTTATTGACAGATGTTTGCTTGGGCCTCTTTAAAATTACTTCATAAATCTTCCAGGATAAAAGGCCTCAAGTTTGGTTATTAAGACAGGCCCTTGTTGACAGTTTCATATTTAACTGTTTGGAACTGGACTGTCAGGGCTGTAATGGAGTGCACGGCGCAGGGTTTGCATTCTTGGGGCTCATTTACCATGTTTTCTGCACCTATCAGGTTTTTTTCTTTTTGAAGTGTGTTGACTGTCCCTTATAATCCCTTTAGTTAACTTCCCTGTGACCTCTTTGTGCACCACACTTACTCATTTAGCATATCAGCGTGTCAGCTGTGATGAAGTGTTTATGCTGATATGAGCTGAGGGCTGAGCAAGCGCTGCATGCCAGAACCTCCTGGCTGTAATGCTGATAGGAACTGAGGGCTGAGCTTGCACTTCATGCTGGAGCCCACTGGACATGTCACAGACAGCCACAAGTTTGCTGCCTCCTTCTCCCACTCTCCCATTTGATTATTTTCTCCTCTAGGTCTGGGGTTGCACCTTGTAAAACCTGAGGGAAGGATTTTCCCAGCAGATCGGGGCAACTGGGATTTGGAAAGAAAACCTCACAGAGCTTGAAATGTGTCCTGAGCTGATTCCGTCCTCCCTGTGATCTCTAGTGATCACTTCTGTAGGAATCAGGATCTTTAATCCCTCCTTTTAAGCCCTGCTTTTCTAAGGAGCTGCTGTAGCTCTGTTTGCCACACGTTGCTCTGAGGAACAAGGACCAGGCAAGAGTTTTCTGCTTCTCTCAGAGACTCACAAAGCTTTTCCAAATGCACCTTTGAGTGACATATATTAGAGAGGTCTGGTCCAAATGCTGCATTTAGAGTGTGCAATGACAGCTTTCCAGGCCATTATTTTAGAAGAGACTTTTTTTGTCCTCATAGTGAACAGAAAAGATTAAAAATTTAGAGAGCTGCTAGAAGATTGGGATAATTCAAATAGCTATTAAACCCATGACATCAGCCAAATTCACTCCACTTAAGTCCGTCAAAAACCATTCAGATCAGACACTGGACGGTAATGAGCATCTCAGCTAAAAATAAAATGTTTGGGTTTTTTTTGCTTACTTGGTGGTGCCATGTTCTATTACATTGCTTGAGGAGTGTCACATCACATCGTGTGGCTTCTGTGGGATCCTCTGCTGACATGACATAACGCTTTTTATACTTACAAAATATTTTTGATGGGATCCTTGCCATTCAGTTACTTTTGTTTAGTCATTAAGTTTGGGAAAATTCACAAATCTAAGCATTAATTCAATGGAAAGAGAAATTAATTATCTGCAAGTGGAGCCAGCTAATTCCCTGTATATTTATGAACATGAGGAGATTGGACTTTAGCAGGCTTTAAAGTGTGCTGAGGTCCAGCCAGTGTTCACCTGAGGGACTCATCAAGGCATGAATGATCCTGTTAGATCTGAGTGAGGATGAAGGGAATCCATCTCTGTGCTTCTCCCTGAGCAGGAGCCAGAAAAGCCTCTCCAAGGGCAGTCAGACCCCATGGAGTGTTCTGCATTCTCACCTTGTAACTCAGAGGAATTCAAAGCCATGTTAATCAGGAAAGGACACCAAAAGCAGGAAGCACTGAGATAAGGAATTAAGGAGAAAGAAAAAACAGGTAAAGTTATTCTTTAGCTATTTTGCTGGCACATCCAGCAGCAGAGAATGCTAAAGGCCAGGCAGGCACGGACTAGACAATACAGCCAATGTAAGAGGTAGGATGCTGCTTCAGATTTCAACCAGCACCATTTGTGGGAGCTGCTCTGTCCTCCTGGAAGTTCAAACAGGATCACAAATGTAAGGCCCTGATGCCAGCAGTGATGTATGGGCATTTATGAGTTCTGGGATGGCTGAAAGCAGGATGACACTGACTGGGATAGGGAGGAACCTGAAAATCCTATACAGCTGCCACCATCCTCTTCAGCCTGATGAAGCTTAGAGTTCTCACCATCATACTCCACAGCAGCTGAAGTGCTGAGATTGAAGTGGGACAAAGTGCAGGGAAGCAGAATTACTGGGGATGAGGAGATCTGGGAGCCAGAGAGGAGCAAGCAGGCCCCCCATGTTCCTGCCATTTGTCATCTATTTGGATGGCTCATGTCAGGTGCTGGCACTGTAGTGGATGACAGCAAACTCGTCTCACTAAATGTCTTTGTCCCAACATGCTGCAAGGGACATGTGAAGAAATGACTGTTTTGCAAAATTTTGATGTGTGTGAAGTGTCCTTATTAATAGCTTGGTTCTGCTCCCAGCTGGATTCAGTGGTCTCATCCCTGTTGGGGTGGGGAGGAACAGGATTGCACCCTGAAGGATTTGTGCTTAGCTGTTACTTCAGGAACAGATTTGCCAAAGAAATGCTCAGAGGAGAGAACAGAGTGTTCCAGCACACACAGGTAGAAGATGGTATTTCAAACTGAGCACACTGGGCAATCTTTGCTCATGATTCATCAGTCAAAACACGTCAATTTTATCCCAGAACAGCTAAAAAAAAATCTGCAACTACTTGACAAGTACATTTTTGGTGCAGGTCCCAGTTCTTTCCCAGTTGGCCCATTGGCTTGTCTGTCAGCATCTCTTGCACATTGTGGAAAATTAACCCTGCGGCTCGTTCCATTTGCTGGTGTCCTGCTTTTCTCCAGTGACTCCATCACTTGAGATTCTCAAAGGTAACAAAGAGCAATCTGCCACCAAATTCTCACTGAAAGGCCATGGCAAGTGGGCATTTAAATTCCCCAAGTGCTTTTAGAAACCTTCCCTTCAAATCCAGGTTTGCATTTTGGGTTTGTTTCACATTCTGTTGTAAGGCTCCAGTGTCTTTCCTCTCCTTTGCTTGGTTTGGTAAATTTTATCTGCTGGCTCAGGATCTCTGTTTCATTTTTGGTCTCTCCAGAACATAATATTTTTTTAATTGTCATTACAAATTTCAGACTTTCTCTGCATGGGGTTATAATTCTGCCTCAACAGATTCACAGTTTTGATCAAAGCTTAAAATATCCTTGGCTAGAACTATCCTGATGCAACAATATTGACATTACAGAATGGTTTTTTTTCTTGGCATTTTCCTAGTTATTCTTTTTTTCTAATGTACACTGCTCTGTAGTGGGTTTTCAGGATATTCTTCAGTGCTAGCAGAAACCCCTTGTTAAATTTACAAAGTGTTATGTATTCCCTCCTGAAGGATATTTTAATTTTCTTTCCTAATGGAGAAGGATAGCAGCGGAAATTCTACTTGCGAGTTATCTTTCTTAGTGAAAAACTGCATCTGTTTCCAGCTGAGCAGTGCCTGTGCAAGCCAGAAAGTCACACTCAGCTGTATCCTCAGGAAATAGAATAAGAAAAGAAACTTTGCCCCAGGTGCTCTCATTCAGTGCAAGTCTCTCTGAAGTCCTGGTTGCTGTGTGAGCTGGAGTGAGCTGAGCTTTACACAGGGGCTGCTCTTGCTGCTCTGTTTGTCCTGGCAGAGATTGGAAACATTTCAAACTATGAGCTTGATCTTTATTTTAATGTGTCAGTGGCTCCTTGGGCTCCCACTAAACTCTTCCCTGTTTCCTCAGGTTGGAATATCTGTTGGGCAAGTAATTGTGGAAGTTCCACTGCATCACATCTTCAATCACTGCTCAATGTGTGATCATCAAAGAGTTGGGTTTTGTGCATTGACATCACAGGTGGACTTGAGAGGTTGAGCTGCCTGATGATTCCTGTCTTTCCTCTTTCCATTGGAATCCAATTCTTAATTTATAGAAAGACAAAAATTTGTCCATGCAATGAAAATGTGCTGTGATCTATTGGGCTACCATTGATGGATGATGAAAGGCTTGATATTAATGCCCTGAATATGTATAACCCTGAGCCAGCCATGGTGTAGGGTCAGCAATCATTCACTTCATTTGATCCATTTCCTCACATTGACTTAATACAGAGCATGAAACTCTACTGGAGCCCTTACAGAGACTAGATAGTGGTGGAAAATCTGAGGAATTTGCTCTAAAGTTCTCCCTAGGCTATTGCTGCTGATAATCAGCATCTAAAATGTGATGAAATTTCCTTTGTTAACTTTGCCTGCATACTTAGTTGTATTTCACATCACTTTGGACTCCTGATTAGTTTTTTGTACACACAACTGTACACATCAAATTCAATAAATGTGCGGGAAAGGCAGCATTATCACCCAGCTCCTTTTGAAAATGCAGCCTCCAGGGATATATTTCCATTGCAGCATGTGGAGATTTTGTCACATGACATACGTTAATCTTTTCAGAACCCTACAGCTGAATCACAGGCAATGCTCTGTAAATGTATCCCTGCACTTCCACAAAGACAAACCAGAATCTGTCTTGGGGTCTGATTTTTCTCCCTTCATTGCATAGAGCCTGTTTACCTGGGAAGATTTTGTAAATAAGGACAAGTCCTGTGCCTAAGGGAGGAAGAAGGGCTCGTTTATCTTTGTCTCAGGGGACCCTGGCATTGTGTTTGCTCTGTAACAAAATCCGGAAAAGCCTTTGGGACACAGCCCCACGTTGGCTGTGCAGAGCAGGGGTGGGTTTTACACTCCCAGTCAGGGTGGTGAGTTATCTGTAGAAATCTCCCCACTCAGGGATTTGGGGCTGTCACTCTGTCTGTGTGCACAGTCCTGTTTCTCTCCTCCTCATCCAGTCCTCAGGAGAGCCTTTCTCAGGACTGTGAAATATTCTTTAATTACTCAGCTACCACTTGGGCTCCCATTTCCTCTCCAGCTGCTCTGGAGAGGGAGAGTGGCAGGACTTAATTCTCTTATCAAGAAGGGCATCACAGGGTAAAAACTTCTGCACAGTTTTTGTCAGAGCTCTGAGCTTATTGTCTGCTTGCTTGGCAGAGAAAAAGTGGCTGCGTGTCTCAGGCAGCCTAAGTGATTTGCCTGCAAAAAATTCCTTGTGAAAACATGAGTGATTTTAAAAGAAGCTTAAGGAAGACCTGTCTGACAGAAAATGGGTTCAGAATTAAATTTCCCCATTTCTCAAGTGTTCTTAAAGCCAGGATTTCAGTTCAGTTCCATCACCAAGAGAAATTAAATCAAATGTAATTGTGGATGCATCTAATCCGAGCTCCGACCACAGCTCCAGGAAAGTTGTCCAAGCTGATTTCCCAGGCTGGGAGGGTGCTGGGGTGGATCTCTGGAGTGACATCAGTGCAGGTATGGCTGGAAGAGCAGAATTTGCACCTTTGGGTCGTGATTTAAATGTGCTCAAGTCACAAACTGCAGAGCTGCTCAGACAGCTGCAGCCCTTGCTCTGCTCACTGCAGCTGCTACTTAAAAACTACTGGTTCCTCTCTCCTGCCTCCCTTCCTCCTCCAGACCAGGGCCCCTGAACAGCCTCATGACAATGTCCTGGTCAGCCCTTTTCTGTTTAAAAAAAAAAACCCCAACCAAAAAACCAACAAACTTGATTTCCTGTTCTGGTGAGCCATGTATCACTGACGCTCCCATCTGTGCCGTTTGTCTGTGACAGAATGACAGGTGTCATTTATCATTGGAGCTTGAGGAAGCTGTGGGAAGAGGGATTGAAATTTTTTCTGGAAGCAGTCAGTGTCTACAGACTGCCAGATCATTAAAAAGGGGGCTTTCCAAAGAAAGCTGTGTGTAATGTGATTGCACTTACTGTCAATGACAGGCTGAGAGAAAGAAGAAACATCAAAAAAAGAGAGAGAGGGGGAAGGATCGAAAGGGAGAAAGGGAGAGAAATGAAGTTTCTGCCAGGGGCATTTAAAGCTACAGCACAACAAATGCAGGAATCTTTTTTTGGTTTGGTTTCAATATCTGCATACTAAGTAAGGCCTTTGGAGATTTTAGCTCAGCTTGGAGTGCCAATAAGGAAACCAAAACAGGAAACTTCTTTAACAGCACTTACTCGCATCACATATTATTTAGGGCACTGTAACAGAGTTTGTACTTTAAGGAGCGTGTCTCAAAGCACAATGACTTAAGGCTGGAATAGGAGCTAGCAGAGACAGGAAAACCTATTTGGTCTGCAGCTGAAGCTCCCAATAAATCAAAGGGCAGAACTAAGACCAGATACAAGGCCCTTTTTCAAAAAGGAGACATTTACAACGTCCTGTTTGCATAAGGACATGCAGGAAAAGCAGCATAATATCTCTATTTCAGCACCACCTAGGCAGGCTCAGGTTGAGGATTTGAGCTGAATCTTTCTTTCTTATGGTAAAGAATGCTTCTCACAATTACAGCAAATTTTCCTCCTACTTGAGGTATACAAAACCAAAATTAAGACTTTGTTTATTGGGGAAAAAAACAACTTCCAATAGATATCAAATGTTTTAGCAACAAAAAGAAACTGGGACAGATTTTCTCTTATTTTCTGTGCTCTCCTCAGGTGAGCTGGGTATGTTTGTCCAATGTCCTTAGCACAGTTTTTTTCTGCTGGAGCCGCATCAAGGAGCAAAATTCTAATTGATGGAACACAGAGAGTCTGGGGATTGCAAAGGGATTGCTCAGGAGCTGGTGACACATGGTAAAGGGTTACAGTGGTTAGCCTGGAAAAAGTCATTTCAGTCCTTCCTGGGGTGAAAAGCTGTGCCTGTAGAAAATCCCAGTGTGAGTTACAAAGCTGAGAGCAGCTAACAGACAGATCTGGCTGGATCCATAACCCAGAGATCCGACATCAAACGGGGGCTCTGGGAGTCTGGGCTGCAGACATGACCCAGGGCAGGCACTTCTTCCTCTGGGCTCTCTTCAGAGTGATGGCTTTTCCTGCAGGCCTTTGGGAAGGACAACACAGAAAAGAAAAAATATAGGAATTTTCACAGTCCTTTGCACAGGGTGTGTAAAGAAAGGGAAAAATCATCTGCCTATCTTCTGCCACCAAGCATGTCCGTGGAAAGACAAGGAGAATCCAGCTGTGCTGGATAAAAGCAGCATCTAATGATTGAGGTTCTCCTGGGGAAGTCTGTTCAGTTCCCAGCTATGCCAGAGGATCTGTGAGTGAACATTATCTGATTTCTCTGTGTTTTCAGTTTCTGCTCTTTACTATCTCCTACAGAGATTTGAGTTCTTTCAGATAGGAACCAGAGCACCTTGAGCACATGGTGTCCTGCACAGGATGTCCTGCTCTGAGCTTGTGCTTCTCCCTGCAGCTGCAGTACAAAGGCTGCAATTATTATGGCAATGAAAAATGAACATTCTGCCTTGTGCTGAGCAGTTCAATGATTTCCAGCAGTTGCATCTATTTACGTGGGTGCTGATCTGCACCAACGTTTGCCTCTGGAATCAGGGAGATCAGAGCAACCCCACACAGAGCTAATGGCTTAGCACATGTCACTGCTCACACTGTGCAATTGGCTGATGAAGTTGTTACATGTGTTCCCATGTAAGTTTGTTTGTGCAACCTTCCCAACATGTTAAAAGCCATTATATCATTCTTATCATCACCAAGCTCAGCATCCTTCCTTCCTGGTGTTGGAATTGCAGAGCATGTGTGCACATGGATAGACATGTATCTATGTATACACACACACAGATAAACATCTGGATACAGCACGTTCAAAACCATTTTCACCAGGTGAAGACAATTTTTGCCTGACATTTGATTCTTGCCAGGCTGGACTCCAGGTAAAAGTGCTTTCCTGTGTGAAGGAGATCAGGTCAGAACTGCTTTAAATGTCATCTCCCTAGTGCAAAGCAGATATCCCTGTTTTCAGCAGCTACATGAAGGAAGCAGAATATAAAATCAGGCCTCAAAGTCATGTCTGTGGCTCTGTTGACATTTCTGTCTGTGGGGTGACAGAGGCTGGCCCTGTCATTCTCAGCACTACACCTGTACTACTCCTGTAACACTCAGGGTTGAAAACTTGCTGGGAAAAGTTTCCTGTGAGCCCAGAAAAATGGATGGCTTGCCTTGGACACACAGATCTCAGAGGAAACTACACCAGGCAACAGGTATCAGCCTCCCTTTTAGGATATTTGCAGTAAAGTTGCATCCAAGGCTCTCAGTTCTAACAGAAAAAATGTTCTTCAAAAAAGTTGTTGCTGGTGTGGTTTTGTTTTGAGAAAGGAATTGCTGCTCACAGAGATAAGGTTCTGCCTTCTGGCCAAGTGGTTCTAGCAGTGAGATCTGGGTAAATATTTTCATTCAGCACAACTAAAGTTTGAGACTAAACACTGTAGACTTTACTCAGGCAATCCTACTCCAGTTTTACTTTGAATGTGCAGTTTGGGTTCACAAAAAGTAGCCCAGTGTGCACAGCAAAGGCTTCTTTAGGCTATCGTGGAGAAAAAGGACCAAGGTATCATTTATTCTCAGGAAAAGCTGAAATGAAAAGGGGATTCAAGGCCAGATTTGAAGTTTGTGGGGCTGTAACCACCTCACCTCAGGTGGTCATGGTGGGTCTAATATTTATACAACATTAAAACCAGCTGGAACACAGTCCTGCAGGTAAATATCCCCTCTTTGGAGCTGCATCCTTTTCTCTTTGCTGGTAACATGTTGGTGTTGCAGGGGACTTTTGGTTCACAGCAGATTTCTCAGCAATAGCTCAACTCAGCCAGAATTTCACAAATTAAATCCATAAAAATATTATTCTTATTGGTAGGAGTCTGGATTACTTGTATTGATAAAATTACCAAATAAAAAAATTCAGTAACATTTGAGATTTGCAATACAAATTTTCACATACACATATGCTCTAGGATCTGTTATACATGCTGATCCCTTAAAATTAGGAGGAATTATACCATAATGTGTAATAGACCTCTTCCTTTCGGTCTTTATTTAATTTCTGTCCACTAGAGAAAATTATTTAAACCGTAAAGGTGGAAGAGGGGAATCCATCAATATGTACATTGTTTTTCTCTAGAGATGAAATAAAAGTTTGTGCATATATTTACATTTTTCCTTCCGTAGTATATACTGCCCAGTTATATTTGGAATGAGACTTCAGAAAAGCTGCAGAGGAGTTAATGAGAATAGGATGTTTGTACAATTCTGTAAATATTGGTTTATATTTCTGGGAGCAGCTATCATATGTCTTGAGCCTTTCTTTCTAGGCTGGAGGCTCTCTTGGACTCCCATTTAGGTTAAACCTCTGGCAAGAGTTCAAGGAGCAGGGAAAGCAGCTGAGGATCTGCTCCAGTGGGAGAGATCCAAGAAAGCTCTTAGATGCTGGTGTGCAGCTGACAGGGATTCCAGCAGCCTGAGCTCCAGGGACAGAGGGGAGGCTGTGCTGCCTCAGTGTCCAAAACCTCCAGGAGCTGAAGCTGCAGCCAGGATTATCCCACAGAGGGTTCAAGTGCTCCCCACAACACATTCCCCAAATGCACAGGGAAACCAGAGCCCAGAATTGGATCCCAGTGCCTGGGAAATCCTCTATCTCCCCTTCTCTGTAAGGCAGAATGTGAGATGATATTTCCCTCCCTCTCTCTCTCTTGTTCTCTCTTTTTGCTTAAACTCTGTAGGGCAGATGTAAAGGTCAAGCCAATTGATTTGTCTGGGTAGCAGGGCACTCTCAGTGGAGATGCAATTCACAGTTTCATAAAGTCTGGTGGTATTGGCTTGACTCAATGTTTGTGAGGAGAAACTACAGCCAGGGAGACCTCCATCATTGTTGAGAGCATCTCTGTAATTTGTCTTGAAACGATTATATTTCAAGTTTCTTGCTAAAACAACTCAGCAATGCTGGTAGGGATGTTGGGGGGGGGAAGCCACTAAATACATAATCCATGTTCCCTCTCTGTGTAACTATGAAATGCATCTTGTTCACTTTTATCTTTGTCACAGAATGATTGACATGCAATATCTCAGCTTGACACTTTGATATTGGTGATCAGAGCAAATTGTTTCAACCTGCATGCTAAACCCTCAAGGTTATGATATTCCTAAAATATAAACATAAAGGATGGATTACTGCTATCATTGCCTAGTTTATAATCTGTCCTTATCAGCCAAGGGCTGGTATTGTAAAAGAGCTGATTTCTTTCTGTAAGTAATTTCAGTGTCCATTTTAACTGTACTTTTCTTCTGCTCTTTACCTGTAACACTGAGTTATTCCAAGCCTGTTCATAAATGCAGAGATTCTGGAAGTAAACTGGGTATATCCATGAGCTCCTGTGTGCTCCTGATGTACAATATGGAATGGGACTGGTTTGGCAGAAGACAAATCACGTTGTCAGGCTGATGAGAACAGTTTTCTTCTCAAGGAGAACATCAGTGCTCCTTTTCTACTTTGTCACAGCACATTGTTCCTTTATTCTTCATCTTCAAATGCACTGAAATGAATGGTTTGGATACCTGAGAAATAACGTGTAACATCCTTCTTTATTGCCTGGGTTCACAGTTTATTTGCTAAATGCTTTTGGTCTCTTTCCAGCAGTCACATGAAGCTTTGGAGGTGTCAGGGAGGCTGCAGGAGGGTTTATGAGGCTGATGTTGGGTTACAAAGGACCTTAAAGATCATCCATTCCCAGCCCTGCCATGGGCAGGGACACCTTCCACTGTCCCAGGTTGCTGCAATTCCCATCCACCCTGGCCTTGGACACTTGCAGGGATCCAGGGGCAGCCACAGCTGCTCTGGGAATTCTTGTTCCAGGGCCTCATCACCCTGGAGAGGAATTTCTTCCTAAAATCCACACTCAGGTCAATCCACCCTCTCCTTGGGGCTGCTCAGTGGCACCATCTCCCACTGAGGAACCTTCTGTGCCTCACCCTGTGAAAGCTTTGGCTGTTTTCCTTGTTCCCTTATATCCTATTTAATACTGAAGCCTAATTAATCAAAGTGTCTGGGCTGCCATGGATCAGCTCTGGGGTGCTGCTGCCACACTGCCTGTGGCCATGTCACACTGGGATGGTTCCTGTGCTGGTCAGGACTAGAAACAAACTGGGACTGGTGTGGGACTCCACAGAGGGTCCTGTTCCTCATCCTGGGATGGACACAGCTTTACAGTCAGCTCTCCCTTTTATGATATTTCCCTGCTGTTAAAATTAGAAACCCTTCTGGTCGGGAAGGAGGGCCAGACTTGTCAAATACAAGGTAGTTTGTAAGTGTAACACTATTATTTACATTGATATTTTTAGCAGCTTTCTGGTTCTTGTTGAGATTGGAAGCCAAGAGCTCTTTCTTCTCCTGCAAATACCTGAGCACACACCTTCCCAGGGTGGATCATGGCACAGAGGGTTTCTCAGAGCTGCCTGGCTGACAGCAGTGCAGGACACCTGGAGGTCAGGAGCTGCTGTCCCCATGCATCCCCCTCCCTCACCCTGCACTGCAGGACAGAGCAGTGCTGCACTCACTGTGTGCACCCCCTTCCCATCACAGACTTCACTTGTGCTTAGCAAAATGCTCCCAGATCCTCCCGAGCTGAAGGTGCTATTTAAATGTAAATTATTATTTACAATATCTTATGCTTGATATAAGTTTTGGGGAAGTTTCATCTTTACATTTGTTTGCAGCAGCATATCCTTTCATAGCTATAATTTATATGCAAAGGTTTTCCCTGTCCTATCACACATTTTCCAATATGTTTTGATGAAGTCTGAATAGTTCAAATTGAGCTCCAGCATTGTGCATTTTATTTATTTCCTATCTCGTTTGTATTAAGTTTTGTCATAGGTTAGGGCTTGCTTTTATATTCCAGTAAGAGAGGATATAGAATATGTGATTATTCAAGGTCTTTGTTATTTATATATCCTGCATCCCGTGTGTGCTGCTCTGGTGTCCAAGTGAAATGCAGGATTCTATTTTAATTCTCATGACTGTATGTGATCATTAACAGCCACTGCACCCAGTACAAAATAAAAATGCAATTCCAAGAAGTGTGCACATAAATAAATATAAGTGAGCACGTAAAAGAATGAATGAGATAAATTGGTTCTTTTCAAATATCAAACTTATCTTCAGTTTAAGGGAGGCATCCTCTGTGCTGCCTCTGCTCCAAATGGCACTTTAAAAAAAAATTAAACATAACAATACAACAGAATTCATTGCTTTTAATAACATTTTCAGCCATGTGCTGAGGGTGGGCTCCCTTTTTCCATCTTTTTCCCCTTAAGATTGCAGTTTTGAAAATAGCAAGAAAGGTCACAACACACTGAGCATTGCCTTGCCATTTCTTTAGCACTTCTGAATTTCAGTCAGCTCGGGTTTGTGTCTGTGCCGAGGCTCCAGCCCGTTCCCTGCTCCTTTTCCAGCAGCTCTTGGAAGGGGAAGCCTCGCCCCCTTCTGTCCAGACGCTCGCTGGGGTTTGGATCCCGATGCTTGATCAGCATCTGCTGCCCATCCTGCCCGGGCAGGGAAAGAAAGGAAAGGGTTCCTCTGCCATGGGATCCATCAGCTCACTGGGGTTTGGATCCAATTCCTGTGCTCAGCATCTGCTCCCCATCCTGCCCAGCCAGGGAAGGGAAGGAAAGGTCTCCCCTCTGCCATGGGATCCACCAGCTCACTGGGGTTTGGATCCCTGTGCTGTGCTCAGCAGTGTTCCCCATCCTGCCCAGCCAGGGAAGGGAAGGGTTCCTCTGCCATGGGATCCATCAGCTCACTGGGGTTTGGATCCAATTCCTGTGCTCAGCAGTGCTGCCCATCCTGCCCAGGCAGGGAAAGAAAGGAAAGGGTTCCTCTGCCACGGGATCCACCAGCTCACTGGGGTTTGGATCCAATTCCTGTGCTCAGCAGTGCTGCCCATCCTGCCCAGGCAGGGAAAGAAAGGAAAGGGTTCCTCTGCCATGGGATCCATCAGCTCACTGGGGTTTGGATCCAATTCCTGTGCTCAGCATCTGCTCCCCATCCTGCCCAGCCAGGGAAGGGAAGGGTTCCTCTGCCATGGGATCCACCAGCTCACTGGGGTTTGGATCCCTGTGCTGTGCTCAGCATCTGCTCCCCATCCTAGCCAGGGAAGGGAAGGGTCCCTCTGCCATGGGATCCATCAGCTCATTGGGGTTTGGATCCCTGTGCTGTGCTCAGCAGTGTTCCCCATCCTAGCCAGGGAAGGGAAGAGTTCCTCTGCCATGGGATCCCTCACCTCACTGGCACTGCAGCAGCCAAACACCAGTCACAGGATGAAACTCCTGCCTGTGTTTCCCTGCACATCCTGGGGAACCCCTACAGAGGGCAGGGACACCTTCAACTGTCCCAGGCTGCTCCAAGCCCTGTCCAGCCTGGCCTTGGGCACTTCCAGGGATCCAGGGGCAGCCACAGCTGCTCTGGGCACCTGTGCCAGGGCATCAGCACCCTCTCAGGGAGGAGTTTCTTCTCAATATCCCATCAAATCCTGCCCTCTGGCAGTTTGAAGCCATTCCCTGTGTCCTGGCACTCTGTCCCTTGCAAATCCTCTCTCTCCATCTTCCCTGCAGCTCCTTCAGGCACTGAAGGCCACACTGAGCTCACCCCAAAGCTTCTCCTCTCCAGGTGAACAATCCCAGCTCTGCCAGCCTTTCCTCATCCAAATGCCTTTCTTGCCTCTCTGTAGAGCAGGAATAACAGAGCTTCCAAACCTGCCCAGGACTGTCAGGGGCAGCAATCCTGGAAGCTGGGACAGGGACAGGGCTGTGTCAACCCTCCCAAAGGAAAGGTGTACAGTGACTGCCACCCTTCCTGCTACCCA
This sequence comes from Erithacus rubecula, assembly GCF_903797595.1. Taxonomy (NCBI): domain Eukaryota; kingdom Metazoa; phylum Chordata; class Aves; order Passeriformes; family Muscicapidae; genus Erithacus; species Erithacus rubecula. Next base: position 13,104,336 of record NC_136670.1, on the reverse strand, counting down.
CCACAGAGTGATCTGTGGCCAAATAAAATACAATTCTTACAGCAAGGCACTAAAAGCACCTTCTCTAACACAGCCTCTTGGGGCTCAAATATTCATAGAATACCAGGTTTTTAAATAATGCAATTTCTGCTCAAAAAAACCCCAAAAAACAACAAAAAAAACCCCAACAAACCACCATCAAATAAAAATAAAAATAAAAATAAAAATAAAAATAATAATAATAATAATAATAATAATAATAATAATAATAATAATAATAACAAAGGATAAAAGATACACCTCTCTAGCTTGAGCACAATGTTTGCTCCAGCAGCAGACAATGAACTCCAGTGCCTGTGAGCAGACAGTCATCTCTGACAGCACAGGGCTTCTGCTGTACAAAATACAGTATTTATAATGTTTCTGCAAGTGTCTCTTTGATTGCATTATTCCTTTGTCTGACCTATACTTTCAGATAAAAGTGTTTTGCTTAGAAACTACGTAATAAATCAAGTGTAGGAAACAGACACGTTCCTTTTCTATCAGGGACTAAATGTGAAAAATGGTTTTGAAGAAGCTGAGGGTAAATGATGGAGTTCTGTTAGCAGTTTTGCCTTTGCTGAAACAAAGTAAAGGTAATGTACAGGAGGAATATCTCAGGGTCACTGCAGTCATATGTCAAGTGCTAGAAAAGTACTTTATTTGGCAAAGAGATCAAAGAAAAGCTTTGTGTTATTTTTCTTCTGTATGCTGAGGAATGGAAGAGGTTTTCTCCCCTTTTATAGTTACTAGAACTGTAGTTCCCCTGATCTGAGATCACCCAACTTCAGGATATGATTACATTTCAGTAGTTAAAAAAAAAATTACATAAGTACTAAGCATGATTTGACCTACCTTTCCTGTGTCAGACTGCTGAAATTATTTTACATTTATATAAATCCAAGCTGCTTTGCACCTTTTTGTAGCTAAAATAAATGCTACCCTGGGAGCCAGGGGTCTCATGGTGGACAACTTATTGCATGTTGAATGTGTCACAGTAAATCTGCAAGAGGTTTTAAGCTCAAAAGAGATTTTTTTTTCCTTTGGAAGGCTAGAGCAAAGTAAGGAAATTAATTTTCAAAGCACGGGAACCAGAAAAATTCCTTTTCATATTCTCTTCTCCTTTTCTGTAAGCAATGTGTTGAGAAGGAAAAAAAAAAAAAGTAAAACAAGTTTTAAGTGAAATAACCACTTACTGAAACACTTGCAGAGACAAATCCTGAAGTTATATGGGCTGCAGTGATTCTATTTTTCAAGCCATGCTTTCAAAGGTGCCATGATATACTGTGGTTGTCTTTAATGCTACAGTTAACATATATTAAAGAAAGGCTGCTGTCTTCATCCTCTGCATGTGTGTGATGCTCTTGTCTCACTCTGCTGCTGCCTTGGAGCTCCAGCCCTGGCCTGTGGATTGTTCCCCAAGGAGCAGGTGGGGGATGTCCCATCCCAATGCCTGGGAGCCTTTGGGCAGCACAGACAGCCCCTGACCCTCCCAAAGCATCACCCACTTGTGTGCTGGGAGTTTATTTACCACAGCCTGGGAGAGGAACAGAATTCTGCACATTGTTCCACAGAGCTCCTACCTCGTGTCTCTTTTTTTTTTTTTTTTCCCCAAAAGCTGATGAAATTAATGAGAAGTGACAAAAGGAAAGGAACTCAGCTAACAGCGTGGCTGAGGTCAGGCTTGAGGAGCCAGCACAGTGGGTTAAAACACCAACACAGTAATGTAGGTGTGAGCAAATGAACCATCTAATAAATAATTAACAATTAATTTTCTTCTGTCTTTTATCTTTACTTCTTTTTTTTTTCCCCTTCTACTTTTCTACCCCGCGCTTCTCTTTTGCATTTGCCGTGTTCCCTCAATTAATTAACAAACACAATCAAAGCATGGGGTTACAAAGTTGCAGTGTGAAATCCTGCAGGAATGAAAAGTTCTGCTTCTCCAATCCCATCAGTGTGTGCTGGTGTCGAGGGCTGGCTGTGCATATTTCATGGAGCACTGGATCCCAGCACAGCTTTGTTTCAGAAATCTCCAATGCGATGTAGCCGCAGTTTGTGTCATGTTATATTGTCATATGACAAGACATGAACCAATGTAAGCCAGCAGAATGCAGCACAATGCATTGTATGACTTACACCTTGTCAGGTTTTTTGGCTTCAGAAAGAGCTTTTTTCCCTAAGGTAGTAAGTGATGCTAGAAAAAAATCCCCGTGTTACCTAGGAACTGACAGGTGCCCCTATTTTCTGACTATCCAAATTAAATTTAATCTGGATGTGTTTCCACGCAGCAAATCTAAATGTTGCTTTACTTTTTGTCACTTCCCGATTGGAACATTAGTGGCCTGCTAATGTGATTAACTGTTTGCCTCAGGCAGCTCAGGCTGGGCTTTGTCCCACTGGACAACTGATGAGCTCAGCAAAGTTTAAAGCTCCCTGGCTAAGAAGGGATCAGCATCTCAAACCTGTATCCTGGCCAGGGGGGACAGGAGAGTGGCTGTGCTGGCACCGAGCTGGGGACAGGCACAGGGATTGTCTGGGGTGCAGAGGTGTGCAGCTGGCCAGGTGTGCAGATGGCAGGGGGACAGGTCTACAGGTTACAGGTGTCCACATGTCCAGGTGTGCAGTGTGGAGATGTCCCTGCGTACAGGTGTGCAGGTGTGAAAGTGTGCAGTTGTTCAGGTGAACAGATGTCCAGGTATCCATGTATCCATGTGTCCATGTGTCCAGGTATCCAGGTGTCCATGTGTCCATGTGTCCAGGTGTCCAGGCAAGCATCCCATGGCACAGCCCACTGCCATACCTGTTAATTTTTATTGTATCTGCTGTGTGGGTCTATGTGGATTAAAAAAACAAGTATTTGTGTATTTCTAATTCTGGGTGGTCGGTGCCAGCTCACCCTGCTCCTGGATTGCCTAAATCCTGCTAAAATCCCAACAATGAATCCATTATTGCCCAAACCACCAAATTCCAGCAGCACCATATGCAGAGCACTGCAGAGAGCTCCATATAGCAATGCCACTCCTGGCTGGGGGGAGGAGGGGGTGTGAGGTATTATAAAACAAATTATATCTGCATCTTTGAGCAGTCACAGGGAAAAATGTCAGCCTCAGGTTCAAAAGTTTCCTCTGAGTCATGCTTTCAGCATTGTTTCCCCTCAGGAGGACTCTTCCAACTCTTAGGAAATGTTCTCACAGAGTTTGGTCCTGTATATGGGATGCCAGAGGGAGTGACAAAGATTTCATGGAATTGCTTCAAGATTTCACAATTTTTAAAGGGTTAATGCAGGGACCATGCACACTCACTGTATTCTGACTCTCACTGTGTTTTCATAGGTAGCAGAAGTACCACACTGTATTTACACCAAAAAACTCCTTCCTGGGTGGATTTTTTCCCTGCAGCAGGAATTCATGGTGTGTGTTATCAGTCAGACTTGATTCCTTCCTGGAATCTCTCACACAGGGGACAGCAGAGCAGATAACCCAGCGTAGCTCACTGGGAATTATTTACCCAGCACACTTTTGGTCAAGCTGGAATTAGACCAGCATCATTTAATTCATTGAAAGATGTAAGATTTGTGTGGTTTTTACTGGTAAAAGTGAAAACTCAACAAATTCAATGAGAACATTTGGAGTTGTTCATGTCCATGTCTGAACTGTCACATCCAACCCTTCCTTGGACACCTCCAGGGATGGGGATCCAAACCTCCCTGGGCACTTCCAATCCCTGAGCCCCTTTCCATGGGGAAATTCCTGCTGGTTCCACCCTCAGCCTCCCCTGGGGCTGTTCCCTCTCCTCCTGTCCCTGTTCCTGCTCCCAGATCCCAAATTCCCCCAGTGTCCCCTCCTGGCAGGGAGCTGTGCAGAGCCAGAAATTCCCCCTGATCCCCTTTTCTCCAGGCTGAGCCCCTGCCCAGCTCCTCAGGAATTCTCCATCCCATTCCCACCTCCCTCAAGAATTCTCCAGCCCCTTCCCAGTTCTGTTCCTTGCCCTGGGCATTTTCCAGCCCCTCTTGCAGTGAGTTGCCAGAACTGGACACAGCACTCCAGGGGCCCCTCACCAGTGCCCAGCACAGGAACTAAAAAGATAAAGTGGAAGTTTGTGGAAAATGAAGAATTAGTGCCACTAAAGGCTAAAATGGTCAGTATTTATCAAAAAGCAGCAGTGCAGCAGCAGGAAAAGCAGGATGTCAATATTCCTGTGTCCTGGCAGGTGACCATGCTGAAGCTGGAGCAGGTCTGTGTCTGCCCAGTAAATCCCAATTTATCAGCCACCTTCTCCTGGCCATTCATTCCCACCCCAGAATTTATCAGCCACCTTCTCCTGGCCATTCCCACCCCAGAATTTGTCAGCCACCTTCTCCTGGCCATTCCCACCCCGGAAATGCAGCGCCTCTCCAACTCTCCCCTGGCAAAAGCAATTTTAAAACAAAGCAGAACAAAGAAAAATGTGTTCCTGATATAATTATGCCTTCTGCAACTTAAATTCCAGGCACTCAGTTTCATCTCTTACTTAAATGTATCTGTGTATTTTAATAGGAACATTCAGCTATGCTTTTATTAATGCAAAAACATTAAAGCACCATCCCTGAATACTAAAGCCTTAAAGGGCCGTTTCAAACAGAACCTGTCATAAAATGTGCTCTCAAGCGTGTCCCCTTTAAGAGATTCAAGAATTAAATGTTCCCGTATGTGAATTTTATTTTGTACAGCACATTTGCTTTATGGCTACAATTAAGTTAGATGTGCCGATAACAATGTCTGCTTTCCATTTTAAATCGCACATTTCAGACACTCTGCATTGTTTTATTATCTAATCCACATGCTTTTAATTGCAATTATGGTCCCTTATGAGTCCCCTGGGAGGGTATGATTGCAATTAAAAATGTAATTTAAATGTTAATTAATTACATTCATTTTCTAAACTGGGAAAATTTCATTTATTATTTTCATGTGTTGTGCACTTATCCTAAATGTGTTACCTTCTAAATGTTTCTTTTTTTTTTTCAAATTAAGTGTTATGTTTATAAAACAGGGTGTTTAATACGCTTTAAAATTTTGTTAGGATGTTTATACAAATTATTACTTTAAATTAATTGTTTCCAAGCTCGGTGCTCAATTTATATTTGTCATGCAAGCCAGAATAGAGTTGGGGTTTATCTTCAGCTCAAATTATGTTAACATGAGAACCAAAAAAGTTCATCAGCAGCCTGGACTGTTCCTGTAGATATTCTTAGGCACTTTTTTGGGCAGAATAGGATTTTTTTGGGGGTGATTTCAGTGCCTTTGCTGATTCTCTTCCTGTAATTCAGCGGCAGCAGGGGAAGAGGCTGAGCTCTGCCTCGGCTCAAAAATCTGAGCAGATTTTGCAACAAGTGTAACAGGCAGGGACAAGGAGCTGCTAAAGAGAATCAGGAATCTGATTCCTTAGAAATGATAAAATTAAAAAAACACGCCACAAAAAAAATAGTTATTTCTATCACTTCCTTTGAAATATCATCCTGCAGTCCCAGTAGGAAAATCAGCTCTTGCATTTGAAAATGGAGATCTGTGGGGAATCTCCTGACCTTAAGAGCCAAGGATTGATGCAAAATTATCAGATATATTCTGAATTGTGAGCAGCCAGTGTTGCTCTGTCAGAAACCCTCAGAATTCCAGTGGTTGGGAAAAGAAAACTCCTTGAAATCTTCCCTGCACTGTCTGGCTTTGGTCACCTGCAGGCTGAGCCTGGAGGAGGGGCAGGAATCAGGTCCAAGCAGGAACCAAGTCAGGTACTAAAGGTTTTGAGTCACTGCTTTCTGTAATTAAAAACTGATTAAAGATATCATGATCCATCCTTTTAGCTTTGCAAAATATATTCTCATTACAAATTTGTGGTCAGTTCATTAAGAAAAAAAAAATAGAAACTGTAATTTATTTTCTCTGAGAGCATCACAGAACAAACCAATTAAGTCAGGTAAATTTGGAATTATGATGTGCTGATAGATGAGCAGCTTCTCTGAAGAGGGAGATGAAGCTAAAGGATACAGATGAAAGATTTTTATTTTAAATGCTGCTGCCAGTTGTGGCTGCACAGACACTCCTCTGGAAGGATTTAAGCATTAAAAAAGTTGAGTTAAACCTAACTGGAAAATATCTATTTTTTCAGTGGTGCAAGGCTGTTCACGCAGCCATTTAGATTGATTTAACTAATTGCTTAAGAATTAAAAATGGCAAGTATTTTCTGTTGAACCAGTTCTGAGGGTTGCAGGTTTCTGGGTTGGATGGAGCACTCCCAGCCAGGTGCTCACAGGAATTTCACCCAGCCTGGAACAGCTCAGGGTCCCTGCAGTGTCCCCAGTGTCCCCTCAGCACTTCCATCTGTGCCCCTCACCTCTCCCTGCCCACGCTGCTCCTCGCAGTGCAAAATGCTGTGCAGCCAGCACAGCTTTTGTGCTCTCAATTAGGGGATTAAAACAGCAAAATAAAGGCAAGAAAAGGGAAAAAAAAAACCAAAATAAACAGAAAAATCCCCCTGCTTTTCAGTTTGTACCATTAATAACAAGGAAATATTAATTATTTCATAATTAGTAGGGAAAGCTTGTTTTGCATCTTTGTGTAGATTTTTTTTGCTTCCTGTCCTCTCCCCTCCCAAAACACAAATATTTCTGAAGAGAGAAAATCCTGTGAGTTCTTAAATTTTCATTGATCGTTGAGTGCTCCAAGAGCTCTGCTGTCCCAGTATTGCCAGTGACATCCCTGAGTGCCACAGGACCCCATGAGTGGCACTGCCCCACCCCAGCCAAACCTCCCCCTGCTCTGGGGCCTCCTTAGAGCTGCACAACTCTGGGAGTTGCTGCAGTTCATTTTGTGATGAGGAGATCAAAACAATTACCTGACTCCTGATAACCCTCATTGACTATCTATTGAGAGAATCAGCTCCTAAATAAATTACTATTGTACTGTTAAAGCTGTGCGTGACATGTCCTACTTACAGCCTGACCCAGATAATTTCCATAAATTAACCTCCTTTACCTCCCATTTCCTCTGCCATCCTGCTGTTACCTTCCCACAACTGCTCCATCACCAGCAACTCACCCACTGGATGGAGAAGACAGTGATGCTGTGCTGAGCCTCAAAGTGACATTAAGAACTTACCTGCCTAAGTGTTCATTTGCATCTTGCTCACTAGACTTGTCATAGAGCTGGGGAGATAATATATTATGAGATGTGTACTGAATTAGCTGTCAATTGTAGTGAAGCTCTCCCTTAACTGTGTGAGGAGAAAGCTCTTGAATGAGCCTCAATCTCGCCTTTTTTTTTTTTTTTTTTCAGCTGAGATGTTTCATTTTAGTCACCCAACCCCAGCCAATTTTATTAAGTCTGCTGTCAGCTGTGACCCCTGCTGAGGACTGGCAGGGCTGAAATAGTTCTGCTGCCTGATGTCATTTTGGCAGCTCCAGATCCCACTCCTGCTTAGGCACCCAGGGCTCTGTTCCTCAGCTGCAGTATCAGGGAAAGCGGATAAAAAATCACTTTGTATTCTCTGTGCTGGTTGACCCAGAGGGAGGCTGTGTGAGGCTGAGCAGGGATTTTCCTTGGGAGGTTCGGATGGGCTGTGGGAGCAGCTGAAGCACAGAGAGCCCTGTCTGGGCAGTGAGTCCCTGCTTGTGCTGGAGTGGAGTCAGGGCTTCTCCCACTGCCACGAGCATCACCTGCTGCTTCATCACTGCTGCTTCCAGGGATTGGCTCCTCTTGGGAATTCCTCTGCTGTGCTTGACAAGCCAAAAGAGCATGGTTGTCTCCCTTTGGTGCAACCCCTGCCCATGCAGGGAGGGGCTGGCACGGGGCAGAGCCCCAGGACAGAAGTGCAGCAAACTGGTTTTTGATGGAGATGTGCCCAGTGCAATTCCCTGCATCTCCCTGGGCACCCCTGCCCGGTGACTGGGACGTGGGAATGGGTGCCTGAGGTACACGGGATGCCTTCATATCCTGCAGGGAAGGAGCAGATAGACCTCAAACTTGGGAACCCCGGCTGTAGCTGCCTGGGATCACAGTGTGTTCCATCCTTTCCACTCCAAAGAAAGTTTCAATCCTGCAAGAGTCATGCTTTATCGTCAAGGTAACCAGAATAGGTTCACCAACAATTTACGTGGCTCTTAAGTCTATTTACATGCTTGTTTACTTGGCTTTTCTCTCCGAGGAAGAAAGGAGTTACCGTAGCAACTGCTCAGGGCTCCTCCGAGCTGGGAGGAGCCTCGGGGGGCTGCCCTGCGACCCCCGCCCGGCCACGGCTGCTGGACCTGCCCGTGCCTCCTCGGCCGGGGGCAGTGCCAGGGCAGGGATGTGTTGGGAAGGGGGGACAGGTCAGCCCCGCTGCTCCTCAGGCCCATTTTGTGTGCCAGGTGTCACCAGGTGCCACCAGCAACCAGCCCACCTCCCCTTGGGGTCCTGCCTGTGGTGGCAGGAGGAGGTTAAACAAAGGAGGTGGATCCTAGGATGGGATGTAGGGACATGCTGGGGTCGTTCAGGAGGCATTAGGAGACTTTGCTGCTTCTGTCCCCTCACCTGTTCCTGCAGTTTTGTTGTTCATCAGCTGCTGCTCTGCTCAGCAGCACGAGCAGAGAGCAGGGCCAAAGGAGCCCAACCATCCTTTCTCTCCTTGCCACAGAAGATTCTGACCTGAAATGCTGCCTGGGCAAATTCAGTCACCACCAGGCTGTGTTTGTGTCCTTGTGGTAACAGTATTTATGAGAGAATTGCTTCATCAAATACCCTCATTTTATTTGCTTTCCATTCTTGTTTTATTTTAATTTGATAACTGCATAGAGACTTCAGTCTGACTGCAAGGCAACTCTTATTCTAGAAAATAATTCAATTTCCTTGAATGATCGGGGCCAGATTTTTGGGGTAGTTACACATCTTGAGAAGAAATCCTAGTAGGATTTTCAAAAGAACCTCAGCAGATTAAAGCCTTGATTCTTTTTTAACCTGCTTAAACACTTGTAAAATTGCTCCTAAGACTCTATCTGCAATTCAACCTTTCTACTTACCTTTGAAAACTTGCCCTTTCTAAAAAATACATTCTCCCAACTCCCATTTCTCAATTCCATTTCCACCCCTTTTCCCAAAATCCTGATGTGACATCCATCTCCACTCTTGCTGTGCTCTTTAGAGATTTTTAATAATGTGACTTGCATTATTTTCATGTCTTTTAACATTTTTATTCATTATATTACTGCTCCATACAAATCTAATTTATCTTGCTCTTCCTCTGAAGCACAATCCCAACATGTTGTTGTCATCTCAGTTCCTACAAAGCAGGTCTGCTGCAGTATCATCCTGCAATATTGCCATAATTAGTGAGTAATATCGATAATAATTGTTTTTTACAGCTTTTTAGCACTGAGATATTTTCCTCCCCTTGTGCCTGAGTGTGAGGCAGACTAATGACCTGGTTTCTACAGCAAAAAGACTTATAGACCTGGAGTTTCCAAACCATTTTTCAGCTTCCTCCAGAGGGTGACAGCTATCCTTTAGTCCTGGGGAAAGCCTCCTGTGCAGCCTGGCACTGTCCTGACCCTCTCCATCAATTCCCAGGGTTGGGAGCAGTGGGAAGAGGAGCACAGGGAGCTCAGGAGCTGCTGTGCAGCATCCCCCTCACCAGTACCCACAACCCAGCAGAGGAGCTGCGTGTGCTGAACCAGAGCTCCAGGAAATCTGCTGCCTCCTCCACCTTCTGGGCTGAAGGGATTATTCTGGTTTGGCCCAATCTGTCAAGCAGTGCTAAAACCAATATTAAACTTGGCCTGTGCTGTGCCCTTCTGCTGGGAGCACCCTGTCCAGGAGTGCTCAGAATGCACAGCTCAGCACCAGGGAACACCCAGAGCTGAGGGGACATGTGCACCCTGTGCCTCCCACCCTGCTTGCCATGCTCTTCATCCAAGCAAGTCACCCAGCCAAGCAGAAAGCAGCCTGATCCCAGCAGGGACTGAAAGCTCTTGGAGAGGATCCCTGCAAACAGAGCAGTGGAGCAGCTGGGCTGCTCTCCTGGAATCGTGTAGCAGCTTCTCTCCTGTTTCACACTGCCTCCAGAACAGGAGTGGGTGTGTTTACTTACTCAGGCACTAATGACAACCAATAATAAAAACCATTTCCCACCCAAAACCTTCAAGGGCTTAGCCAAAGCTATTTAAAAAGTGACTCCCACTTTTCAGGATGTCAGGGAAGTGAGTGGCCCCAGCTATGGGTTTGCTTCTGTGCCCAAACTCCATTAGCTGCCAAGCCCCAGAGCCCCTCCTTCCCACTCTTTATAAGATCTTACTATAAAAAGGGTTTTTTCTGAGTTGTGTCCCACTCACTCAGTCACACGTGGCACTTTAGGGTATCCTTCAGGACCACTTGGCTGATCTCCAGCTGCTCCTTTACCTTTGCTGCTTTGTTCACACTTCCTCTTCTCTGACTCATTTTTGGTTTGAAGTTTCAAGGCACTTCTGAGCAAACCCATCCTCTTTGCCAGATCTTTCCCTTTATGAGCTGAGCTGTCAATTTGGCACAGAGGGGCCCAGCAGAGCTGTGAGATGGGCAGGATTCCACTCTGGAGCCTCCCAGGGATTCCCAGTCCAAAGATCTACCTGGGGTTACATCCTGCAGGTCTGGGATGTCTTTGGGAGAGAGTTTGCTGGCACACTTGCCATTGGAAAGTTTTTTTGCACTTCAGATTCCTTTTCTCTGTTGCTCTTTCCCTCTTTATGATCCTTTGCCAGGGAAGTGGCTATTGCTGGAAATGAATGTCGGGGCCCTGTTTATCCAGTGCCACTGAAAATTCACCTTCCACTGCAGGTGTGCACAATGCTGTGACCCATTTTCTCTGCATTACAAAGGTTTGAAACCTTTTCTATTCCTGTGATGAGCTCAGGCAATTAGTAACCACAAACCTTCTGATACATGTAATTCCTTTCCTTTCACTGAGGCTGTAAAGAAACCCAGGGATGGCTGCTCATGTCTAGAAGGAGCTCAGAAGTCATTGTCCTCTTTCTAGTGCTGTGGATGACTCTGTGGACAATTTTGTATTTCCTTGGTGGCAATTCCAGGCCCTTCTTTTATACTTCCTTGGCTGTACACAGTCTGGAGATAACTCCTGTGTGATTTACTCCCTTCACAAGTCACCTTCATTCCATCACCCCTTGCTTTTTCCTGGCCAAATGGTGTGGAAGAGGAGGAGTGAGCAGTGTTTCTGAGGGTGGCTCAGGAGAAGTTTCTGTGGCCAGCTGTTCCAGCACCCTGCCTGACCCTCACCAAGCCATTTGCCTTGGCTCTGGCTCAGTCTCCCCATCTGTAAAGGGATAGGAACATTTGCAAAGCATTTTGAATTATTGCTATTAATTCTTCATGGAGCCTGTGAAACGTGGTGAACACTGAGATGCTGTAAAAGTACAAAGTATTATTGTTATTATTAAACTCTGGAGGTGGAAGGAGCTGCTCCATAAGGTGCTTCCTCCATCAGTCCTTCAGTCTTTCTCACCCTACACAGAATTGTCATTCTGCTTTTGCTGAGGGTTAAATGGGTGTGTTTGAAATAAAGAGCTGGAGGAGCCCTTTGAAAAGGAATGAAGCTGATGACATGTTAAATTTTTCTGATTTCTCTCAGTGTAAAGCAGAATTTCCCCGCCCGGCGCTTCCCCGGCAGCTCTGCCAGAGTCACTTGCAATCGGCCCTGTCCTCTTACCCTCCAATAAACAGCAGACACAGCCCCACTATAAAGGCTCACAACACTTGCACACCCTGGGGTTTTGCTGCTCTCATGAAGGAAAAAAAAAAAAAAAAAAAAAAAAAAAAAAAATGTCACGGACAAATGAATGTTGACAGTGGCCATACCAAACAATTCAAGGAAAAATTGCAGTTTTATCCGTATTGCTGCTGCCTTTGTCAATACTTTAAAGATGGTTCTTATTTCAGAGCAGGTATTGATTGTGTATAGGTTGGGCCCCCAGTTCCATTTGTCATTTCTGATATTATGGCGTGTTATCGTTTAAAGCTGTAATGGGAGAGGTGGCTGAGCTCAAAGCAAGCTGGTTGTCTGAAGCTTTGATAAATGGCTAGATGGTCTTCGTTTCTGCAGCAGTGAGCAGTTGGCTGCTATTTGCTTTACCTTTTATCCAAGAATAACTGTGTGATGGGTTCTGGAAGTGAACAGTATCATTTTGTCAGATGTGGCTCAGAACTAGCCGGGTGGTCCTAGCAAAGCAGCTGAGGGATTTTTAACACCCGACAGGATGTGAGCAAAGGCCCTGGATAAATCTGAAACAATTCTGGCTCCACATGGCTGCTTTGGTCGAAAAGTTCTCAGGGCTGTTTTTTAAGGTGAGAGGACAGGAAATGCTGGGGGGTGGGGAGGGGTGGTGCTCTTAAAAGCAGTTCTGTTCATAGGGAAGGATCTTAGCAGAGAGATCAGAAGACAATAGGTGGATTAGATTTCTTTGATGAACTTACAAACTTGCAAATTTTTTGCAGATCTAAATGAAAGGTCTGCTTTTCAGATGGGCAGGTGGCCCCACCCCAGGCTGTGCAGAGCAGGCTGTGCCCTGCTGGGAGGCAGCACACTCTGCATTCTTTCCCTCTGCATCACGCACACTTCCCCAGGTTTTGGTCTTGCTTTGGTGAAATCATATCTGTTTGTCGAGCTCACAGTGCAGGGTTGCTCTGGAGCTGGGTTCCACCTCAGGGAAATCACCAGGAGTCTGAAATGGCAAATCCTCCCTTTCCCAGTGACAGACACGGTGATGTCCTGCCCTTGCAGAACTCCTTCTATCACAAACCAAGACGACACCCGTGGGTGCTTCATGTCCTGATCCTCTTGAGTCAGGCAGGTTTCATCTATGATTTATATCTGCTTAAACTGTTAAACCTGTCCAGAGCCAATGCTCCTCAGTGAATGTAGGCAGAGGAATGCACTGAAATTCTCTCTCCTTGGTTGGATAACTCAGCTGTTATAACTCCACACCCATTGCCAGCCTGGTTGGATGTGCTCAGTGCAGTTTTGGAGCTCTTCTCCAGTGCTTCTGAATCAGCAGCAGAGTCTTTACAGGTTGGCTCTTCAGCCTTCAGCACCTACCCTTCATTAACCTGATAATCTATGAGACACTGCTCCCTGTTCCTGCCTGGAGTAGATTGAAATGGGAGCTCTTAATCCTGCCACTGAAGCTGAATTGCTCGGACAAGTAGCAGCAGATTGATTCCAGCACTTCTTTCAGAGGAATCACAAAAGGCTGTTCAACCCCCAGAATAGCTGCAGAACAGCTCCCAGCACCCAGGGCAGGGCAGTTCTGCATGGAAATAGAAACAAACAGAAGGGTTAGAAGTCACTCCTGCAATTCTTTGTCCTACAAGAGGTTCCCCAAGTCCCTGTTCTCTGGGAGATTTCTGTTGGCTCTCAGCTTGTGATAAGCTGTATAATCTGCAGGAAAAGTTGATGTGCATTTGTAGGACTGACAAGATAACAAGGACAACAAGCAAATAGAAAAGGAGCCAATAAGTTGTTAAACCTATGCAGAAGATATTTGGTCTCTGGAAAGTAGGAACCACACTGGACATCCCCCTTCCCTCATGAGCCAAATCCTGGTTTTGGGGGCTCTTTGGGAGGGTTTAGTCAACTCTGGAACCTCTCTTTCATTGTACCTGGAAAAGCTTTGCCAGAGGAAGATTTCAGTGTTCAACACAGCCCAACAAATGGGCTGTGCTCCTATTCTGTCAGCAGAACATCACCTCAGGAGACCTGGCTCTCCTTTTCTAGCCCGGACAGGAGCAGATAATCATCAGTCGTGGTGTTTTGTGTAACACCTCACACCTCCTGTAGGGCTGTGTGTGCTTTAAAGGTCACTTTGCACTCTTCACACCAACAGACTGGTTGTGTCCCTGGTCAAAACATCCCTGCTCAAAAATCTGTGCCTCTCCGGGCCCCAAAGATGACTGAATTTCAATGAGGCTTTATTCTTCAAAATGAAAGGTGCTGTCTAACAGTAAAATATTGTTCTATTAAATTCAGCCCGTGGCAGATCCACTACTGAGGGCTATTGAGGCAAATAAGAGCAGGGTGATGGCAGTGTGTGGTCATAAAGTTGCAATATTCAAAAATGTAGAAAAAGCAGGTTGTCAGATTTCAATAAAGCAGTGGAAATGAATAGATACATCTCAGAGCTGGTTGCTTCCTAGTGGGATGGAATTTGAATAATAATATCACACTTGAACCAAGCTGGGGCTGGATTAATGGCTGGCAGAGGCTGAGCCTGGCCTGGTGGGGCTGCAGCACTGGAAGGGTTCTGATGACACCCAGAGCACTTCTGCCTGTTTGCACACAGGCCAGCAAAACCAGGGCACGAGGAAAAAGGGGATTATTGCTTTAAGCTGCAATTTTCAACAAAGAAATCTCACCATTCCAAACTGTCTAGACCTTTAAAAATAAAAGATGTGCAGTATTTACAATGCTCTTCAGTATTCATGAGGCTTTGCTGCTTGTTGTAAGGCGAGATGAAAACAATACTCAGTAGATTTTCATAAGTGACACACAACTGTAAGATTGATAGATGATGTGGATTTAATGGATGTGAAGTTCAGCGCCAACATAAAAGCTGTGATGTACCCAAACATGGGGTTTATTAAATCCCTGCTTCCTTAAATGATCATCCAAAGCCTTTCACCACTTTCTTCTACCAGAAAATAAAGGGAAGAAGGTAAGAAAAAGGAGAGGAGGTAAAAGGAAAAAAATAACCAAAAAAAAAAAAAACCAAGGGATTCCCCTTGGTTTTGGTAGAGAATTACAATATCAGAACTGAAAGAGACAAATATTTAGACACTCTCTCTGCATAGAGATTAATGTGAGAGTCAGAAATACATGGAATCCACTTAAATTGATGTGATTTAGTTATGAATGGTTAAACATAAGTATTCTCTGTCAAATGCCAAAACCTATTGTATTAACTCTTCCCTCTCCCCAGCCCTCCCGTAGCCCCTAAGCCTGTCAAATTCTTCCCAGAGCCCAGGGCTCCTCTGTGCTTTGGGGACAGGGACAGCTCAGAACCCCTGGGATCAGTCAGGGAGGGTCCATGGCAGCTCCTGGGATAGATCTGCTCAACAGGGCACAGCAAACTGCAAAAACTGCAAACTGCAAAAACTGCAAACTGCCCTCCTGGGGCACATCTGGGGCAGAACAAACTGCAGCCTGCTCTCCTTGGGCACATCTGGAGGACCCAGGGCTGGAGCTGTGCCTCTCCCAGAGCCAGCACTCTCCTCACCCACTCTGGATGCTGTCCAGGTCTGTAATTCCATGGCTGTAACCTCAGGAGGCATTTCCCAGGCACCTCTGGAACAGCATTTCACCCTCAGTCTGGCACCAGGGCAGTTCTTTCCCCTCCCATCCCTGCCAGCTGCATTCCTGGGGACCAGGAGTGACTTACCCTGCATCCCAAATCCTCTGAGGACACACAGACACTCTCTCACACACACACACAGTCCTTGAGAGCAGCTGTAACATCCTCTGCATCCTCTCCAGCTTTGCTCCAAAGGTGTATTTGCCTTTTAGTGGAACATCTCACTTGGTTTCAGGGTCATTTCCTGTGACAGCTCCATGTCTGTCTTCTTTATCACCTCAAGATTTAGCAAAATGATATAATTAGGATAGCTGTGCTCCTTCACCCAGCCAGCTGTTTTGGAAATCACTTTAGCTCTGTTAAAGAAGCAAACTGAAATCAGCCTCTCTGCTCTGGCCCAAATGTGACTTTTTTTAGGAACTGGAAATGTTACCATTGTGCTTAGCCCTGGTGTGAATCATTGACTGTGGGTTGATGAGGGAGCACTCGTTGGATTCTGATTTCCATTATTAAAAGGTGGGACATTGGTGCTGTGCCATGGGATCTGTGACCAGAAAACTTAACAGAGGCTGAGCCTGGACACACCTGATACCAGCTGTCACACTTTTCCCTGTATTTCTAAGCCTGTTATTTTCAGGAACTCTTCTGTTTTCAAACAAAAATCTGAATTTCAGTTCTTTGTCTTACTTCTTTTTTCTTCCTTAAAAGAAAAGATACGGGGTAATTTTTTCAAGTTTGACAAATTCATGGAATGTCCTGAGGTGGAAGGGACTCAGAAAGATCAATAAAATCCCATTCCTGGGCACCCTCCTGGGGAAGAACCTTCCCCTGATCTCCAGCCTAAACTTCCCCTGGCACAGCTTGTTGCCATTTTTTTTCACTCCAGCAATAGATTCTACTAACAGAACTTTCTCAGGAGCTACTGGCATTTTTTTTTGTAACACAGAGGAAGAATTTAAACCAAATCCTGAGGGTGGGGCAGGGGACAGAAGTGGAAGGGAAGAAGGCAATGCATCTCCTTTTGAATTTATAAACAAGTTCAAGTAAGTGACTGTGTTCTCTCCCCTCTAACTGCTGGTAAATATCTGAGGGAATTGTTTGTAATAGAAATGTTTATTGGAAAAATAAACTTCAGCAAATACTTGAGCAAAACAAATGGCAGATCCAATCAATCCAATACGACAACACATTTGCTTTAGAAATTTGAAACCAAGCTCTGTTGCATGCAATCCAGGGCAAAAAAAAACCTCCTGTGTACCTGGTCCAAGTGAACTTGCATCAAAATGCTCTTGGCATTAAAAAATCATCTGCAGAAAAGATTTTGAATTACAAATACTGTGCTGAAGGAAACTTGCAAATTGTAAATAAGAAGCCGAAAATCACCAAATAATTTTTTAGAGTGTACTTCTTTGGCTTTGCTGCCTGCACAGGGGTGCTCATGTTCCTGAAGTCTTTAGATTTCCTGTACAGATATGTGCACATAAAAATATTCTTAATGACCTGAAGGACTGGCAAAGGAGTAGAGGAAAAGGAGAGCCAAGGCCAGGCAGAGGGAAGAATGGGAAAGATTTTATGCAAATAAATAAATGGAATTTGTTGATTGTTGTGCTTTCTAAAACAGACCCTGTTGTGCCTCCTCAGCTGTTCATGGAGTTGTTGCCTCTGGTGGAAGCTGCTTTCCTTAACCAACAAAAACCTGCTTAGTGCTGCTTGTCCTCTTTTGTTTTGTTTTTATAATTGAGTTTTGCCATGTGTGAAATCCCAATATTTTCTTGAAACCATGAGGATTAAATGCCTGACAAATTGGAAAGATTTGGGAAAGGCACAAGACTTGGAAAAGTTGGGAGTTTATTCCCTGGTGTTTTCTCTCACATGAGCACATGAACTTTGGAGATCTGTGATTTTCTTTTGATAAGATTAAGCACAGTGGGAATGAGCATCTCTAAACCTCCTCTTCTCTTCTCTTCTCTTCTCTTCTCTTCTCTTCTCTTCTCTTCTCTTCTCTTCTCTTCTCTTCTCTTCTCTTCTCTTCTCTTCTCTTCTCTTCTCTTCTCTTCTCTTCTCTTCTCTTCTCTTCTCTTTTCTCTTCTTTCCATTGATTCTTTC
This sequence comes from Erithacus rubecula, assembly GCF_903797595.1. Taxonomy (NCBI): domain Eukaryota; kingdom Metazoa; phylum Chordata; class Aves; order Passeriformes; family Muscicapidae; genus Erithacus; species Erithacus rubecula. Next base: position 13,086,872 of record NC_136670.1, on the reverse strand, counting down.
ATTTATTCTTTCAGTTCTGTACATCTCTTTAGTCTCTTGGAAATGGCTTTTTTTGGGGTTTTCTCTCACATCTTGTGCAATATTAAATGTATTGCCCTGTGCCAGCTCTGAAAGTTGATGTTTGCAGATGGGCAGGTCAGGTGTCCCTTTGTGTGAGTGGGCACAAGTGGCACCTTGAGCAACCATCCCTTCCTCAGGGAATCTGAGCTTTCCTCTCATCCCTACCATAAATTTGGGAATTTGGATGTGCTTCCCTGTGAGCTCCAGCACCTTTCTGTCACGATATACAAACACACTCCCCTTTCCCAAACCCCTCACCCCAGATCTCTGGGAACAATTTCTCCCTGCACAGAGATAATAATAACATCCCTTCCTTTGTTTTGCCTGTGGAGATTGGCATCTCTGCATCACACAGCCAGCCTGGAACAACACAGCTCTCACCTTGCCTGGGCTGGGAGCTGAAATTAAGAACAGGCACAAAAAAGGAAAGCTGGCTGCTAAATAGCAAGCAGGTGTTGTGTGGGTTTTGTTTCCCAAGAGAGAGGTAACCTCCCTGGACGTGGCTGGAACTTTTCTTTGTGATTCCCACCAGGCTCCCCCAGCCTTTGCCTGCTCTGAGGTGCCTACTTGGAGTTCGCTTTTTTAATTAAGGCTCTGTATTGTAACTAGTCAATGTACATTATTGGGAGAATGAATGTCAATGCCAGTGCTTTTTCTTTCTCTCCTTTATCTTTGTCAATGATTCAAAGACATGATTTATGGTTAGTCTCCGTCTTTCAGGATCATCCATCAAGCGCTGGTTTCACTACAGGGCTCCAAGTTGTAAATCATGCAGAAAGGCTGTCACTCATCTCATTTAACCCTTTACACACGGGGATGGGGGAGGCGGGCTCTGCCTCTCACAGCTGCAAGAAGGAGCAATAAAATGGCCATAAAATTGATGAAGTTAGACTAATCTACACCATTAATTGTTCCTTGTAATGCAATAATTATTATGAGAGACAATTAAAAAAACAGGGCATGACTCCACCCTCCAAGTTCATCCTGAGAGCCTGGAGGACTCCAGGGTTCCATAAAATGTGTCACATTTTTGTTTTCCCTTTTCAGCTCCTTTCAGATTTTTTAATGTCCATTACAGACATGAGCCCAGCTTCTCTTTAGAATCAATCACAGGCTACTTCTGACCATGACCTTGCAGCGACTAAAGGAGTGCAAAAGCCCATTAGCAGCTGCTATTTTCAGCTGGAAATTAACAGTTCTTTTTCTTTTCTCTCCTTTTCCCCACTCCACCCCTCCCTTTTTTTTTTTTTTTTTCTCTTTTTTCTTCCTTTTTTTTTTTTTTTTTTTTTTTTGGACAGGAAGACAGCACAAAATGAAATGTATAAGTGGCACAGGAGCCTCCACACTTAGCCTTGTCTCTCAGGCTTGAGGGCTGGTGACAGCTCTGGCCAAGTGGCTGATGGCTCCTCCTGCTGTCCCCTGGCCACTGCTCCCACTCACAGGGAGCCCCAACCTGCACACCAACCCTCCACCTGCTCCCAGCACAAAGCATTAAATAATGAGGCATCTTTCTTTCTTTTTTTTTTTTTTATCTTGCCGTTTTTATTTATTTATTTTCGGGCTCCAAGTGTTGGAACTTGGTAATGGAGGGTTATTAATGAAAAATACACGTTTGGGGTCTATTTGTTTCGATTCTGTGGTGACTTGATGGCAATTTTAGCCCTGAATTATGTATGGCTCTGTTTTGCCTAGGCAAGCTGATACAAACAACAAATATAGTTAGAAAAAGATATATCAGTAAATAAACTGAAAGGTTGTAAAATATGAATGTTTATCATCCAGACGGTGCCGCTTCTCTTCTTTTTTACATGAACTCTGCTTGAGATGGTATTTAGGAGCTTGGGACTTCTTCTATTGCAGCAATCTCTGCAGCTTGTCACAAAAACAAATGACACCAGAGGGAACCTTGTCTTCCACTGTATTCTTTTGCATGAACCTCAGTCTTCTTAAGGTGCTCATAATTTAAATTTATATCCTGATTTATTGGAAGATAAGATTCTCCCCTTCTTCCCTCGCAGAGCTGTGCTCCTTTTAGCTCTTCCCTTTCCCAGGGCACTGCTCACCCAGCTCCAGGGAAGGAGGATGGAGCCCATTGCATCCCTCTGGAAGGGCACAGTTTGTGAACAGAGACTTTTCTGCACCTTACACAGCATCAGCCTGTGAACTTGGGGGGAAACAAGGGGTAATTCAAGAGAAGCTTTGCATCCTCCATCCAGGAGATCAGTTCTGGCTTTTAAAATATCATCCATTGTGAGCATGATGATGAATTAGCACTTGTTTTATTCTGGACTAAAGTCTCATCCCACAGGGATCTCCAAGAATTTCTGCTGCTAAAATATAGCATAGAGGAAATTACAATTTTAGCATCTCTCTGCAGTCTTAATTAAGGCTGTTCTTCTGATATAAAGCTGTGGTGTCTAATTACCAGAAAGCTGTCAGAAAGTAACTTTCAAAAAACCTGTGTCAAAAAAATGTTGGGAAGGCTGGAAATATTTATTGAGTTGCAATTTTATGGTGCTGGTGGATTTTTGTTTTTACATCTAACAGACAACATTACTACTAATTCCTGTTTCTCAGTATTCCACCTATGAGATAAATTCCAGTTCCAGCCTCTCTTCACCAAACAGTTTCTTTTTGTCCAGGTGACACTTGATAGGTTTTGCTTGAACAGTCAGGGGAATGTTTCCTACCCTTTTTTTATCTTGTACATTCACAAAGTACCTGAAGTTTTTTATTTCAGTGTATTCCACATCACAAAGCCCAGTTCTGCTACAAATGTGCATTTTTTCCCTTCACCAGCAGCAGAAACTCTGCAGTGCAACACTCCCAGTTAACCTGCAGCAGATCAGGAGATGCATTCCTGGCTCCTGGGGTTTGACCTGGAAAAAGCTGGAATTTCAGACAAAATCTGCTCTTTTTCTTGGCAAGAATTGGGCAGAGGCTGTGCTGGCTCAGAGCTGCCTGGCAGAGCCCAGGGAGCTCAGGCAGGGGTGGTGACCTGTCCTCAGCCCTGAGCCCAGGGCTCTGCTTTCTTCCCAGAGATTTGCATCAGGTAAAAAAAGAAAAAAAACCAAAACAACCAACCTAGGAGAGGTAATATGATGAATGCTGACAGGTACATTTGCTACAATTGATTAAACACTTTTGCCATCCTTAGGATTTTCTTTCCCCGCCTGGTGCCTTGCAGAGAGAGAGGTGTGAGTGACTTTGTCACTGACATTAAACACTTGCATGTACTTGGAGCTGCAAAATGTTATCCCCAGAGTTTGTTTACTCGATCTGTATTTCCAATCAGTGCAGAAGGTTTACTAAAGCAGTTCATTACTGATTTATTTATGATGTATTTAGATAGCAAATATGGTTCTGTCAGCAGTTGCTGGCTAAACAGTGTTGACAGACATTAATAGCATATGGTATAGGAATGGAATTATGATCTTTAGGAGTCTTTGTGTCTCAACATACATTTACAGTTTGCATCTTTTCTTAGGTAGAGAGACAGAGAACTTCCAAACAAGCAAACACTGTTTCTTTTTCTTCTTGTAACCTTTGGGGTTTGCTGGTGGTGACATTAAAATCTTCTGTGCCTGTTTAGCTGTTCAATTTAATGGAAGACAAATTCTCCCAAAGGTTTAATTTATTCTCACAAACTGAAATCACTGCATTCTCACCATGGGAAATGGCCTTAATTTTCCCAGCCTTCAGTATACATCAAGCATATAATTCATTTCTCCCCCCTCAATACTTCTCTCATTAGAAAACAAAGTTTTTGATATTTAAATGTTACATGGTTTAAGTTGAGAAGCAGATTTCAGCCCCGTAAAGAGCATTTGCAGACATGATTACCTCCCTGACAGCAATGGGTTTATGCAGGGTGGAACAGAAAAACACTTGAATTTTTGACCTTTAATTGTTTGCTTCCACCAACACCATTTTCACCCATGTCAAGGAGAAAAGGCAAAAAATGAGGCTGCTCATAGAGGGAGGAGGAAAAGGCAGTGGTGAAACCACCTTGGGGCAGGAGGAGTCTGAATTGTGCTGGGAAGAAGATGAATTTCATATGAGAGGTGGTCTCTGAATCACAGGAGGATGAACAAATTGGGAAATAATATGGGAAATCATATTATCCTTTTTTTCTTTTTAGATTCTTGGTAACTGAGGAGGTAAAGTGGGAATTCACTGTTTCATTTCCAAAGTAGCACTTTGCCTTCCACAAAATGGAATTAATGCCCCCCCAAAAAAATATTTGCTGGAATTAATGGTTGGGCTCAATGACCATGGATGTCTTTTCCAACCTAAATGATTTTCTGATTCTGTGATCTGTAGGTGCCCATCAGACAAAAAGAAACAGCACTAGGAACAGGAGAGAGCCAAGAAAAACGAAACACTGAGCCAATTCTTCTTCCCCCTAAATCCTTTTCATTCAAAAGAGTTAAACCAGTAAGAAATTCAGTTTCTTGTACATGGAAAAATGAATATATCCTTAACATCTGAAAAATTATTAGAAATTAAACCTTTCAGAGTCAGACTTCTCTCAGTGCATGGAGCTCCACAGAGCCCAAGGGTTGGTGGAATCAAGCTGCCCCTGACACTTTTGGCTGCTTTTCCTCCCAGTGAGTGTTGAAAGACTTGTTTGAAAGGGGCAGAGACTAAAACATGGTGAATTCTTAAATAATGGATTAAAAGCAGTTTCAGTCTTTCTGCAACTTCTTCCTTTAAACATGTTTTTCTCTCTCTGTTTGTGCAACCCATTTCTAGTCAGTGCATAGAAGGAGCAGTATAATAAAAATAAAATAAAATAAAATAAAATAAAATAAAATAAAATAAAATAAAATAAAATAAAATAAAATAAAATAAAATAAAATAAAATAAAATAAAATAAAATAAAATAAAATAAAATGAAATAAAATAAAATAAAATAAAAGTATAAAATTCCAAAATTCAGATACAGACTGGTAAAATTCCAGCTGTGCATTGGTGGATGCAGCAATTAGCCCATGTGGACAAGGAGAATTGGGAGTTGCTCAAGACAAACCTTGTGCAGGTATTGGCTTTTTCTGTGGAAGGCTTTGCCTTCATTTAAATTTTAGATTGATAAACACATTAAAAATGCATTTTTAAAGGTGTTATTGCTGGTAGAAAGAGAAAGAAAACCAGGCTGAAATGCTTTGAAAGAGAAGTAATGTTTGGATTTGAACCTAGTGGATAAACTGAAAGTGTTTAGACAGTCTGTAATGAAGTGTTGTTGGCCTCTGGTCTGTAATAAATGCTTCAATTTTATAGCTCCAAATCAACTTTACCCATAAAATCCTAAGGGACTTTTTCTACTTAGCAAATCAAGCAGGGCTTGGTGTCCAGAGCCAGAGTATCCTTGAGTGTTGTGATCAAGCTGTGCAGAGCTGCACTTGCACAGCTCCCACCCATGAAAACAGCAGAAATTACAGGTTTTACTGTCACATTATCAGCCCTCAGTGCAAAACCTGGGCTAGATAAGGTGCACGAGATTTTTATTTTTTTTTGTCATGAATAATCAGATTCTTGGTAGCAAATGGATTTTCCTGGTTCGAATCCAAGCCTCAATAAAATTATTGGGTGGGTTTCTGGTCAGGAAGCCCAGTTAGTGTGTGAGTATTTTATTATAACACTATAATATAGCACTAACTCTATTTCTTATTTCAATTACTGCTCCAGGGGTCTGTTTAAAATCTGAGTGCAGATCCTGTGCCACATTCCCACAGAATAAACACAGCTGGGACATGGATGGAAATGCCACATCCAGAGTTCCCTGTGATGCTCCTTGTCCCAGCCTCCCCCTGCATCTCTCACAAAGCAGCCTGGACTCTCTAATTCTCTCCAACAATCCTGCTCTGCTCATCCTCCTGATCCCCAGGAGAATTTTGAGGGAAAACCTTTCAGATTCCAGTGTTGCTGTGGAGGTTAAAGCCCTGCTCACGTTGAAGAGGAGCTCTCAGAGCAAGTTGTGCTCTGCACTGCTTTGATTGATTTATTTCCTGCTGCTTGTACTTTCACTGATCACTTTCTTATTACTTTCCCTCTTCCATCCATTTCAGCTTTTCCTCCTTTTCCAGCCATTCCTTACGCCTCCCCTGCCACCTGCTCCCACCTGATGGATTGGCTGCTCAAAGAGTTGATCCTGACCTGGCATGGGCCCTTCCCCAGGAAATAAATGATGCCACACAGACACAAAATGATGCCCTAATAAACACCCAGGCCCCCTTTGCTGCTCTGCCCAAGTGCAGACTCCAGGGATAGTGTCCCAATTGAATGCTGATGAAATGGAGGAGGGAGAAATTAGAACAGAAATGGAGCATTTTGCTTTCTGTGTGGATTTAATCACTTGAAAATTCTGCACTTACCCTTGGGATTACTAGAACAATAATAACTGTATTTTAATTCTGTAAACATTTTTAAATAACCTTTTTTTTTTAATGGCTTAAAAAAATATATGTATATATATTTGGATTTGCCTGCAGCAGCAATTCATCTTTGAAAGTCAACATTCTGAGTAATTTGGTAGAGGTCAGATACCCTCTGTTGAATTTCCTTCCAAGTCTGAGAGGCCCCAGAAAAAGAAAAAGAAGTGGGGCAATTCATAAAGTTTTGTATAAAGTTTTGTTGCTCTGTTGTAGGGCTGGGTAGCAGAGAGCTGGGTCGTGGTTAATCCTTCCTTTCAGCCCTTCCAGGATTCAGTCTGGATTTTTGATCACTGGAGTGTTTCGTGACCTCCTGCAGTCTCAGATCCACTTCTGCTGGAAATAATAAATGGCTTTTTTGTACCCTCTGAGGTCCCTCTCTGCAGCAGGGGTGACATCATGGTACCTGTGCTGGAGAAGTTCTTTCTGTCAGTAATGACCTCTCTGATTGCTGCAGTTTCTGCCCATAACTCAGACTTGTTATTTCTTGCTGAGATTCAGGAAAAGCTGAGCCCGTGCAGCTGCAGCCTCCTGTTGTTGCTGCCTCTTTTTTCATGCTCTGTCCCATGTGATAAATGTCAGATATCACTTAGGACAGGGCAGGAATGCAGACTGAGACTGGGGTGATTATGGTCTGTAAATGATCTGTGCACTGGCCCTGGCTCTCAACCCTTCCTTGGATCATTTGAGACCCAATTTAAAAGAACACAGCTTAATATTTGAGTTTCAATGATTTTTCTTTCCTTTCTTTCCTTGAAATTTCCATTATTTTATAAATCTTGATAGATACTTGGACACTGTGTTTGTTTTCCATATCAGTTGGAAATTTTTCCTTTTGACATGGATTGATTTGTTTTGCACAAGTTTCTTTGCAGAACGGAGCCAACAGTACTAATTTTACTATTAAAAATTATTCAAATTCTTGTTATTAAAAGGTTTTTATATTTGCAAGGATACTGTGGGGCAGCATCTCAGATTGGGTGGAAAAAGACAGGAAAGTGCTGCAGTGAATCAAAGCAGGGTGATTTTGGAGAAAGGAAGAATTTTATTTCAGGTTGGTAAAAGATTTTGGCAGGGCAGTGCTGGTGTTGGGGGCAAAGAGCAAGCAAAAAAGCAAATAAATAAATCAAATCAAATCAATAAATAATGAAATGATAGAGATAATAATAAACATGCAGTGTGTTTACATTGGTAATCAAGAGAGTGATAGGAGATGATTCCCCCTAATTTCAGCAAAACTGGCTGTAAGCTCATGCTCCCAGATCCACCTGAGGTTGTGACTCCCAGAGAGAATATTTCAGGCAGGACCTTAAAAGTTTTTCCATTTTGAAAAGGATTCCAATGTTTACAGGCTGATTCTTCTCCCAGAAGAATCACAGCCTTGGCTGTGTTGGCTGCAAGGAGGCAGGAAAAGCAGGATCAGCCCCTTCCCTGGCACAGGAATACCCAAACATCCTGGAGGTGAATGGAAATCATCCATATTCCGTGTTAGACATTCTTTGGGATGGCTTGTCTAGGTGTCTCTCCTTCTGCAAAGGGACACAGCAGTGCTGGTGATGCCTCTCTGCCCATGGCAGTGCCAGCAGCAGCAGAAGTTTTGCTCCAGTGAAATTCTTCCTGGGACCTGTGGCTCTGCTCCCCCTCAGCCTGGGCTGGCTCAGCTGGGGCTGCACGTCTGAAGGAGATGCTTTGACCTTTCTCCTCTCTGACTGGTGTTGCAAAGATGGAGTGATGTAGAACAGAGATTTTGTGACAGAGTAATAATAAGAAAGAATCTGACTGCCAGTTGCTCATTACTGGATCTCTTTTAAATGCCAGAACCTTCTATGTTTGCTTTCAAACAACACTGAGCACCTAAATCACCATGGTAAACAGATATAGAAAGAGACAGAAAGGTTAAAAGTGTACTCATAATCTCTTGCTTTTCCTCCTAAACATGTTTGATAGCAATATTGTTTCTTAAAAACAATATGACCTCATTTGTAAAGCAATATTCATGCTAAACTAGTCAGCTGTTAAATATACCCAGTGCTGTGCATTACGATGAAGCTAAACCAGAATTTCAATTATTTTCTGGACACATTTAAAATTATAATACTTTACTGGGTTAGTGTTATAGTTCATCCAAATTACTCACAAAGTATCATATCAATCTCTAGCAAGTGCTTATTGCTTACATCTCTGGGAAGTTGGTGGAAGGAAGATGCTGTGGGGGTAATGACCTTCATGCTGCTCTGATGGGGATGTGGCTGTAAGTGCAGGCAAGCCTAATGGTCAAAAGTCAACGTTTGCTGGCCATCAGATTTGTCACCAAAGAATCAGAGTATTCATCTGGACCACCACGTGCAGCAGGATGTTCCTGGGAGGAAAATAAAGAGGGGAATCAGCCACTTGATGATCTGTGTATTCTCTTTAATGCCGTGATCCCAGCAAGAGAAAATTCACACTTCAAAATTATTTGCAGTTTTTTCATTGCCTGGAATGCAAGATCAAAACAAAGCAGGCAGATGAGGAAGATAGATTTCATTATACTCCCACTTTCTACTTATGTACCTTATCTAAAGAGATGTTGAGAGAGAAATGATGCTGCAGCTCTGAGTAACCAGCATGGATTTATGAGTACTGCTGGCAAGTCTGGCTTAAAGCAGATCTTACTGGAGCTGCACTGGGACTGAGTATCCAAAAGGAAAATCTTTGGACAAATGTTATAGTAGTGCACTTTAAAAACCATATTATATTTTCCAAAATCAGCTCTGATAGAAGGTGCTGGGCAGTGCTTTATTGCAGGGGACTTGTGTTTTCTGAAACATCCTTCAGCTGGGCAGAAATTCTAAGCTTTAATAAAACACTGGGGAAGTGCTGCTGGCTTCATCTTCAGCCATCACTGGATCACCACCCTGAGTCCTCAGGAAATTCTGATTTTCTGTTATATTTGCTGCTCTTACCCCAACAGGGACAAACATTTAGGAGCTCTCTTGAATTGAGTCCTAACTTCTCTATGAGACTGAGTGCCCTGCTGGATTTAGCCAGGCTGGTCTGTTTTGAGTTGGACTGGCCAAGAAATAATCAACCTTTTCACAACAGAAATCAAATAATTTGTCTCTCCCATCATATTATTGATCAGTTATTAACAGAAACAGCAATTTCCCAGCCCAAACACCCAAACCCAGCTGGTTCTGCAGGGTCTGGCTCTGCACAGCAAGGAAAATGAACATGATTCTGTGCATCTGCTTTGAGAACAAACCTTGTGCTTGCAGGGCAGAATTCCCCTGTCTGCCCTGCTGCCTCTCCAGGGAAAGTGTCATTGATCTCTCAGGGTTTGGTGTGTCCTGTCCCCACAAGCTCCCAGCCAGGCCCAGCTCTTCTCAAGGAGGATGTGCTGCCCGTGAGATAAGCCACAGATTCAATAGAAACAAGACAAAGATTTTTTATTTCTTTTTTCAGGATAACAAGCAAGTGTCCATAAACATAATCCTCATCTTCTTTCTCTTTATAATTGCAGTTAATATAAATGTACTTCATTACTGGAGAGCAGTCTTCACGGCCATACAATAGCAAACAAATTCTTCAGAAGCATCTTTAATTATTCATTTGGCTGCACTATATTTTATGCTACTTTTCATAAATGTTAATCTTTATTATTGCCCTACTAGGAAAAAAAAAAAAAAAGAAAGGAGGAAAGAAATACCTGTTATTAAATGACCTATCAGGCTGACATGGATAAATGTTGGTAGCTATTTAATTGTTTCCCATCTGCAGTTTTATACAGTTTCTATCAAACTGAAGGGTAATTTTTTTAGTAGCTGCTTATTTTAAATGTACAAAACCCTTGTGTGTAATTCCATTAGCTGCCCTACAGCATTGCAATCTACAGTTTCCCTGAGGCTGTTGTGAAATATTGATGAAATCCTTGCTTTTGTGGCTTCCTCTGATACACTAAACATTTGTCTGATGTTAGTTGAACTTGAATGGATCTGTTCAGAGTTATATCAGTAGTGACTTCAAAGGCTGTAAGGCTGTTACAGTTTTTTTTTACAAACTGAAGTTTCAAAGCCTTACCATGTGGTACTTTAAAAAAACAAAGTTCATATCAAATGAACCAAAGTGTTAGCAATACACTGGTAAGACTCATTACAATTTCAATTTCTATAGATATATATGTTTTTGTGATTCTGATTGGTAGCTCATGCCATTGAAAGAAATTTAGATTGGTACTTAGGGCAACCTAGGATAATGAAAGAGGGAAAACATAATTTGAAAGTTGGATTTTAAATGAAGTAATCTATAAATTTACAAAGCCATTCTGCTGTTTTCTACAACAATAAATAGGACAAGAGAAAAGAGAAGAAAGGCAAAGGGAGACAAAAGTTTCAGACTTCTCTTTTCATCAGTGAAGTGATTTACACTGGTGCAATTAAAATGACTAATGAGGAAAACATATTTACTGCTACTGTATCCCTTGAATTTTTCAGGCTGTGCTGCATCTTGGAGAGCAGCTTTTGTGCCTGCACAGGAATGGAGTGGAGCTCTCAGTGAAGGGCTGGGGATGTGTGACCATCCCAAACCTCACTGGGGATGTGTGACCATCCCAAACCTCACTGAGATGTGTGACCATCCCAAACCTCACTGGGATGTGTGACCATCCCAAACCACCTCACTGGGGATGTGTGACCATCCCAAACCTCACTGGGATGTGTGACCATCCCAAACCTCACTGGGAATGTGTGACCATCCCAAACCTCACTGGGATGTGTGACCATCCCAAACCTCACTGGGATATGTGACCATCCCAAACCTCACTGGGATGTGTGACCATCCCAAACCTCACTGGGATATGTGACCATCCCAAACCTCACTGGGATGTGTGACCATCCCAAACCTCACTGGGATATGTGACCATCCCAAACCTCACTGGGGATATGTGACCATCCCAAACCTCACTGAGATGTGTGACCATCCCAAACCTCACTGGGGATGTGTGACCATCCCAAACCTCACTGGGATGTGTGACCATCCCAAACCTCACTGGGGATGTGTGACCATCCCAAACCTCACTGGGAATGTGTGACCATCCCAAACCTCACTGGGAATGTGTGACCATCCCAAACCTCACTGGGATGTGTGACCATCCCAAACCTCACTGGGATATGTGACCATCCCAAACCACCTCACTGGGATGTGTGACCATCCCAAACCTGCCCCAAACCTCACTGGGATGTGTGACCATCCCAAACCTCATTGGGATATGTGACCATCCCAAACCTCACTGGGGATGTGTGACAATCCTAAACCTCACTGGGGATGTGTGACTGTCCCAAACCTCACTGGGGATGTGTGACTGTCCCACATCTCCCCCAAACATCACCTGCTGAGGTCAGGACAGGTGTGGTGTGAGGAAGAGCAGCTGGAGTAGATGGGGAAGGGGGAGATTGAGCTCTTTGCAGTCACAGCATTCTTTAGGAGCATTTTATTTGGAAATACAATCTGTGTTCATCAAACACCATCAGCTGGCTGTAAAAATGCCACAGTCAGTTCCAGGAGTTTGTAGAAAATACCAAATATTTTGAGGAACTGGAACTCCTGGCTCCAGCCATGGTGGAACCCTTTCCTGCAGCAGCCAGGACCTGCCATGGATTGGATTCACACTGACTGAATCCAGAGCACTGCAAGGATGGCTTGCTGCTTTTTATTCAATAATTGTCTATGCAAACAATGCTATTCTTAAGGAAAATTATTCAAGAAAAACCTCCACAGTAATTCCTTCCCTCCTCTGTGCTAAGCACAGCATCACCTCTCTTTTCCTGTGTTGATTTTTTCCTGTTTTATTATTGGTTTTGAGTTTATGGGTCACTCACAAGCAGTTCCCTCCAGTCTCTGATTATTTGGCTCATAACTGAGCAGGATGAAGTGCAAAGGACATCATCTGTTCTGGCTTTGCTGCTAAGGGCCCACTGAAACTCGAGGGTACTTTGCCTTCTTAACCAGTAGGAAATTGGATATTTAATAGAAAACTTTATAATACAACTCTAATTAAAGTACAACAAAATGAAAGCCTCAAATTGCCTCATTTCAGCATTGTATATAAATAATAGTTATGGCTTCATGGAATTGCCTTTGTGTGTTAGAATTCAGTCAGTGTGGCTTCACTTTTTTCCTTGCTCCTGCAGAAGCTGCTCCTGTCCTCCTGCAGTGGATGTTGGTGGGTGTTCCTTCTCCTACTCTGCAAGAGCCAGGAATTCATGCCTTGGTATCAGCTGCTTGAAAAATAAATTATTCTGGGGGGGAAAAAAAATCTCAAAGGAATATTAGGAAATTGAGGTGGCAAGTTGTTTTGGACACAGAATTCATCACCATGGTGGTGAGGCACTGCAAACTGAGTGTGGGTGTGATGGGAAATAGTAACAGCAGCAAAAGCTGCAAAAAAACCCCATTATCCAAATGAATGAGCTGGGTTCCCAGCAAAGAGGCAACTGAGAGCTTCAGCCTTTTCTGAGGACATCCTAAACCTCCTTCAGGCTGCACCTGGCTTTGGAGCTAAAACTAGTACCAGGAAACTCAGGGCAGGTGACAGAGATGTCCCTTTGTCCCTTCCATCCATCATTCAGAGCCAGCTGCTCTTTGTGCAGATTCAGGAACCTTTCCCTGTGTTTTCTTTCCACCTTGGGGTACTTTACAGGAAGTTATTTCTGTGGTACAGAAATATTGAACATAGCCTTAACAACTCTGAAATTCTACAATTCACTCCTTGTGACAAATCTCATAATTTGACAGTTCTTTCCATAGAATTCCATTGCTTTTCTAGAGTGTTCTATTTGGTTTAATCCTGTTAAATTCCAAAACATCTTTGATAAAGAGTTATGCAATGGAGTAGGGAGCTATTTTTCCTCCAGCTGCCAATTTTTGTCTTCAGTTGATTTTCAGACTGGGATGAAACTGTAGCTCTGAACTCCTACAAAGAGCCAGGTTAAGATTTGTCTGTGGGTGCTTAATGCAGTTCGACATCTTGGAGAAGGAGGAATGAGAAGTGGTCATTATCCATTATCTGCTTGGAGCCTTTCAGAGAAAGAAACAGCTTCTGCCAAACACAAAAAGATGTTTGAGCTGAAGCCAGACAAGGAGGAAACAAGATCACCTTCTAGCACTGTGAGATTGCTTTCCTGATGATGTTGTTTCAAGAAAAACTGGGATTTGTATGGCTGAAGAAGTGCAGGTGGTGCCATGGGTTTTACATGGATTAGCAGAGTTGTTCTGGACAATGATTCACTGTCCCTTCTCTTGGCAGAAAATAAATTTTCCAGTCTTGGAAAGAAATATATATATATATATATATATATATATATATATATATATATGTGCATTTTAATAAATATTTCTCTAAATGGAAAAAGAGCAAGTTTGGGTGGAAATAGTGAATGCTGGTGGAAAAGTTAACAGTCAGCATGAACACTTCTGACACTCCACAATTCAGGCAGGAGTGATGGATAATGTGGTGCCAGCTCAGTCCTGGGTGTCCTGGGCATGGGGGTGCTTTTAGACCCAGTTTTTGCAGGTGTATTAACTGGACCTGGTTTATTTTAACTCCTCTGTGGAAAAATTCCAGGTAAGAAAATGTCCTTTTTGAAGAATAAAGAACCAGCTGTTTATTGCAGCTCTCATCCTAGAGAAGCAGGTTCTGAGGCTGCCATGAATCCAATCACAGACACAGAGGGGAATTAAGAAACCAAAGAATTTGGAATTGTATTTGTGATTATTATCCATATAATAATATTATCCTTACTGATGTCATGATTTTGACATCCCCTGTCTTGAGATCAATCAGCACTAAACCAAAGACTGCATTTCCATTTAGGAAGCCAAAAATTGCTTCCATTCAATGCTTTGAAGCTCCTGAATTTTGTCAATTCTTAATGATAGTGACTATTTCACTCCCACTTCTTCAGGGCTGCACTTTTCCCATCTTACATCTGCCTGGGCCTGTTTAATTTTGGTGGGAAAAATTCTCATCTAGGAAAGGAAGGAAAACCTCACCCAGTTACTGAGTTTGGATTTCTTTCATATTATTTTCTTCCCACTAACACAGTTACAAGTGAGGATCTCAGAGGTTTGGAATGCCAGAATAAGCCTGGGGGAGAACTGGTGGGAAGAGAACAGGTCACTCAACAATTTATTACATGGACATCAGTGTGACGTGCAAAATTTATGCTACTTATTACAGACTGCATTTAAAGCATGTGGGTGTGCAGATATAAGACACTCTTTACTTCTAAAATAAATAATGCAAAGTCCACTTAAATTAATGTTATTTCTGTTAACCAGCTACATCCCTTCATGTCCAATGAATTCTTGCTAAAAAGCCCTGTTGGAAGAACATGAGCATCTCTTGTACCCGAGGTTGTCTGGTAGAGCTGGTCTCCACTGTCCTTAAAATGCCCACAGCAATTTAAATCATTTACATAAACAGAAATGCTTTTACAGGGAAGATTCTGAAATGTGTTTTTAAAGCTGCCCAAACCCCTAAACCATTAAAACAGATGTGACTGATGGCTCTGTGAAATTTTGATGGTGCTTTCTTGGCAAGTTAGAATGACAGAATGACAGAATCCAGAATCCAGTGGCACCCCTGCCATGGCAGGGACACCTCCCACTGTCCCAGGCTGTTCCAAAGCCTCCAAATCCAGCCTGGCCCTGGGCACTGCCAGGGATCCAGGGGCAGCACAGCTGCTCTGGGCACCTGTGCCAGGGACTCCCACCCTCACAGGGGGGATTCCTGCCCAATATCCCACCTAACCCTCCTCTCTGCCAGTTTGAAGCCATTCCTCCTTGTCTGTCCCTACAGTTCCTGATGGAGAATTCCTGCCTGGCTTCCCTGTAGATCCTCTGGAGATACTGGAACTTGTTACTTCCCCCAGTTACAGGAGATTTTGTCAGTACCTTACACAGAATAAAAAGAGGATTCCTCAGCACAAGTTGCTCTTCTGTAAAGGTTATAGTAAACATGTCAATGCCTAATTAAGCATCAAATTTTATCCATATTGTGGGGGATGTGCAGCTGCCTGGTACTTCTGCTTTTCCTTGAGAAGGACAAAGGATCTTGTGAGCAATAAACTACTGTATGTACCCTCCAAAGCAAAGTGAAAAGTGGCTAAATGACACTCAAAGAATTGGTGCTGGAACGGAGAATCCAATTTGCAGTGACCCAAAGCTATGGGAATGTTCTTTGTTGTGTGTTTTGTGTGATTCCTTCCTTGGATCCCCTCCTTGTTTGTGCTGTGCTGGCACTGGCACGTGTCCTGGAGAGGGGCTGTGTGTCCCAGGGTCACTGCTGGGGACCTTCTGCCACCTCTGCCACCTGAAAAACACACAACAAAGGGAAAGGGGAATCTGGTTATTAGGGAAAACTTTAGGGAGGAGAAGAAACCATTGAAGTGTAAGCATTGTCCTTGCTGCTGCTCAGTCTGATCACCTGTTCCTGTTTGCTGTGACCCTGCTCATGCTAAAGGGGTTGGTTTTTAGTATTTAGCACTTAACATTTACTGTTCAGCTTCCTTGCTGAAAGCATCTGCTGAAGAGCACAGTGTTCCTCCTACTGTGTGATTATTATTATTTTATCAGGCTAAGTGATGTGCAAGTCATTTGTTCAGAGCCACTGCTGTGTCTTTGCCTCTGGTTGTGACACTTTCTGGTACCACCCCTGGAGTAAGCCAAGCCCAGCCCTAAGCCAAGCCCAGCTCTAACCCAAGCCCAGCCCTAAACCAAGCCCAGCTCTAATCCTGTGTGACCTGTGCAGTTCCCAAACTCAAGGCAAGGCTGTGGGAAGGATGACACATGGATTTCTTAGCTCCCATCACATAAAGAGCCATCATTTCCCTTTTCTAGTGCTGCACTCCAATGGTTCCTCTAGTTCTGGTTCATATCTTTGGCCTCATGGCAAATGTGTGGGAAGGGGCCAGATCACATAAACAAGAGCCATAAAATAAATGTCAGATAATGGGAAAGAATTGGATTCTAAATAAATATACTCTTCTAGAACCAAGTTCATCTTAGCAATCAAAGAGTTGATTTGTCAAATAAAATCCTTCTGAATTTGTTCTACTTTTCCAGTTTTACAATTAAGTGCAGTCTACCTCTGTCAAATCTTTTGTAACTTCCAAGGGTTCTTGCCCTGAAATTTATGGATTTTACTGAAGCACAATTCATTTTTATGGGACACAGTACATTACTTTTATAAACAAAAGGGTTTCACTTATGCTTATTAACACTTTCAGATGTTGCATTTTTGTCATATAAATTATTCATGTACATTCTAAAGTGCTCTTTTAGGTGATCAAGTGGCAAAAGGTTACTGTACCTAGATGATACTCTGAACCAGGGAGATTGTGGCACTTATTTTTCTTCTCTTCCTTGCAAATTCAATCCTTTCTTTCACTAAGGCTAAAAACAATTTCATAGAATTGAAGCTTTTAGTATAAACTTTAAATTCTTACATATGAATTTTCCAACTGTCCCATTACAGGACAGTTAGAATTATACTCCCATGACAGGAAAATTATTAACTCGGGATCTCTGGCAGTTATAAAGAATTATGATCATCTGCCAACAAAATGCAGCAACCTTCACAAAAAAAGAGAGACATCATTTGGCTTTTCTTTTGCTTCCAGAACTAACAGACAATATAGTTACAGATTAAAACAGAATCCAGTAGAAAAATACATAGTGAAAGTAGAAAACTGGAACTGCAGCATCTTCCTTTAACAGGTTATTTCATATATTGACATTACATTTCAGGTTATGTCCAAGAGGAAGATTTAAAGGAAGAAGAAGATATAAAGGAGGAGGAGGAAGACGACGATGACAACAACTCCATTGCTCAGCTGCAGGGCAGCAATGACACTGGCACGGATGAGGAGCACGAAGCGGGTCCTGAGCAGAAAGGGAACTTTAGCTTCCAGAATTCCCCTGTCAGTCACATATCCAACCAGGACGCAGAGAACGAGTCGCTCCTGAGTGACAGCAGTGACCATGTGGCAGAGATCAAAACCATCTGCTCCAGGGAGCCCCAGGAGCCCAAAGCCCACCCCAAAGCCCCGAGCGAAGCACACGATTGCATGGATAAAATGACAGCAGTCTATGCCAACATCCTGTCGGACTCTTACTGGACGGGCTTGGGGCTGGGCTTCAAGTTGTCCAACTCTGAAAAGCGGAGCTGCGACAACAGGAACGGAGGGAACAAAGCAGATTTCGACTGGCACCAAGACGCGCTGTCCAAAAGCTTGCAGCAGAATTTGCCTTCCAGGCCTGTCTCCAAGCCCAACCTGTTCAGCTCGGTGCAGCTGTACAGGCAGAGCAGCAAAATGTGCGGGACTGTGTTCACGGGCGCCAGCCGGTTCCGCTGCCGGCAGTGCAGCGCTGCCTACGACACCCTGGTGGAGCTCACGGTGCACATGAACGAGACGGGCCACTACCAGGATGACAACCACAAAAAGGACAAGCACAGACCTACCAGCTACTCCAAGCCCAGGAAAAGGGCCTTCCAGGACATGGACAAGGAAGATGCACAAAAAGTTCTGAAGTGTATGTTCTGTGGCGACTCTTTTGATTCCCTTCAAGATCTGAGTGTTCATATGATAAAAACTAAACATTACCAAAAAGTGCCTTTGAAGGAGCCGGTACCAACCATTTCTTCAAAAATGGTCACTCCAGCCAAGAAACGTGTGTTTGATGTGAACAGGCCTTGCTCCCCCGACTCCACGACGGGGTCTTTCTCCGACACCTTCTCTCCTCAGAAGAATGCAAACCTGCAGCTCTCCTCCAACAACCGCTACGGGTACCAGAACGGGGCCAGCTACACCTGGCAGTTCGAGGCCTGCAAATCCCAGATTTTGAAGTGTATGGAATGTGGAAGCTCACATGATACCTTGCAGCAGCTCACTACCCACATGATGGTCACTGGCCATTTCTTGAAAGTCACGAGTTCAGCTTCAAAGAAAGGAAAGCAACTTGTTCTGGATCCTCTAGCGGTGGAAAAAATGCAATCGCTGTCCGAAGCACCAGCCAGTGAGAGCCCTGTTTCAAAATCTAGTAAATCATCTGCAGAATGCATAGGTCCTGCCTCTGAACTAAAAAAAGAAAGTAAAAAAGATAAAGCTGATGATGCAAGCAAAGATGAGAAAGCAACGAAAACTGAGGAGTACGAAGACACTCTTCAGAAACCCCTGGATCCCACAATGAAATACCAGTACCTACGAGAAGAAGATTTAGAAGATGGCTCAAAGGGCGGTGGGGACATTTTGAAGTCCTTGGAGAACACTGTCACGACAGCCATCAATAAAGCTCAGAACGGAGCTCCCAGCTGGAGTGCATATCCCAGCATCCACGCAGCTTACCAGCTCTCCGAGGGAGCCAAACCCTCCCTGCCTGTGGGATCCCAGGTGCTCCAAATCAGGCCAACCATGACCAATAAATTGAGGCCCATAGCGCCCAAGTGGAAGGTGATGCCTCTGGTCCCTATCTCAGCGAACGTCAGCCAGTGCACTCAAGTGAAGAAGGAGGCTGAGGACAAGGAGGAGGCACAAAAGGACTTTGCTAAGGAGGGCGTCCAGGCTGAGCCAGCCCCGCTCAGCCAGAGCGAGAGGGAACCTCTCCTCAAAGCTGAAGCCTCTGCGGAGCCAAAAAAGATAGAACCGTGTCCCTTGAAAGAAGAAGACAAAATTAAAGAGGACAGTGGAAAAGAAAAGCCAGTCCTGAAGGAGGCAGCGGCAGCTTCCCTCAGTAACGGCTGTGCTGCTGCCAGCCATTCCTCGGAGCTGCCCTGTGTGAACCCCCTGAGCGCGCTGCAGTCCGTCCTCAACAACCACCTGGGCAAAGCCACCGAGCCCTTACAGCCCCAATCCAACTGCAGCCCCAGCTCCAGCACAATTTCCATGTTCCACAAACCCAATCTCAACGTGATGGAGAAGCCGGTTTTATCTCCCGCTCCAACCCCACCAAAGCCTGCAAGCGTTTCCAGGCACTATTTGTTTGAAAACAATGATCAGCCTATTGACCTGACCAAATCCAAAGGCAAGAAAGCTGAGTCAGCTCAAGCACAATCTTGTACTTCTCCACCTCAAAAGCACGCTCTGTCTGACATCGCCGACATGGTCAAAGTTCTTCCCAAAGCTACCACACCAAAACCTGCTGCATCCTCAAGGATCCCGTCCATGAAGTTGGAAATTGATGTCCGGCGCTTCGAGGACGTCTCCACGGAAGTTTCCACCCTGCATAAAAGGAAGGGCAGGCAGTCAAACTGGAACCCTCAGCATCTGCTCATTTTGCAAGCTCAGTTTGCTTCCAGCCTCTTCCAGACATCTGAAGGTAAATATTTATTATCAGATCTAGGCCCACAAGAGCGCATGCAGATTTCCAAATTCACTGGACTGTCGATGACCACCATCAGCCACTGGTTGGCAAATGTCAAGTACCAACTTAGGAAAACCGGAGGAACAAAGTTTTTGAAAAACATGGACAAAGGACATCCAGTCTTTTATTGCAGCGACTGTGCATCTCAGTTCCGAACCCCCTCTACTTACATTAGCCACTTAGAATCCCACCTAGGTTTCCAAATTAAAGACATGAACAGGCTGGCTGTGGAGCAGCAAACCAAGGTAGAGCAAGAAATCTCCAGAGTTTCAGTTCAAAGATCTCCTGAAACAATAGCTGGAGAAGAGGACACAGACTCTAAGTTCAAATGTAAGTTGTGCTGTCGGACATTTGCGAGCAAACATGCAGTAAAACTTCATCTAAGCAAAACACACAGCAAGTCACCAGAACACCATTCACAATTTGTAGCAGAAGTGGATGAAGAATAACTCTTAAGGTATGCATGCTCTATAGTGAGTTTTCATTTCAGCATTTCCAGGAGGCTCCGTGCTTTGGTAAAAGTAGGAAAAGTATAAAATGCACCGTGTACGCTGCGCCGCTCCTCCCTGGCATGTGCACATCCATTTTATAATGCAGGAGGAGAGCTTGGTCAATGCAATCCCACACTGCCCTAGAGAGAAATGTTGCTGCTTATTATTTGCAAAATAGCCGTTTGCCCATTTCTTTTTTGTTCCTAAGAACAAATAATTACACATCCACTGCACTTCTGTGTGGAATGCAAGAGCTAAGTGCTACTCTTTGCAGTGAGAATGGAAAAAAGCAGATAAAGAGCACTGAAACCCAAAAGGTTGTTACCTCATTCAGTGCTGGCACACCAATAAATCTGATTTGGATGGGGAAAAGAAGAAAATTCAAAAGTCAAATTAGCAAAATCTCAATTATTCCAAGTTTCTCATAACCTCAAGCAGAGCCTCGAGAATCTACAAATAACTCTGAAAAGTTCCTATCTAGAAATTCAGTTATTCTTCTGTTGATATTTGGATGTTCAGTTTTGTAAAATATTTTAATATTTTACACTTACTTAAACACTTGCTACTGTGAGTGGCCTTTTTTGTCACATCATTTTAACCTCTCTCTCCATCATTCCTTTTTTAATCTTTAAGATGTTTGATTATATTTTGCTTCATGTTGGTGGAAGTCAATCCATAAACATCACTGACTTCAGTGCAAGTTCTCATATAACCTGGGGGAGTTAATGCTTAATTGAGATTTTTTACAAGCTTAATATTTCCAAGACCTGTTAGTAGGATAATGCTGCTTTAGTGTTGCTATTTTTTTGCTGCAAGATACACCAGTTGCCACAACCAATGTTTATAACATGTAATGTAATATTCAGATGCCACACCATTTTTGCATTTTTAATTTTACTTGATTCACAAACTTGAATATTCTTGATTGAAATAAATATGCAGAACATCAACTAAAAGTCCAAATAGAAGTTTTTTGTTCTAACCAATTTTTTTTCCAGCAATTTAGTTGTTCCCAACAATTTCTCCAGCAGACTCAGTCTCTGCTTGTGTTCACAGAACAATCATGTGCAGATCCAGGTTTTCTCCAAGGTGTTCATTACTTGAATAACATTCAGAAAATGAATTTGTCAGATGGTCAAAATTAAAGATATGCTGTGAGTTGTCACTGATGTCACTCAGCTTTGTGGCCATCCTCTGGCTGATTGAGGGGACGGGCCCAATCCCCATTTGGGAAAAGATTTCCCATTTGTTTGCTGCAAAATTCATGTTTTAGGAAACACTTTCCGTGGCCAAAGCCAGCACGAGGACTCTGTGTCACTTAAGCTCCATTAAAAATGCTACTTTTGAATAATTTAAACCACTGATCAGGGGGTTGCTTTGGGCTGGCACTGTAAGCTATTGCCATGGAGTGAACGTCAGCGTTCAAGTGCAGTAAGATTTAAGTTTTGCATACATCTTGTACGTGCTGCCTGCACTGCAGCAGATTTACACTTCCTGCATATTTTAGCCAGCAAAATTCCTCCTCACTCCAAAGGAGTTTGTTTTTTAATAGGGCTAATACCCCAAAGTGTCTATTTGGGCACTTTAACCCAACATTAAAATGTTGCTTGTTTACCTGGCCACCCCAAACCAGCACCCCTGAGAGACTGGGTAGGGATAAACATCCCATACTCTGTTTCCTTCTCCACCAGTTAATGATTATTAAGACTCTGCCATTCATAGTTTTCACACAAGAGATAACAGAGCAAACCAATAATTTGGGGGCTATCAAACAAAAGCTATCTGCCAGATATATTAATACAACAGTTATTTTGGCACATTCATGGCTTAATGTGTGACAAATGTTTCAGATTTGGTCTTAAAAGCACCGTGTTATTACTCAGAGGCAAACCAAACACCCACCTTTGTAAACACGTTACTGTTGCTGAGGATTGGAGGAACAAATACAAAGGGGGAGGAAAAAAAAATCTCCAAGGGGAAAAAAAAAAAAAAAAAAGTGATTTCTGCATTGTAATAACCTGCACAGAGACATATTATTCAGGTGATGTGCAACTACATAAATAAGGGACTGTCCTTCCTGCCTCTGGATCCCGAGAAATTGCTGTCCTCGTAACACTCATCCATTTCTAATTTATATCAAGATGCAGGTTGTATCTTACCTTTGAAAAAATATATTTAAATTGCAATGACAGAGTGATAGCACTGTTATCTGGAACTATAATTTCAGTTGGTATGCATGATAGCACAAATTGTCTGAAATGATGGGGTATTTGGGATGGCATTGTAAAGATTTTATTGCAGTTTCGGAGCCGAAAGCCTCCCTGAAGTTCTGACGAGGTTGGGAGCGGGGAGCCAGAGTTTATTCATATGGATTCTTCAGAAATCTGCAAGGAGACTAAATCAAATAACAGGGATTTTCAGAGTTTACTTACTCTTACCATGTTATTTTTAAGATCCAGTATGCATTTGAATAATAACAGAGGGGAGCAGAGTATTTAGAAAAGCTGAGATCCTTAAAAAACACACGTGCATTCGTGTTTCCTTCTTGCAGGCAGTATTGCAGTGAAATAGGCATAAAATAGAGAATATAGATTGAAATAAATGGAAATAAAACAGTGGAAAGAGTACCTGAAGTATAGAAATACATAAGGTATTTTATATTTCAATGGCATTTACTAGCAGAGGTTGTATTGTCAAATGTTAGCTATCATTAAAAATATAAATGAATAATCTGGGTTAGTACTGTAGAAAAATGTGTTATGGGTATGGATTTATTTTTAAGACCTCTGTGAGGCTGTTTATAAGAAATTTGCTATAAATTCTTCTTAAATGTAAATATATATATATATCTCTTTTATAGTCATCTTTGGTGTTTTCCTGAATTCTTCTAAGTAATATGGGTTTAGCAATATAAAGTAAGATTATGTGTAATATACAACAATCAGACATCTCTATTCTCTTCCATTTAACCCACTTCAAATTTGTTTTTATTGCTATTCTTCATAGAAAACTCATGAACATTAGGAAGCATGGCTTTAATTAGAAGTAATTTGTATGTTGACTTGTACCTTGAAGAACATTCGTTCATTTCTTCAACTGAATTAGAATTTTGATGATGTTCTGAGGAAAAATGCAAGGCAGAATTGTATTTCTCACTTTAGAGCCAGGTGAGATTGGCTTGGAGCTGGTCACTAACTGAGGCTCTCTGTGTCCTTGGCTACAACTTTTGATAGAAATAAATCTCCATCAAGTCAAATTAACCAAGCTGACTGGGGAGATTTCTGTTTCAAAAGACCCCAAAAAGCAAACAGGCACCTACCTGAGATGAACTAATTTAAAGTAAGGCTGCTGCAAAACAACAAAAAAACACAGTCGAAATGATAAACAGTTTTTCTCTCTGTTTCCTCCTTTGTCTTTTTTTCACCATCAAGTTTAAAGCTTCTACAGAGCTTTTTTTTTCTACTTCATAGGAGACAACTGACATTCTGTGGTAAATGGAAGAAAGAGCAGAGCAGAACTGAAAATCCTCTAATGCACTGACACTAACTTGCCCTCTATTGTTGAAAATGAGCAGGCAATCATGATTGTTCATCAAATGGCTCCTAATGCAGTTAAAGCATTCAGCTATAATTTCTCCTTGCATTTATAATTACTGTCATAGACTGCACACCTCAGTGAGCAGATTAAAGCTATAAACTATTTAGCCGTAGCTTTAAGATGAGGAACTTGATTTGTCTGGCAGCAGTTATTTGTTAGAGAGCTTGACACTTCACATAAAAATGACTCAACTTGATGAAGAACAATGCAGTTTAAGCAATGCAGTGATTTTAAATCAGTCATTATACCACGCCCTGTAAGAATTGCAAAGCAATTTGTTAAATGATATATAGGACATGTAGATAACTGTATGTGTTAAGTATACCAAAATAGAAGATTTTTTTTTTTTTTCTTCTCTGGGTTTTATTTTCTCATCCCTCTGAAGCAGCAGGAGCTGCTCTGATCATGTTCCACTCTTAGCCAATATGGCTGTTAAGTGGTCAAGGACAATTGTGTGAATCAGTTGTCCAAAATTCTATTTTAGAGAATTTAGTTTGATCTTCAACTTTCATTTCTTCTTAGCAACGAATATTATTCTCCTTCTAGGAGAATCAGACATGCTGGGATGGAGCTGCCTGCAGTGGGGTCACCACAATTTTGTAAGCAGGATTCACCAGCAAAACCAAGAGTTCTGCTCCCCATGTCCTCACCAGAAAAAGGGGGTTCATCCCATGGAAGTTCTTGATTATTCCATCCAAATGGGACTTTTCTGGCAAGGTCTTTTTGGAAAATGATGGCTTCTCAATGGGAAGAAAAAGTCTGTGGGGAAGTTCCATTTTAAAATAGATTTTTGTTGTGATAAACAGGGTAAAATTGAAGGGAGAAGACAGAGCTAGGAAAATAAACAGGTTGGACTTTTTGCTGAAGCAGAATCCTGCTGAAGCAAGGAGCTACCTCCAAACCATCAGCCCCTCCCTCAAAATAATCCTGTACTGGTAAAGCCTCAGTTCTCTTAATCCTTTGAAATTTATCACTGATGTTGTTGATCCAGATTTTTTTTTTTTTTTAAGTGAAGATTTTAAAATCTTCAAGATTTCCCTGGATAGCATTTTTTCAATCTAGCCATCATCCTTGAAAACCCACTAACAGTGTGTTCATGTCTTCCCTGAGAGCAGGGTCGGGCCAGATGATCCATCAGACTGTGGCAGCACCCATGGACCTGTGCAGATTTCCTGGCTTTTCAGGAATAATACAGATTTCTGTTAAAATCAGTGTTATTTAACATTGCATTTGAACTTCCAACCTGCTGGGTCAACCCACATTGTTCCTGGTTCTGTACAAACACATTGCATGTGGCAGCTCCAAGGCAGGAGCTCCTCTGCTCACAAAGAAACAGCAACTTTCCACCAGAATTTAACTGACCTTGAACAGTGCCAGCCTCCTCCAGCATTCACTATTCATAAGGACATCAAAATCTTGCCTTCTCCTTGCTGTGCCTGATATTATTAAATGCTACAGCCTTCATAATCTATAGCAGAACATTTTTACCCAGTGAGATTTCAAAGGAAGGGTACCTGAGCCTTATTTATACATTTTACACCTCAGCAATCGAATCACAAAGATCAATAAAAAAAGGAAAAGACGTGAGCAGTATCCAGCCCTCCAAAGCACCTTTCAATAAAAATAATGTAATTTAGCAGGATGATCACTCAGTGCAAATATGATGGAGCACAGATGGAAAATGAGGAAAATTATAGATATGGCTTTATGGGAGGAGGAAAGGAGGAAGAGATTTTTCACTATTTATTGAGATAATGAACAGATAATTCATGATTATTAAGCTGTAGTCTTCAGGCCTCATTCTGCTGTCCCTCCCCATCTCAGGTTGGAGCTGGGAGTGTTTGTGCACTCCAAAGGGAGGAGGGATCAGGCTTTGCACTGGGCTCCACAGAATCCCTGCAGGATCTGCAGCACTGCAGCTCCATCCAGGAGGGGAATGGGGTGGGCACAGCCCCAGCACGGAGCTCTGAGCCTCAGTGGGACTGTGGCTGTTCTCCAAGAGCATCTCACCCTGCACAGGCTGTCCAGCTGGGAGAACATCAAAACACAGCACAGGCAGCAAAATCCCAGCCCTGAGAGAGCCTGGGGGCTGATCCCCACCCTGCCTGGAGATCCCTGTTTTCCCAGGAGGAGTTGGCCAAGCCCTCAGAGGTGTGAGGGGACAGGAGAGGGATCCTGCAAGAGGGATCCTTTTCTAGAGCAGCTCTGGCTCTGTTTGCTCTCATCCCCTGGCTGTGGGGAATGGCAGACCCTGGGATCCCAGAGCACCTCACACCAGGAATGGCTGCAGGGACAACAGGGCCAGGAGGAAACTTGTCCACTGCAGTAAATTTACACAATCCCTTTATTAAAAGCAAACAGTTCCTCCTCCCCTCCAAAATCCCTGGGTGCCAGCACTCAGCCCTTCTGCCGGGGGTCAGCCCGTGCAGGAGTGGGGAGGGAGCCATGGGGAGTGAGGAGCTTGTCATCTCTAATGAATACCCTGGATGTATCAAGATATATATTTTTTTCATTTCAGAAAAGGTTCCATTAAGAGGGAGACAGCCCTAACATGTGCTTTGGCCCCTCATCAGATTTATGAGTATTTGCTCTGCTCTTTAATAGGAAACTCTGCAGCAACTGCCACCTTGCCTGCTCTCCCTGAGATACACAGTGGCTTCTCGGGGAAATGCACTTCATTATTAATGTGAATTTGTACGTTTTTATGACACTGCTTGGGGGAAGGGGCAGGCAGAGATTTCCTGGTGATATATGCTCATTTCTAACCATTTATTGTCCCAGACAATCGAAGAGCAGTGATAAACATTGCTTCAGAAAGAGGAGGGTGCCACAGTGACATTTTTGAAAGGAAAGGAGAGGTGGCTGGAGTGGCTTTGATGTGGCTGTTCACCTCCTGCAGCAGCTGTGTCAGACCAAGCTCAGAGTGCTCTGTGTCCCTCCACCCTGCCAGCCTTTCCTCAGCCCAGCCAGCACCATTTGCTCAGTGCTGTCCCACAGCAGAGAGGGTGTGGAAGGACAAGGAATTCCTCCTGTGGGAATCCTGAACTGCAGAGCATCCCAGGGCTCAGGGATGCTCACTGCACTCTGTGCACACACAGTGGGTTTGTCCTCTCCTCTGGGAGAGCTGCTCAAACTCCACTATGAAACTGCTGGTTTCTGTCATTTCATGAAATCTCATCAACCTCCCCATTTCTGACTCCCCAAGGTTGTACCCTGAACCCCACAGGTGACCTGGGGTGTCCCTGCCCACGCCAGGAGTGCCTTGGTGTGGCTGCCCATCAACATCTCCATCCAGCTCACCTCTCTTGCTGCCAGCCAAGGCTTGGCAGATCATTTCTGCCATTCCCTAAATGCCTTTGCCACTCTTCATCCCACTGTGCTCTGAGCATAGCAGGGGCTACACCACAGCAGCTTTTGGGGGACCAGACAAGCTGCTGGCACCCATCTCCACTGGAACTGCCTTTCCCTTTATTAAACACCCTCCATTTCCCTTTTCCCACCTCTTCACCTCCACCCAAGGCACACCTCAGAGGATTCCCTCTGGGATGTGCCCCTGGCCAGTTTCTGCCTGAGCACTCTGCTGCTCTTCCACCCCACAAGGGCAAACCCAAACCTTCCTTTGTGCTGGCTCAGCTCAGGATCAGCTCCAGTGGAGCTCACCCTCCCCTGGCCAGGCACACACAGGCTGTGGGTGGGCTCCCAGCCCAGCAACTCACTTCCCTCCCTAATTCCATGGAGCCCTAATCTGTTGGCCTTGCTGCTTTTATGGTGCAAGACCCAGGTTTGTCATCCAAGGAAGAAACGAGGAGGGAGGTAATAGTGTTTATTTGATCAGTGTTTTTTAAAACTCTGTCTGTACTCCCAGGAATTAAGTGGTGGCCTCCTGTAAATCACAAATGCACAAAAAATTAACTCTGGATATTTTTCTGAAGAGATTAAGGTGAAAGTTCCTACATTCATATTTCACGTCTGGAAGAAAATATCAACAAGAGTGATAAGTATAGCCAGCATGAGTGTAAAAGCACACCCTGTCATTTGTTTTCCATGCGCCATATGTTTTCTGAATCCTGCACCTCCCACATACAAATCTCATGCAATAATGTGGGGTGCACACATTACTCAGGATTATTTAGTTAAGCCCTGCCTGTATGGAGGGAATTCACTCAGAGAAAGTCAAGCCACTGTGCTTTGTTTTGCTTTTTTTTTTTTTTGCTTATTCTGGATTCATAGAGTAGAAAATTAAAGATCCCACTGTGCCAGGCGTCATGTCATTTGGTTTTAATTTAATTCATCTCTTCGATTCTCCCTGTTTCTCCTTTTCTTTAACTATCATCAGTAGGTGGTCCAAGCATCAACCAGAAGATTTACTGGCAAGACTAAATGTATGAATGCTACGAACACATTGTTTTTCTGATATGATTTAATGACCTTTTTGGCATTCCCATGGCTGTTGAAATCTTCCATAATAACTCCCTTTGGCAGTCAGAGCTCCCGTTGATCAGGTGAAAGCTGATGCAAATGTCAAATGTCAATAAATTTGTAATCCATAAATATAATATTTGATGCTGGAGCGAGACCATTAAGCAAAGTGCAGCAGGAGGCACCGAGGGGATGAACTGCACCTCAGTGGGAGCAGAAAGCAGGCAGGAAAGGAATGGCACCTCCCAAAAGAGCCAAGCTCTTTTCCCTTTCCACACTCCCTGAGTTCTCTGAGTTGCTGAGCTTTGCCAAAAGAGAAGTTTATGGCTCGAGTCTGGCACAGTGAGTCAGGTTCTGTCAGGTTCTCATGCAGGTTCTGGACCCAGTTCTGCTTTTCCCTCACTGTGTGAGGTTGGGATTTAATGTCTCTGTTTCTGAAGGAGCTCAGAGGTTCCCAAGGCCTCAGAGTCTGATCCTGGAAATGATTAGTTATGCGAGATATTCCAGTAAATTAGCAAGACCACTTACATAACTTAGGTGTTGCAGGAATGAGTCCTGACTCATTTATAGCTTTAAGATGCTTGGAAGGGACGAGCCACGCATGAAGCCTGATTTTATACACAATAAAGACATGAGAGCACTCACATCATTTCCCAGGAGATTTCCTTAAGGACCCTCCACTTTGACCTTTGGCTCTGAACAGCTCCAGTTTGTTTGACATTGAAAAAAAGCAAATGTGTGAACACAGTGCCACGAGCATTTGCACTTTGAACATGCTGGGGCGGAACACAACTGAACTGGAAAAGGCTGCAACAGCTAATGTACTGGGAAAATAGAACAGAGGCATTTACTTAATAACTCAACTAATTCCTTTAGCTCACCTTGTAGAGATTTAACCTTTGAATGAGAGAGTCCCTAGTTCAAAATCCCGTGGCTCCTCTGTCCTCGTGTTAATTTTTAAATTATATATCATTGTTGAGAGGCCCTTGTGTTGAGCATCACAGGCTATTTTTCATGTCTAAAATGGGGAATTATAACTGAGCATTAGCTACTGGCTATAAATCACACGGAACAAAGTGGCATCTGCATCTACTCGGTAACAAGAGTGGGAGAATTGTAACTTAGTTAAATCCAGACAAGAGCGAGGACACCAATGTGGTAGCAGAGATAATTGTGACTCGAGAAAATGAATGGTCCCTCCAAGTGTGTCACAGCCTGTCCTCTGCTGGGAGAGCACAGCAGCAGCTGGAGCAGCCCCGAGGGGAAATGCAGAGCTGGGAATTCTTGCAGAGCCCTCCCTGCAGTGCCAGCAGCACGTCAGGGTGTGCAGGGCTGGGCTGGGGACCCTCCCCACAGCCAGCTCCTGGGGACCCTCCCCACATCCAGCTCCTGGGGACCCTCCCCACAGCCAGCTCCTGGGCTGGGGACCCTCCCCACATCCAGCTCCTGGGGACCCTCCCCACAGCCAGCTCCTGGGGACCCTCCCCACAGCCAGCGCCTGGGGACCCTCCCCACGGCCAGCTCCTGGGCTGGGGACCCTCCCCACGGCCAGCTCCTGGGCTGGGGACCCTCCCCACGGCCAGCTCCTGGGGACCCTCCCCACAGCCAGCTCCTGGGCTGGGGACCCTCCCCACAGCCAGCTCCTGGGGACCCTCCCCACAGCCAGCTCCTGTCCCTCTGGCTGCCCCAAAAGGGAGCAGGGACACAGCTCCTCTCCCGGGGTGAGTTTTTATTCCAGCTGTTTTATGTGGCTGCAGGTGAGGAGGAGGCAGCAGGAGGCTGCTACAGGACAATTTTGGAGGCTGGGTAGGGGCTGACCAGCTCCTCCTCTGCTGCTCAGCTCCAGGGCTCACCCACCCTGCTGCTCCTGAGCCTCTCTGAGCCACCCACTGATAATCTGCTGTTATCTCAAATACAACAAAATAAGCCCAGCACGGCCTCATTCTTGCACTTGTCTCTGCTGGCCCTTTTTTTCCCTTTTTTTTTTTTTTTTTTTCCTAGTTCTTTCACTTTTTAGAAAGCCTCCAAGATCTCGTGGCCTTGGTAGGATGAGCAAGATCTCCCTGGTGCCCTGTGCCACTGGGAATTATTTGATGCCTTTCTGAGAGATGCTCTTGCACTCAGTATGGCACCTTCACAGCTGTGGGGTTTGGACCCTAATGCCCCAACAGATTCAAAAATTGCCAATTTCACAGGGGTCAGGAGTCTCCAGGGTGTTTGCTCAGATATTCCCCTTCTGAGGGTCTGTACAGCACCAGCCACTGGAGCTGCCTAACAGCTTCTTGAGGGGAATGTCCAGGAATTAGGATTATTCTCCCTGCAATGCAAGTCTCTGTGCAAAAAGAGCACAGAGCTCCACAAGAGGTTTCACTGAAATGAGAGAAATGAAATTCTTTCACAGCAGACAATACAAGAAGCAGTTTTTCCAGCTAGGGCAGCATCCTGGCAGGAGGATTTGCTCAGAGCTGCCAGCAGGACAGGGGTACCAGGAATCCTCCTGCTGCTGCCTGGTTGAGATTGATGTTCTTTCCTGCTCTCTTTCTCAGTATCCTACCCTGGCAAGTGTTTCCAGAATTAAATTCAATAATCAACACTTTATGCTGATTATTTAATCACAGCTTCCTAATGACCCTGGCCTTGTCCAGTACTCCATGGGGGTCCAAGCACCACAAGATTCTGGTCCAGGAGTAATCTCTGAGTAACAGCAATTGTAAGAGTTGCTTTGATGATTAGGGACAAACTTAAGAACATTCTTAAAAGCTCTGCAGAGCAGGGGCCTGTGTGCTATATGTTTATTAAGCTGTTCAGCAGTAATTCAGGCAGCAGAGAATTGTTGAGGACCTGGTCCATCTAATTGTGTGTCTAAATCATGGTTTGCCTGTGCTTCAGAGGTGCTAATGCTCCATCCTGCACGGAGAGTCTGGGGTTATGTGGTCAGAATCCTGCAGATGGTCAGTCTGTAGCATAAAATTGAAAATTACAACGTGCATCATAAAGCTACCACCTCAAATTTATTATATATTGCAGCACAACAAGCAAATTCATACTGGATGCAGTATATGCCCAGACATTAATGTGAGCAGAGGATGAAATATTCTCCTCCCAGCTCTGTGCTGCCTGCTCTCTCTGGAGCAGACCTGAATTGCTCAGGATGACCAAAGGAGAGGCAGCCACCAGCAATGCCCATGGCACGGGCAGCACATCCCACCCTCCCAGGGCTCTGAACTCGCAGTTCTGCTCTCAGCAAAGTCTCTTATTCCTCATAAGGAACCCCAGCTGTGGAAAGGCAGTGCTGGGAGATGGGGACGGGCTCTGCCTCAGCCC
The DNA here is from genome assembly GCF_903797595.1 of Erithacus rubecula. Taxonomy (NCBI): domain Eukaryota; kingdom Metazoa; phylum Chordata; class Aves; order Passeriformes; family Muscicapidae; genus Erithacus; species Erithacus rubecula. Next base: position 13,055,152 of record NC_136670.1, on the reverse strand, counting down.
AGAGTGAGTCAGGAGCTCCAGCTCTGAGCTCTGCTGCTGCCACTCGGCCACCAGCTCAGGACCAGCCCTGTACCTGCAGAGCAGTGAAATATCTCCCAGCTCTGTGGCCAGGGGCCTGCTGAGCTGCTGGCAGAGCTGCTGTCAGCATGCCCAGGGCAGGAGCATATTTCTCCCTTGCTGTTGTACATAAGGGCTCTGCTGCAGCCGACAACATGAAATGTGTTAGTTCGGTTTGTTCAAAATGGAGTGTGTTTGTTAAGTGTTGCCTCTTTGATGTTGTGCTGCCATCTCCATCTTTGTCAGCATTGCCCATCTTTTTCAATCTAATGAACTCAAACCATCAGTGCAACTTAAGTTCGGCTGTCTGTTCTTGCATAGTTAATATTAAAAATGTACTAACAGTGTGGCTGCGAAATCAAATTATGCACATAAATATGCTGGCATAGCAGAGGAGGCGGCAGAAGCTGAAGTTAGCAACATTGATGCCAGTTCACATTTGCAAATCAACCGTCAATCTGTCATTAAACATGTTATCAAATGATGATAAGTGTATGCTTCTTGCTTGCATTGGCGCGCTTATTCCCGATGTTGATGTGCATTAATGGGATAATGTGCATTAACATAGTCTTGCTTGGATGAACACAAAACATTTTTTATCCGTCTCAGTTTGTTTCCCCCTGTGGCCCCCAAGTAAGTGTTTTGTGTTATCAAATTGCCAAAAAATGGGAAAACACATTACTTTTAATTAGCAAAAAATTTTGAGGGTTGGTTTTTTTTTTTTTTTTTGCTAAATTTTCTTTTTATATATTTTTTTTTTTTTTTTTTACCCAAACTATCTCCTTGGTGTTGTCACTTGAGGTGAGGGGGGGAGGGACAAAAAACCTCAAAACGTTCCAGTGGCTTCTTTAAGTAAAACGATTAATGTCAGGAGCTCAGAGATGACAATTACGTGCTGTCCAAATGCACTGGCCCTTCCTCGCAGCCCTGCCTGTGCTCAGCGATAGGAAAAGCAGGAGCAGGGAGCACCTCGGCCATTCCCAGCCCATTTGTGCCATTCTCAGGCACGGCAGGAACTCCCTGAGCAGGTTTGCAGAGCAGAGAGATTCAGCACCACCAAAATTCAGGATGCTCCAGGAGGGACCTGAGCATCCAAAGGAGCTTCCCGTGTGTTATCCCAGCTCCCTTCGCACTCAGGGCTCCGTCACTGCTGGGAAACTGCCAGGAAGTTTTTAAAAAACCCTGTTTGGAAAGAATAAAGGCATTTAAAAAACTTGTTATCACCTAATTGATGATGGACCCTTCTTATTTCCCCGGGCAGAGGGAGCGGCTCCTCGGCTGCCCGGGATGGGCTCTACTGCCCTGGAATGATCTGAACAAAAAGGGAAAAAAAATAGGATTTCTGTTCATTGCTTTTATTTAGAATTGAGCTGTTTCCCCAGGCTTTTGGGGAAGTTGAGGTGGAACTCCAGGGGAGCAGGGATTTGAAGGTTTGCAAAGTCCTGTTAAAAAGACAATAGAACAAAGTTCTCCCCACTCTCTGGAGAACAAACCTCGGTTAAACCTTCCTATTTCTGACAGAATTGTGGTGATCTACCCAAGTTTGTACCTTAGAACAGAAAGAAAACCAATATGAATAATGTCTGTTCAAAATGCTGGGAATTATTCCAGGAGTTTTACTAGGACTTGACCAGTGGTGTTATCAACTCAGGCTCCACAGTTGCCTTAATCAAATATTTCAAGTATTTAATAAAATATTTCAAGTGTTTTATTTTTAGTTTATAACTGGAAAATGAACCTTCTTCTGGAACTTTTATTAAAGATATCAGATTATCTATGTTTTTCTAAAACAGCAACTCTCTCTCATTTAATAGAAATGTAATAGAAAATTGCTCTGAGTTTCTGCTTAAGACTACATCCAACCTCCAAACATGGCTTGAGATTTATCTTGAATTTGAAAAACACAACTGGTAGAATAGCAAGATTCTACAGACTGTGAACTTTTTGGTAAATGGCTCAAACTTTTGATCACTCTTTCTTTTTTTCTCTGTCTAATAATGCCATTAACTTTAGGCATCCTATTCAGGTCTCTGATTTCTATTATCTGGCTGATTTAAAGGAAAAATAAAAGGGAATAATTATTGATTTTTTTTTTCTATATAAATTGTCTTGATTTTATAAAAGTCATCTGTATCATTTCCTATTATTTCTAAATTGGGGATACAGGAGCACAAGTTTCATAATCATAAAACTCTAATAGCAGTAATTGTACTCCTGTTAACCCCAGCTCCAGAGAGTCCTCACAATTCCTACTTGGAAACCAAAGAGCCTGTCTTCTAATACAAAGAGCTTGAATTTTAAGTGTATTTTCTGTAACACATCCATTACTGGCAGAATTTATCCAGCAACATTTCTCTTTTTTTACAGTTGTGTAGTTCTCCGTTGCTTCTGCTCCATGAGCTACCTTGAAATTAACTTGTCAAACGTTCATCCCACTACTTAGGGAGGATTCCTCATCAGCTGAGTGGACTGCTTTGTCAGGGCTGGAGGTGCTGGCAGTCAGCTGGCACTAAAAAGGCTCCTGTGGAGGCTGTGCTGGGATCCTGTCAGGGCTCCGTGCTTGAGTTTGGGAAACCAAACTGGGAATTGTGTCTCAGGAACTCACTCTCCACACTAACCCTTCAATTCATCTCCTCTTTAACCCATCTCCTTCAGGTGCTTCATCCCCACTGCCCAGGGCTCTCCCTGCCTCTCTGGGGCACTTCCCACCTTCCTGGAAAACTGGGGAACAGAGCAGCACAGAGCTGAACCCCAGCCTTGGGGCACTGCTGGGTCTGACTCTGTCTGTGAGCTCCAGGCAATCTCTGTTTCCAGCAGCTGTACTAATCAGGTGCATTAATTTCCCAGTTTTCATTAAGCAGTTTGGAGCAGGGAGATGTTGTTCCTCTGCATATTTCAAAGCAGATGTTGAATAAGGGATGAGCAGTCACAGAGTTGGGCTCTTCCCCCTCCCCTTCTCCCAGTCCTTACTCTCCGTTCTCTATCTCCTTCTATTATCCTGGGCCTGGCTTTGGAGTGGTTTCAGTTTTTGAAAATGGCAAGTAATTAGTCAATATGTTTTCACCATATGTATCAGGCTCAGTAAAGAGGCAACCAGTGGCCTTTGCCATGGCACAGCGAGCGCTCGTTTTCTCGGCACTTCAAGGGACGAGCGCCAGGGAACTGAATCTGCAGGAAACCTGCCCATGCCCGGCCAGTGCAGCCACAGACTGGGGCTGAGCCCCCTGAGGGTCCCCCCTGTTTGTGCTGAACCCCCTGAGGGTCACCCCTGTTTGTGCTCAGCCCCTTGAGGGTCACCCCTGTTTGTGCTGAACCCCCTGAGGGTCACCCCTGTTTGTGCTGAACCCCTTGAGGGTCACCCCTGTTTGTGCTCAGCCCCTTGAGGGTCACCCCTGTTTGTGCTGAGCCCCCTGAGGGTCACCCCTGTTTGTGCTGAACCCCCTGAAGGTCACCCCTGTTTGTGCTCAGCCCCCTGAGGGTCCCCCCTGTTTGTGCTGAACCCCCTGAGGGTCACCCCTGTTTGTGCTCAGCCCCCTGAAGGTCACCCCTGTTTGTGCTGGACCCCCTGAGGGTCACCCCTGTTTGTGCTCAGCCCCTTGAGGGTCACCCCTGTTTGTGCTCAGCCCCCTGAAGGTCACCCCTGTTTGTGCTGGACCCCCTGAAGGTCACCCCTGTTTGTGCTCAGCCCCCTGAGGGTCCCCCCTGTTTGTGCTCAGCCCCTTGAGGGTCACCCCTTTTTGTGCTGAACCCCCTGAGGGTCACCCCTGTTTGTGCTGAACCCCCTGAGGGTCATCCCTGTTTGTGCTGAACCCCCTGAGGGTCACCCCTGTTTGTGCTGAACCCCCTGAGGGTCACCCCTGTTTGTGCTCAGCCCCCTGAGGGTCACCCCTGTTTGTGCTGAACCCCCTGAGGGTCACCCCTGTTTGTGCTCAGCCCCTTGAGGGTCACCCCTGTTTGTGCTGAACCCCCTGAGGGTCACCCCTGTTTGTGCTGAACCCCCTGAGGGTCATCCCTGTTTGTGCTGAACCCCCTGAGGGTCACCCCTGTTTGTGCTCAGCCCCCTGAGGGTCATCCCTGTTTGTGCTGAACCCCCTGAGGGTCACCCCTGTTTGTGCTGAACCCCCTGAGGGTCACCCCTGTTTGTGCTCAGCCCCCTGAAGGTCACCCCTGTTTGTGCTGCTCACTCACAGCTGCCTCTGCCCAGCCTGGGTGGTGAGTTGTGACTCCAAGCAGTTTTCCATTTTACATCTTCTTGGCACTGATGCTGCTGCAGCAAGGGAGAATTCTTGAAACCCTTTTTCTCCTTCCAGACTGGCTTTTTACATACCTCAAGCAAAGTTAGTGCATATTTTCCAGATAGAATTTTTGGGGTTTTTTTTGCTGTAAGGCTTCCTCTCTTGCTGACTGTTAACAATATTTAAAAAGGTCAGAATCTGATCTTAACACTGCTGATATGAAGTGACATTTGCCTAAATTTTGCCATCTCCTGGGCAAAAATATGTCCAGTGTTTTCCAGAAAGACGTGGGGTAGACAGCAGCTTTGCCTGGCTGTTTTCCCCTCTTGGGAATTCTGAATTTCAGTTATCTGGGGAACAGGTTTCTGCATTGCCCACTGGCTTCCTTCAGATTTACAGATAAAACATTTGAGCTCAGCCTCAGTTCAGTGAGTTACAGGTTTGTGTTTTTTTAACATTTTGGGATATTTACAACAAATAATCTTCAGTAAGAACAATGACATTTTGTTTTACTGCAGCCATGATTTAAATTTATGTGGCTTTGCTATTGAAGTCAATAGGACTTTTTCCTGAGTATGTTTTGCAGGGTACAATATCATTAAAATATGACAGTTAATAGTCTTGTTTATGTTATTACATTTAATGAATAAATATATCAGTCTGAACATCAGACTCAGCTTTGTTTATACTCTTTAATTGTAGTCTTATCTCCCCTAGAAGCACGTTATATCTTTTAATTTTATAATTATCCACTTTATTCATGTGTGACACTCCAGAACTGCTGCTTATATCCTAAGAGACATCCAAAAACAAACAGATGGAAGACAGGCAACCACGAGGAAATTCAGATCTGGATCTGAATCCAGCTCCATCTTTTCAGCCACAGCTTCAGCTCCAAGGTCTTGGTTTGGGCTGTTGTACAAAGGAGCAAGAGTTGCAGAATGACTCTAATTTATCCAGCACCTCCAAACATGAACTTCCACAGGGATTTTATGTGATCCTTCAGCAACTTAATATTCTCTGTCTCTAAAAGGAAACCTGAGCTTTAAAGGCAGAGTGCTGCTCACATGGCCCTTTCTGAAGTTTTTCAAACTGGAATTCAATGGAATCTCAGCACTCAGAGGTTGCATCTAATTCCAAACTCTCTCATTTGGGATCTCTTGCCATAACAGAGTTACAGCTAAAAAACCCAGACTGAATAAAGGTCTGACATTTCCACTGTAAAACTGTGTTATAGCTATTTGTGCTATAGTGAGGAGAAGTGGAGTAAAACCCTGGGGTGTTACAGGTGCACATGGGAACAGCTTTCACAGGATTCTGTGTGTTCTCCTTTCAAACCTTCCTCCTCATCTGTGATGTAACACAACAAATATTTGCTGAGTGATGCTGCTTCCAAAGGTGATGCCTTCCTTTGGATCCAGCAGGCTGGGGAAGGGGAACACCCAGAGCCCAGAAATGCTGCTGGGATGACAGAGAGCAGCTGGCAAGAGGGGACAAGTGCAGACAGGCAACAATAAAAAAACACCAAAAATGAAAGGGGAGAGTTTCCTCAGCTACTGAAAGCAACATCTTTATATAGTTTATTTTTTCTTTCTTCCCAGTTTTTCTGTTCCTGGGCAATATTTTAACCTCTTAGATTTGGAAATCTTCCCTCACCTGTTTTGTGTTTAGAACTCCCACTCAGCAGCCTCCCAAAAGTCACCTCTAAGGCAGTCCTGTAAGGAAGGGAAAATCTGCTTAGAGACTGACACAAAGTCAGTTCTTCTCCCAGTTAGCACTTGAAGAGGAAAATATCATAATATTTAAACCAGTTTTGAAAACTTTCCATGAAAATAGGGGAAGAGAAAAAAATAAAAAAAATACCAAACCATAAAACACTAGTTGCATACAGAGAGAGGCCAAAGAGAGTTCAGTTACCATAGAGATTATTACTGGCAATTGGTACTCAGCAGCAGATTGGGATCTGTTACAATATTTTTATTAATATTTTCCCTTAATTGGTTATTTATATATTTTGGATCTATCTCTGTGCTGGGCCCAGATTTTTCTCTTTACCTGTCACTCTTGCTGACATGAAGCAGCAGTGACTGTGCCAGGGAGGAGGAATTTCCTGGCTGTGTGAACAGTGCCAGGGTCCCAGCACACAAACCCCTCGAGGACAGTTCCTGAGCTTGGCTGTGGCTGCCAGAGGAGGGAAAAGCAGCAGGAGCAGCCTCAGTGTCCCATCCCTGCTCTTTCTGTGGGTATTGCACCCAAAACAGGCTGGGTTCTGTAGGAACAGCAGAGAGGATGCAGGACACCCTGTCAGCCTTCCCTGCTGGGTGTTCTCATTTAACACGTGCTCATTCCATGTCCCAGCTGTTATTTAGGAAATATCCTGTCCTAAAACTTTTCTCTCTTGTCCCTGGCTTCCCCAGGATCCATCCTGCTGCCTGGGTGTGATGCAGCTGCACATCCCAGGTTTTCAGAGCCTTTCCAGTGGAAGTCACCCTTAACCAGTGCTAAGGGACTTTAAAATCAGCCAGCTTCTACAAATTCCAGTCTTCATTTTTCACATTTTAATTTCAGTGGGTACCCAATGTTAAATGCATTTTAAAGTACTGCTATGTGGTTGTTTTATTTTTTTCCTGCCACACCAATTGCCCTTAGGGAGGTATTTTTTCAAGATGCTTGAGACCAGCTGGGCTCTCACCCCTTTCACCCCCATCCTGCTGCTCCCTCCTGCACCTTGAGCAGTGCAGGGGACAAGGAGGGACAAGGAGGGACAGGGAGGGACAGGGAGGGACAGGGAGGGACAGGGAGGGACAGGGGGATGTGGGGACTCTGCTGCAGAGAGTCAGCTGCACAGTGTGAACCAAGTATATCCAAAAAAATAAAAAGACACAGAGGGAGAAACATGTTCTTTTCATCTCTAATCTCCTTTAGTTATCATGATCTCAAGGGTTATTTGTAATGATAGTAGGCACTGCATTTCAGATGGAAATGTGATTTTCCAAGCTGACGGTGTCACTTCAAGTAAACAAAGTTAATTCTGCTTCCTGCTATGCAAGGCCTAATCTCATTACCCAAACCACAAGTAGAATAACAGAAAATATTCCCATCTGTCAAAAGAACTTAAAATAAAGGTGGAAATTGTTTTTATGTTTTGTCCCTGTTCTTTCTCCCAAATCCCTCACTGGACACTAATTATCACATCAGATCTATTTAAACCTGTTCAGATCCCCCAGCCTTGGCCTGGGTTGCTTTTTTTATTTGTTATCTGTGGGATGATGAGGGATTTGCTGCATTTCAGGGTGACAGCACCAGCAGCACCTGGGGGATGGATGCAGAGCAGGGAGACTGCACTCAGTGCCTGTCACGGGCACAGGTTAAACCCAGCTCAGCCCTGGCTCAGTGTGATCATTGTCACTGTCACAGGTTAAACCCAGCTCAGCTCTGGCTCACTGTGATCATTGTCACTGTCACAAGTTAAACCCAGCTCAGCCCTGGCTCACTGTGATCCACTGTCACTGTCACAGGTTAAACCCAGCTCAGCCCTGGCTCACTGTGATCCACTGTCACTGTCACAGGTTAAACCCAGCTCAGCCCTGGCTCACTGTGATCCACTGTCACTGTCACAGGTTAAACCCAGCTCAGCCCTGGCTCACTGTGAGCCACTGTCACAGGTTAAACCCAGCTCAGCCCTGGCTCAGTGTGATCATTGTCACTGGCACAGGTTAAACCCAGCTCAGTCCTGGCTCACTCTGATCCACTGTCACAGGTTAAACCCAGCTCAGCCCTGGCTCAGTGTGAGCCACTGTCACTGTCACAGGTTAAACCCAGCTCAGCTCTGGCTCACTGTGATCCACTGTCACTGTCACAGGTTAAACCCAGCTCAGCCCTGGCTTTGCTCCACACTGAAGTCAAGGAGGGAATCAGAGCTGTGCCAGCCCCAGGAGCAGACCCTGCCATTCCCAGGGCTGATCAGAGCTGCAGACAATCCAAACACTCTGACAAGTAATTCTCTGCTCCTTTCAAACCCATCATAAGGAGATCATTCACAAAAACTCTCCAACAACAGTGTTTTTCAGCTCCTCTTCATTTGAAATGACCTTTATGTGATAATAACGTCTGCCTTGCTGAGCCTTAATTGCTTAATTAGAGAAGCAGCTTCTCTATTAGACAAACAGGTTTTGGAAAAGTGTATTTTTTTTCTTGCAAGGCCGATGTTTTCTTTCATTTTAAGCTCATCAGCAGTATTTTAAAAAGTTTAAAAAGACAATTTCAAGTGGTTACAGGGTGTTAGTTTATTTATGTATTAGCCTTTGTTTTCCTCTCTTCCTGAGAGGTATTTACAGAAGGAATCTCTCCCATTAGAAACTTCACTGCTCTTCCCTTCTGTGCTTACATAGCCCTTTAAAAAAAATGCTGATTTTCACTGAGCAGCTGTTAAAGATTTCGGGTATGATTGGTAATTTATTTTTCCTGGGCAAAGGGCTGAGCCAAAAATCCTGCACCTGCTTTCCACGTGGGGAACAGAGTTGGTGGCCTCACTTTGAGCTCTGACTGTCGTGTTTTCTGTTTTAAATGGCATTTGGGGCAGTTTGGGCCTATTTTTGTTGTGGTTTCTGAGCTGGAGCCTCAATCTGCTGCTGCAGGTTGTTCCTGTTGTGTGATTGTTGCTGGTTTTGAAGTTGATTGACCCGTTGGTTGTGAAAATCCACGAGGGTTTTGTCCGAGGTTGGGTTTTTTGGGATGGTGCTACACTGATGTGCTGTGCTGGAGATTCCAGAGGTGCTGATCAAAGTTGCACCAAACCAGCATTTCTCAGGTGAGATTTGGGCTGGTTTGGTGCAAAAGCCTCTGCCAGAGCCATCAGCAGGAGAAGGAATATTTGGGATGCCCCAGCCCTGAGGAGACTTTTCTCCCCAGTAACAACAACCCCCTTTCTGTGAACTCTCTAAAATCTTGCCTTGCTGAAAACAGAGAATCTCACCCTAAGAGCCAAAAGGTGAATGATAAATGACTGTGATGGAGGAAAAAAATGGACCAGAAGTGGTTCATTTTGAGAACTTTGGAAGTATTTAAGAATTTTTCACATATTTCAACCTTGGCATTTTTCAGGCCATTCTACCCAAGTTATTCATCCTGTTGCTAATAACACTGAGCATGGCAGGAGCTGGGTGCAAAAGGGACTTTTTGGGAAGTTGTGTGTGGTGTTTTGGGTTTTTCAGAAGTTGTAGCGTTTAAGAATAAGGGAAGAAGCAAAAGGACGTTTTGGGGTGAGGCAGGAGGTTTGTGTGTGGCCAGAAAAAGCACTTGGAACCAGCAAAAATTGATGTTTTCCTAACAAAGGCCAAAAACACTTAGAAATGATCTATGCCTAATATATTTGTTGTGCCCTAAGGTCATAGAGAGATTTTTTTTTTTTTATCCCAAGAAAAAAAATGGGTAAAACTTGCATTTTTGAAAATATGTATTTGGCTTTAGGGCATTTTCAAAGGCTTTTTTATTGTGTCTACAGCCACTGGTTCACTTCTGCTTTTCAATTCCCAGATATTTTTCATGATGTCTATTTTAATAAGTTTTGAGTCAAGCCATTGTTCTCCATTAATAGTTTGCTGCAAATGACATTGCTTGGATGGGAGTTGGAGCCTCTCAGAAATGACACCCTGGGATTTTTGAGGTGCAATCCAAGGCATGGGCAGACTGGAGCCTCTTCCTGAGCTTCAGAGTTTCTCTTTTTTCCTTAATTCCCCTCAAAGTTACATGGCTGCAGCATCCCAGCTCCTTGTGAGGAAGGCTCAGGGATGAGATAAAAGAGCTGCAACACGGAGCTGAAGGAGCCAAAATCTCTGGATTCAGTTTTCTGCCCACGCTGCTGAGGCAAATAAATAAAAATGAGAGAGAAGAGCATCTGCAAACACACACAGAGGCACATGCCACGTGTGGGAGGGAGCAGGAACGGGGGCTGCATTGCCAGAAGGAGCATTGTCTGCAACAAGTCTCCAGAAAAACACTTTTCTTTTTTTTTCTTTTTTTTTTTTTTTTTTTAATTTATTGTAGCCATAGAAAAACAAGGCCCTGCATGATGTTCAACATGTGGCCATGGTCTATCAGGTTTATTGAAAATGTTCATTCCCTCAAAATTAGGCAGAGTCTTGTCTTCTTTGTCAAATCTTTACATTCCTTCTGCAATTTATAGCTCAAAATTTAATTTTTTTTTTTTTTCCCCTATGGAAGAGGAGCCTCTGCAGGGAGCTGTGTCTGACCCTGGCCTGAGCAATGATTTGCTAAGGCAGTGTAGCTTTATTCTTCTTTTCATCCCTTTCTTCTTGTTTTTACACCCTGAAACAGATGTAAAAGTTCCTACTCAATTCAGGCAACCTTTGCCATAAATTAATTTCTGAGAAAAGTCTGCATCACAAAGAAACTTGGTCTGTGCAACACGTGAGCATTGCTGGGTTCTGTCCTTATGTTCAACAACCATTTGGGTGTTTGAAGCAGAGGGGAAATGTTTTTCTATGTCATAAGGAATGTTTCTGAGGCCATAACATCCTGCTAAGGGAAAATAACACTGGTGACAAAATCTGTTTGATTGGCTCTGTGATCTGCCAAAATTCCCAATTAATGGGGAGAGAGAGGCCCAAGGAGTTGAAAATCAACCAGAATTATTTCTTCTTTTGCTGCTGTTCTCTGCAGCACTGAAATTCATTCCTAGGGGGATAAGAACAGATCAGGTCAATCTGCAGACTCTGCTCCCTCCCTCCTCTCAGGTCTGAAGTTTTCTGTGATAAATTATTCTAATGGTTTGTATTGCAATGGGAACCAAAGGCAGCAGAAACATCCATTCTGCTGAGTACTCTACATGCACACATTAAGAAATAATCTCTGCACAAGATGTCCATACAATTTTATTTCTCTCTGCTGTTTCTCTTTTTCTTTTTTTCGAGGCCTATCTGGTTTATGGTTGCAGTTTTGAAAACTGTTACCTCGTTGAGCACTTTGGACTAAGCATGACTCAAAGACAGCCTCTTTTTTTTATAACTCAATCTTCCAAAGTCTGCTATAAATGCAAATAGTGAGGAGATGCCCCAATGTTAAGATGCTGATATTCACATAGTATGGGAAGTGTCAGTGTAATATGTGTGAAATAACTTTAGCACAGACCATTTTGGAAGCTCTCTGCAGTGGTGAAAGTTTCCCTGCCTATAAATGTGTAAACTCTATGAGAAATGGAGACACTTAAAAGAAAAAAAAAAAAAAAAAAAAAAGAACAAAACTAATTACAGTTGCAGCTTCTGCAGTTTTGTTCCTTCCTTGGCTGAACAAAGGAGTGGAGTTTGTCTGACTCTGCCTCCTGCAAACCAAAACCAGGACAGATTTTCCTGGGCTCTGCTGCTGCTCCTTTTGGTAAATACTGGGTTTAGTTTTAAGCTGTGATTAAAGCCTTGCTGAGGACAAGGCTCTGGTCCTTTCCTCATCTCCTTTTCCCATGGAGGAGCTTCTCTGACCTCAGCTGCTCACCCTGGCTGGGAGTGGGATTGGGACCCATATCAAAAGATCTCTGAGATCTCTCAATAAAACAAACACGCCTTTTGAAGTTGTTTGGCTCTTTCCAGAGCAAAGCAAGAGCTTCAGAAAGTACTTTGACTACTGGGCCAAAAAGAATCCTTTTTTTTATTCTTTTCCCTGCCCTCCCACCCTGTTTGCCTTTCTCTTTTCCCTACTTGACTTTTCTGGTAACATTTTTCCAAAGGAACCCTTAAAGTAAAGTAAAACTTTTTGTCAGCACAATAATTTTGGTTAGGGTTGTCATTCTTTTTATTTTTTTATAGCATTTCTATGTTGGTACAACCTTCAGCACAGGTTCAGCTGTACTAAACCAAAGTCATTTTGCTGATAGAGCTTATTTAATTCAGGGAATTAGTAAAAACTTCACTGCTAAAACCACTCTTCTGGCAGGACAAGCTGCATCTGTATTAGAGGGATTTGGTGGTGCAGCAGGAAAATGTGGGGTTTGCCAACAACTTAACCCTCAAAAGTGAAACCCTCCCGTTGAAATGTGCTTGCTTTGAACTTCTGTGGCCTCCCTGTGCTGAAGAAAGGCTGGATGAAGATTCAAAATTCACAGGACTCAAACTAGAGTGATTAAATTCAACTCCCCAAACACAACTTAGGCAGCTCCCAGCTTGATTTATGGGACTCCATCTCATCTGGTGAAAAAGTCGAGTTGTGCTCATGGAGCTGTGGGAAGATCAGCATGAGGATATTCTTCTAATGTGCCTCAACCTCCCCACCTGTGAAACAAATCTGTAAAGTCTCAGTGCTGGAGAGGCTCAGGGGCTTTTACACATTTTAGTACCTCAGGGTTGTCACACCAGTTTGAGGGTTTGCAGCCCAGTTTGGACTCACAAAACTGCAGCACCACTTACTGGTTTTGCTGGAGAAATTCCAGCCAGCAGAGCCAGGCAATGTTGTTTATCTCCTGCTGTCATCATAACTATTTTCTGAGAGCTGGAGAGATGTGTTCCTTCCTTTCCCTGCTTGCTGTAGCCCAAAGGATCAAAGATAAGGATTATGATGGTTATGTTAGAGCAGAGGAGTTGTTGATTGGGATTTATCCTTTTAAATATGTGTAAGTCATACAAAGCTTTGCAGTCAGAAATATTGACTTCATTGATCCATGCCAAGAGCAGAAGAAACCCATGTGGGCTGAAGTGGAAAGGCTGTGCAAGATGCTTATAATAAAGATGTTATCTGGTAAATAAGATGTTGCTTTATTCCTGGCCAAGGAAAATTAGAAATCCAGACTTTAAGTACAGTGGTCAGGTCATGCCAAGTTAACTGTGGCAGCATTAGCCTTCCATGATCAATATTCAATATTAGGGCCCTGCATTCCTGTTTCTGGTCAAGTGAGATGGTTACACAGCTCCTGGTTCTGCATTGTTTATGGGTTTTAAAAGGACAACCTCTGAATGAATCAGCTTCAGGAACATAATGGACTATAAATGCAGAGAACATCAGCTCCATCACTTAGGATGAAAGGAATGTGGTGTAGGTCAAGATACTGCCTTTGGAAAGAGCTAAAATCCCTTGTCAGATTAGCTGGGATTGCAGGGCTGACAGGAGAGGCAAGTGGGGTTAAAGGTGTCCAGCATCTCTGGAAAGGGATTGTCAGAGCAGGAACATCCCTGAGGATGTGCTGGGGGGTGTGGATAAATCAGTTTATGTGGGCAAACAAACAAAAACAGGAGAAATTCTCAGGAGCAGGGGAACCACTGCTGTGCCAGGAGAAATGCTCAGGAGCAGGACACCACTGCTGTGCCAGGAGAAATGCTCAGAGCAGGACACCACTGCTGTGCCAGGAGAAATGCTCAGAGCAGGGGAACCACTGCTGTGCCAGGAGAAATGCTCAGAGCAGGGGAACCACTGCTGTGCCAGGAGAAATGCTCAGAGCAGGGGAACCACTGCTGTGCCAGGAGAAATGCTCAGGAGCAGGAGAACCACTGCTGTGCCAGGAGAAATGCTCAGAGCAGGACACCACTGCTGTGCCAGGAGAAATGCTCAGGAGCAGGAGAACCACTGCTGTGCCAGGAGAAATGCTCAGGAGCAGGAGAACCACTGCTGTGCCAGGAGAAATGCTCAGAGCAGGGGAACCACTGCTGTGCCAGGAGAAATGCTCAGAGCAGGGGAACCACTGCTGTGCCAGGAGAAATGCTCAGAGCAGGGGAACCACTGCTGTGCCAGGAGAAATGCTCAGGAGCAGGAGAACCACTGCTGTGCCAGGAGAAATGCTCAGGAGCAGGAGAACCACTGCTGTGCCAGGAGAAATGCTCAGGAGCAGGACACCACTGCTGTGCCAGGAGAAATGCTCAGAGCAGGAGAACCACTGCTGTGCCAGGAGAAATGCTCAGAGCAGGAGAACCACTGCTGTGCCAGGAGAAATGCTCAGGAGCAGGACACCACTGCTGTGCCAGGAGAAATGCTCAGAGCAGGGGAACCACTGCTGTGCCAGGAGAAATGCTCAGAGCAGGGGAACCACTGCTGTGCCAGCAGCTCTGCAGGGACACAGGGATGGCAGGGATGTAATTTTGGAGGGGATAGTCTGGGGTCTGGTCCTTTACCCCATCTGTAGCAGTATCAGCTTATCAGGCTGCACCTGCAAGGAGGGAGTATCTCCAAAATATCTCCAAAAATGAGTGGAGACTCAGGAAGGTGCAGCCATTCTGGCTGTGGGTGAGAGGAGCAGCATTGGCAAAACCCCATCCCAGTGTCCCAGTGTCCCTCCCCTGTGCACCCCCAAACCTCAGCCCACCCTGGCCCCACCACCCTCTGAACCCTGTTAGCAAAGGCACGGGGGAGCCTCACCCCAGGCAAAAGCTGCTGGGGAGAATCCTCCAGGGGACAATTGAGCACTATCAAACACAACTGCAGTCATACTTGGCTGTCTGCTGCAGATATTGAGCCCTCATTGCAGTAATTGTCACGGTGACAGAGCTGGGAACACTTGCTGTAATTAGGACAGTTGTTTTGTCATGTGTAACGATCTGAAGAGAAGCAAGGAAAGAGGCAACGAGCACTAATCTGCTCTGGTGTAGTGAAGGGGAACCGTGCACACACCAAACACAGCTAATATATTGGAAATTCAGATGAGCAGGCATTTTGAGGAGGTGAGGAAATAAATGGTAAAACAATACATCTATTCAGGGAAATTTATGCTCTCCTGGGTGTCTGTGTCTGCAATAGCAACTGCAGATGTTTTGCTGTAGAGGTTTTTGCTTTTTTTTTTTTTTTTTTTTGAAGGTGATCCCAGCGATATCTCACAAAAATCCTCAGCCAAACCCATGTGTGTATATACATACAAATATGTGCTGATATATGTTGATAAAAATACTTTTAAGCAAATTTCTATAGGTGAAATGTCTCTTACTCCAGTTGCTGCTCCAACAGCTGGAGAACATTCTTAACAAACCCACTCTTAACAAAACTGAGCAAATGTGTGCAGCATGTATCACTCAAACTATTTTAATTTCTCATAAATAATCACTCCAGCCCCTTTATTCTCCTCCTCTCCTCTTTCTCTCCCCCTTTTTTCTTTTTCCTTTCCACATTCTCTTTTATATTGTGTTCCAAGTTACCTTTTATTCCAACTCAGAGTCTGGAATGACTGCTCTGGTTGGCTTTTAGCTGATGACAAACATTTCTGTGGATGAAAAACTCTTGGGAAATGGCCCCAATTTGGGAGCTGTAAGAGCTGTAGAGTATCTATTGCTGTGTGAGGGACTGCAGACTCTCCAGGCAGGAATTGCACTGGACTGGTCACAGACAGTAGTAGAAATTTTCCTGATTTAAAATTTCCCATGTAAAGCATTTTTCAATGAGAAATTGAATTTTCAACTCTTTTTTTTTCTTTTTTTCTGGTTTCCACCAAAATTTTCACATTTTATTTCACAGCTGGAAGGATCTTGAGGCAAATAGCACTTGCCATTTAGTGTTCTTTTTTAGTGTTAAACTAAATTTAGTGTTCATATTTTCAGTTATTTTTTTAGCCTTACAGTTTTCAGTGAAATCTTTTCTTCACTACTGAGACAAATCAGAATTTTCCCATCTACTCCAGCAGCACCAAGATTTCACTTTTGATGTTTTACTACAGGAAATCATTCTTGTAAGGACCTTAAATATCCCTTAGAGCTTATCAAGCCTAACCTATATTTTAAAAAAGGTTCCAGGGAACAGCAGACCACTTAGTCTGACCCTGATTCCAAGTAAAACATCATGATTAACCCCAAACCTTATTAACAAAGAATTAGAGGGTAAAATACAATTAATGACAGCCAGCAGGGAAGAATATCAATCTTGTCATATAAACATTCTGTCTTCTTGACAGGATTGTATTTCTTCTGCAGGAAGGGAACTGGGACAGTGCAATGTACCTGGTTTCTCCAGGGCATTTAACTCAGTCCAGCTGCTCTCTGGCCTTATTAGGTGTTCAAGCACTGCAGGGTGGTTTAAATCCTGACTCATCAGTGGATCTCTGGGTGAATTGTTCATATCCATGCAGAGTTTGTGCCAGTGATCCAAGCAAAAATGGATGTGGGGAGGGTCTGGAGGTGTTCTGGGGCTGGGTGGAGCAGGACAAAAGGCAGGAGCAGTAGGAATTGTCAGGTTAAGGGGATTCAGCCCAACAGAATTCATTAAAAATTAAGCAATTCCTGTGGGAACTGAGCATTCCAAATACTCCAAGGCACAGGTAGAGAGAGAGGTGAGCAGTCACCTCCACTGACTTCAGGGTACAACGATTCAAAAGCAAATTAACAATAAATTACTAATCCAACAAACAAATCCAGCAAACCAGGAGCAGAGTCTCTTCTTACACGAAGCTTTCACGAGTCCTGATGTGAAATGTACACGAGAATATTCTAAAGGAAATTTAGAGGAGGCCACAAAAACCATCTGAAGGTTGGAAATTCACCTCCTGCCATGAAGCTGAAAGAACTTTACCTGTTCATCTTGTCAGGAGCTTTGCTGAGTGTGGGCATCCCTCAGTGGGAGCTCTCACCTGCCTGAGCAGCACCTCCAGCTGCTCTTTGTGTCATTAACAGCAAAATTCAGTAAAAACAGTAAAATTTGTGTTATTAACAGAAAAATAATAACATTCTATTGAAATGAGCTCCCAGCAGGTTATCAAGTTCTTTCTGTTCTTCAGAGCAGGATCAGCTGCCCTTTGGAAGCTGATGGAAAAAACTGAGCTGGATTAAAGGGAAATTTTGTTGCAGGCACTTTAGAACTGGTGTATTGTGTGTACTTCACGTGTGTATGTCAGGAGGGGCATCTGAAAATGGTTTTAATTTATGTGGCTATTTTTTACAAAAAAAAAAAGAAAATTTTTTATTCTCTCAACACCAGACCTCTGAGGTTTGAATGTTTGGGGCCTTTGGATGAAAAGTAAAAACTTCACTAGCAGGGAGATACCTTTCTACTGAAAGATTACCTCAGTTAAAAATCTAATTTCCACTGGAAAGGTGACAAAAAAACTTTTCAAAGGATGGGGGGAAATGTTCAGACAGCTTCTCCAAATGTTTTTGTATCAGCTTGCTCTATAGGGAATTTTCCAGATTTTCCTGATTTGGTGTGGCAACAGCATTTGCAGTGAGCTGGAAAAAAAAAAAAAATCTCCTTATGCCACCATCCCCTCCTGAGCTGTTCCTGCTGTCCCCTGGCTCTGGTTTGTCCCTGACTGAGTTTTGGGGTGTCTGGGACAGGAATCAGCTCCAGGTCACTCCCTGAGCCAGCTGGAGCTCCTTAAACTCTGATTAACCAATTCCATTGTCCTGATTTAAATTCTTCTCCCTCACCACGGGGCAGAGCAGTTTGCTGAATTTAAAAAGGAGTGCCAGAGTTGTGTAAATGAAGGAGGTGTTTTCTTCAAATAATTATTTATATATTGAATATATATTTATATATAGTCTGCCTGGATCTTGGAAACCCTCCAGCTGCTGCAGTGACATCTCCTTTTCCTCTGGAAAAGCCCAGAGCAGAGGCCATTCCCCCTCCCTGCCCTCCAACCCAAGGATGAGGACAAGAAAATGTTTTTCTGCCAGGGACACAACAAATTCAAGAGGTTTCTCTAATAGAAACTGCATTTGAGGCATTCTGTTTAATTTGTTTAATTTAAATAGTCTGTGTTTGTATGGAATTAGGGGAGAAATTTGGGTATTTTTATTCTGTGTAAAAGGATATTTTCAGTCCAAACAAATATTCTCCTGTAATAATATTCCTGGAAATTTCTGGTGCTGGGTTGCTGTTTGCCATTTTGGGTTCAGTGTAGTTTTGGAGGACAAAACCTCCAACCAAATTAAATAAATACCTGCAATATGAAACAAAACATTAAATTCATGACATTTCCTGTACACTTTCAAACAACCAAAACAAGTTTTCATTGATAGTTTTTTTCGGATTTCGAAATGAACAAAAGGAAAAAAAAAATCTAATGACAACCAATTAAATATTCCAGATTTATTCCTAAATCACCTGGAAAAGGCATGAACATTAGTAAATGTACAGTGGTAAATTGTTCATGTACAAACAGTTCCCAAGAAGAGCTCACACCTCCCCATAGCTTTCACTTCTCTTTTTTCAGTATAAAAAAGTATTTTCCATTTTGCCTGGCTTTTAAACTGATTTTCCCAGCTTGGGAGTGCAGTAAATTAAAGTGTACAATGGAAATGCTGTGGCAAAATTTGCTGCTGCCTGCTTAAAACCTGCAAGAGAGGCCTCTGTGGGCACATTTATATTTAATATTTTTGCCTTTCATGGAAATCATTAAATGGACAAAATGGTCCAACTCCTACTTCCAAAAAGAATCCATTAACATCCATCCTTCACCAGGACTGGTGGCACCTTTGGTTTAATTCTTTATTTTCAACAGCAAGGAGCTCTGATTCCAACGTGCATTAAAGGTGGAAAGTTAATTTTTGAGGGTTCATGCTTGAAACTTATTTTAGCTTTTTAGTTTTCCTCCCATCGTGATGGAAAGTAGAAATAAATGAGCTTGATTGACCATTCAATTATGTTAATTTATAGCCCTCTAACCCCAGCAGTCGTGCTGACATATAAATGATGAAGCAGAGCATATGATCAGATCCCTGCTACTACTTGAGCCAGGGGTGAGCAAAGATTTTGGAGCCCAGGAGTGTCCAGATGGGAAATGCAGTTTGCCCACAGACCCCAGAAACTCTTCAGTCAAGCTACTTAATAATGATTTTTTCTGGATTTAATTCGCATTTTGAAATAATGTTTAAAAAACCAACCAATAAAAAAAGAAAATCCCACTGTAAGGTAAAGTTATACATTAAATTTTGGGACAAACAGGACCATTCTTAGAAATCCAGGTAGAGACTGTTTCTTTTTCATTTTCAAGAACTTAATTTTTTATTTTGAGCCTGATGATAATGCTGATAATGTGGACACTGAGTGGAATGTCCATAGCTACACTTAGATCCCATTAATCCCAGAACTCCTATTCCTGTCTGAGTAAAGCTGTGCCAGAAATGGCCAGAATTGGGCTGGGATTATTAAATGTTAAGGAAGGAAGGTGAGAGATGCTGTTCCCAGCTGGCTGCAGGAGGGCTGAGTCAATTTTCTGTGTTTTGGATTTTCCTGGGGTTTTTGGCAGAGTGGATTTGTGAGAGGGTGGGATGTGCTGGGATCAAGGGAGAGCAGCCAAAAACCCCCAATGGCACCTCTGCTCCCCTTCCTGGGCACTGATGGGCACAAATTCAGCACCTGGAAATCATTTCCCACTGGAGCCTCACACCTGCAGAGTTTTCTCCAGGAAAAGGTTTTTTTTCAGGAGCAAAATGAGTTTTCAGGAGGCTGAGTGAGGCTGGGCTGCCCCACACTGGAGACCCAAAGCCCTTCCAGCCACCCCAGGGCTGTGCCTGAGCTGCTGAGCAGAACCAGCAGCATCTCAGAGCTGCTTGCTCTGGGACCACAGTTGTGCTTTCAAATGATAAAAATCTCTTTTTTCCAGCTCCAGTGCAAACAGAGATTTCAGAGAGCTGCAAGGCCAGCCAAGTGTGCTGCAGCAGACTCTGGCTCCCACTCACTCACTGGCATTTGTGCCTCCCTTGGAACCTGCTGGATGAAAATGAGTCCTGGGGGCATTGGAAGCTCCAGTGTGTGTCTTTGGGGAGGAGATTTGGCAACTTCCAATTCTCAGGGAGGATTTACAAAAGCTACAATAAACCCAAAAAAGCTCATTAAAAACACACTGATTTTTTTTTTTTTTATTGGTCCCACTAACCCTTTTCTCAGTCAGGAGTTTCAAATGCCAGCATGGAGCTGGAGTTTGTAGCCAGGCAGAGAAACAGATGGGTCAGACATGGAGATGTTCATGGGCAGGGTGAGGTTGCTTTACAAAACTCAGGTGTCTGTTCTGGAGCTGCACCAATAAATGAGTTTGCATGTCCCTGTACCATGTTCTGTGGGCATGGAGTCTTTGCAAATAAAATTTTATAGATAAAATTTTGGGCCAATTCTTTGAGCTGCCCATGGTGGCAGGCTCAGCTGTCTTGCCCTGCAAGTACAAATATCATGTCAGGGTGATTTCTACCACATCCATAGATGAAAAAAAAGGAGAGGTGGAGGTGCCACAAAGTCAAATTGTGCTTTTAAAGTGAGGGAATTTTGTTATTTCTAAAAGGTTAAAACTAAATTCTTGGGGATGAGGCACAGTTTGTAGGATTCTTGCATGCTGGGCAGCCCCTGTTTGTCCCTGTTGGCACCCATGGCAGTAAATCTGTGGGTTGGGGAGATGGAAGGAGCGCAAGGACAGGAATTTCTGGGCTCAAACCAACTGCCTGGGTGCTGGAGGGCTCTGCAAGCCACTGCCCCTCCTTCCAGAGCAAATTGCAAATCTTTTTTCTACTCTCATTTAGGCAAGGAAAGCCAAGTGAGGAGATCTTTAGAAATCTTGGCTGCCTGTACCTGTCCCTAGCCATGGGCACCAGGAGGAGCCAACCAAGCCACCAGAAGTTGGCTGATTCCTCATGTTTTAGAAAGTGTGTAATTTCTCCTAATTCTCCATGAACCTGACATCTGATAGGACATCTAATAAAGCCCTAAGTAGTGTTTTATGAAGCTCCACTTCCCTCCTAAGCTCACCAGGGATCATTCTTCTCTTTGAAAAACAGCTCATCATTAGGAATCAAAGATGTTTGATATACAAAATAATTTCCCAAATTAGGGTTTGTCAAATGTAGGTTTGCAAAACTCTGCTTCTTTTTTTTTTTTTTTTTTCCTCCTCTCCCTTGCTCTCCTCTTAGGTTGATTATATCTTGGAACCAGAGGCAAAATAAAATCCTTGCACCCTTTCCCCTCCTTCCATCCTTATCTCACCCCTCCTGCTGCTGAGGCTCAGCCCCACCTGAGCTGTGCCCTCAGGGCTCATCCAGGCAGGATTTCTATTTATTGGATGCCAGCCCCCTGTGGCAGTGCCCAGGGTCACCCCGAGGTGGTGGCACCAGGGCTGGAGCCCAGGGACAGGGGGCTGCCACCAGCTCTCCCTCCCAGAGTGCCAGCAAACAGTTAATGGTTTAATACTTTACAAAAAAGTCAAGACAGACTTGTGATTCTTGATGTTAATGAAGGTGTCACACATTGTCTAGAGAAAGTTGTGCCTGGCAATCTTCCTTTTTTCGGATGCCTACACCACTGACATTTCATCTCGCATTCAAAGAGCACTACCTTAATGAAATGCATAATTAACATATTCTAATTGTGCTGAGCGCTGTGATGATTTTGACAGAACTCACTTTCCATGTCTAATTTGATGCTAATTTAATCTGTTCCTCTCCCGCTGACATGACCTTTCTTGATTGAGTTTCACTGAGGAAATTTTTTGATGGATTGATTTATCAGCATTGCGGAGACAACAAAGGCTCAGGGTGCAGGGCAGGGCGGGGTGGGAACGGCCCCCAGGCTGCACCCCTGAACTCCCAGCCCCACTGCCTCCTTCCAGAGCTGCTGCCTCCTCTACTGATGGAATTCCAGAAATGTGACATCTGTGTGTGGGTTTGATCACGCTGATAAATACAGGAAATATCTCCCTGTGCTCGGGAGTCTCCTGCGAGGGAAACTTCTCCCCTTGGCTGCTGTGCTGGTGCTGGAGCAGGGCAGTGCCAGCCAGGACTGGTGGCCCTGGGTTCTGGACATGCTTTTAATTCATTTTTATTTGGCCATCAGCAAAATGGGCTTGGAAGAGGTGTCACAAAATGCAAGATGCTTTTTGGAGATTCCTTCACCCAACTTTGTCTGGTGCTTCCTGGTGGCTGTGTGTGCTCAACATCCAGTGTTATACACATTTATAACTCACAGTGTGTGTACAACATCCAGGATTACACACAATTATTGCTCACACACAGTGTGTGTTCAACATCCAGGGTTACACACAATTATTACTCACACACAGTGTGTGTTCAACACAGTGTTACACACATTGATAACTCACAGTGTGTGTACAAAATCCAGGATTACACACAATTATTGCTCACACACAGTGTGTGTTCAACATCCAGGATTACACACATTTATAACTCACACACAGTGTGTGTAAAATACAGTATTACACACATTTATAACTCACACACAGTGTGTGTTCAACATCCAGGGTTACACACAATTATTACTCACACACAGTGTGTGTTCAACACAGTGTTACACACATTTATAACTCACACACAGTGTGTGTAAAATACAGTGTTACACACATTTATAGCACACACAGTGTGTGTTCAACATCCAGGGTTACACACAATTATTACTCACACAATATTCTGTGCAGATATAGATACATCACTTATGGTTTGTGTATATGTGATTATACCCTCGTTCAAACACTGGAGAGGAGGTTCAATAATCCTCCCAATGTTGTGAAATACATTAAGTGTATCTCCCAGCTCAGAGGGTGAGTGTGTGACTCAGGGAACACACTGCTGGGAGGAAATCTCAGGGGGAAATAGAGAATTATCAGATTGCTTCACAAGAGAGGGAATTTAGGAGGAAGTTCTTCCCTGTGAGGGTGGGGAGGCCCTGGCACAGGGTGCCCCATCCCTGGCAGTGCCCAAGGCCAGGTTGGATGGGGCTTGGAGCAGCCTGGGACAGGGGGAGGTGTCCCTGCCATGGCAAGGGTGGCACTGGGTGGGCTTTGAGGTCTCTCCAACCCAAACCATTTTTTGATTTTATTGAAATTTCTGGTAATCTGCACCTCTTGCTTTGTACTGGGACAACTTCTTGCTCCCCTCATAGTGTGCCTGCATTATAATTCAGAGTTCTGTATCACCAAAAGCTCCTCCTGACCCTCCCTGTGATCTCTCCCCTGCCCTGAAGCACCAGATTTAACTTTGCCTGTTCCACAACAGCTGCTGCTGGTCATAAACTCCCAGTTCCTTGCACTGCCTCAGCATGTGTGTTTTTGCTGCTTTGGGAAAAGCAGAGATAGCATCTCACTTTAGAGAGCATAATAATATTTAATTGACAGCATTGTTGAGATGAATTTTATAAACACTAGTGACATTAAAACAAAAAAAGGAAAATTAAGAATTTATGTTTCCTCTTGCTACAGATTTAAGAAGTTAAGACACACATGTTCACTTTCTTGAGGAGTTGATGGAATAGTTTAGTTTTAAAAACGACTTCTTGATGTAAGTCCCAGATTTTCTTATCAGTGTTTAGCTACACTGAGCAAACAGTAGATGTTTGAGGAGAGGGCAAAGCCAGTGCAGAGGGATTCTCCCAGCTGGGCTGGGACTGCTCCTGCCCTGCCCTTGCACTGCAGAGAGCCCAGGAGCAGCAGCTGGCTGCAGAGGGGCTCCCATCCCATGTGCCCAGCACAAAGGAGCTGAGGAAAGCCCTGCAGACACGGGTGG
The DNA here is from genome assembly GCF_903797595.1 of Erithacus rubecula. Classification (NCBI taxonomy): domain Eukaryota; kingdom Metazoa; phylum Chordata; class Aves; order Passeriformes; family Muscicapidae; genus Erithacus; species Erithacus rubecula. The sequence goes on along the minus strand of NC_136670.1, from coordinate 13,031,451 downwards.
GATGGGGACAAACCCCCAGGAGCCCCTGAGTGCAGCCAAGGTCCCCATCCCTCCCCAATGGGGGCAAACTGAGCCCTGAGCCTGCCCAAACCAGAGCTGGATCTGTGGATGTCCCACCCACCCACACCAGCCCTGACTCTGGGTCTCAAGGGGATCTTTGGTTGGGTTTTGTTTGGGGGTTTTTATGTGGGCCATTTTTTAATTTTGGGAAAAAAACCTTCCTTTTGTAACAGAGTCCTTCCTGTCTGATTTCAGCTCTTTGCCAGAGGACAGGCCAGTACTGATTAATTCACAGATCCCCTGCTCTCTCTCTCTCTCAAAAAAAAAGCACTTGTGTATCCATTCTGGCTAAGTCTGTTGGGCAGCTGCATCCCAAAATGTGTAAACCACGTTATAACTGTGAAACTATGAGTCATTCAGTGTTATTTACCATTGATACTGGCAGGCAGCCTGATCTGTTCCTGTAATTATGTCTCTGTCTCTACCAGGGAGATCAAAAGTACAGAAATTCCAAGTAATAGGAGTACAACTATATCAGTGGGGTGAAACTGAGCATCTGGATCAGAGAAAGAGATATTGAGTGCACAGTGTTGCAGGAGATCAAAGAGGGAGCTAAATCTAATAAAACAGTAATAATTGGTAAGCTCACTTCCAACATATGCAGCATCAGAATTTGGTATTAAAATGTTATTTCTGAAGAACTTTAAAAAATTGGAACAGATAGTTTGAGGACATACAAGACTTGTGTGCATTCTGCTCTAGGCTCAGTATTTCTGAAAAGAAATCAGATGCCTTCACCCATATTTAGGAAACTAAATTAAGAACAATTCAAAAAAAAAAAAATCCTGAAGAAATCTTACCCAGATACTTTCATCTGTGGTCACCTGGGTGCTTCTGGTTATTTTCCTGATGAACCCAGTTGGAAAAAGAAGGGAGTGGAATTGAGTTTGCAGCCATGCCTGTTCATCAAATGCTCTTTTTCATTAGAACAGTTCACTTCAATAAAATCCTGGGCACGTTTGATAAGACAGTATTCAAGGAACAAAGCTGTTAGGAAATGACTTGCTCATAAGTTCCAGCAATAATTTTTGGCCTTAGAATATTACTTGGTGTTTTTCATTGTCAGTGGGAAATGAAAATGTAGCATTTCAATTGTGAGCCATTAGGAATGGAGCGAGGGCCCCTGTTCTGTGCACTTCATCTACAAATTGCACCAGAATACTTGGATGAACTTTTGATCTGCCAGCACTCACGGGGGGAAAAAAACAACAACATTCCCAGAAAATGCCCATTAATTTGAATGATTGAATATTCAAGGAGAAGGTTTCTCCTTATCAAGGTTTCTACAGAAGGAAAGTGAGAATTAGTAAAATGTGGTTAATATAAATAGAACCTGACTGCTGTGTGAAGGGAAGTTTTTAGCACTCAGTGCTTTGCAGATGGGTGCATCTTCTTGCAAAATGGCTGGGGAGAGGAGTGTTTGGAGCATGGAAAGGGAAAATTTAAGATACAGATATAGATAGATGCAGTGAGTCATCCTTGTTGTAACTGCAGCTGTACTCCTGAATCTCCATTGTTCACATTTGCTTCTGATGGAGCTATAAAAGCCAGGATTTATATCTGTGGAAAGGTTATTTAGCATGTAGGCTTTGCACAATATGGTTTGTGAGAGAACAAGTGTGGAAAGCCATCCTGGGAGTTGGATAAAATACTGGCTAGAATAGAAACAGAGCCGTGCCATGGTTTGCAAGGGACTCTTTGCTGGGGTGCTGTTTGCAGGAGAATTTGGCATTGTCTCTTTTCTGATCAGCTCTCTGACATCTGAGGAATGATAGCTATGACTCACATAACCTCAATTCTTCTTCTAATGAACATCATAGGAAATATTTCCCCAGCAGCCTTAAGGGATCTCTGGCAAAGCAGAGTTTGTGGCTTCATCAGGTGATGGGCTCATCAAATATTAACACCCTTTGCATTCTTCTTTCTTCCAAAACTGAAAGAGCTTTTGGGAAAACCAGTTTGGCTTTGAATCTGCTCAGGTCTGTCTTTTATTTGGGGCTGTTTTGAAGGATTAGCTCAGAGCTCTTTATTCATGGCAAAGAATGAACCCCAGTAAGGCAGGATTGTGTGAGCAGTGCATTGGGGCTTGAATTAAGAATTCAACCCCACATCTATAAAAATGAGCTGTAAATGCACATTCTGCCCAGCCCCTGGACTTCAAAAGCAAAGGGAGCAGCTGTGTGGCTCCACAATCTTGTCACCATCCCCAAGATCTGCCACTTTTGAGGAACCCACAACCACACACATGTATATTTACAGATACATAACATAACATGCACAATTCCACTCCCAGCTACAGAATCAACAACAAAACAAACAAATGAAAACTTGCAGTGCAGAAATATCTGCAGCAAGCCTTTTTTCTGAGGAAATATTATTGAGGTGCTGAACAACATTTGATCACTTGCAACCCTTTCAACTGACGTTCTATTATTCACATGTCTCTTTCATTATGCAACAGATGGTGAGTCCTGTCGCTGATTTTTTTTCTTCAGATTCACAAAACTTCAATGGATCGTAATATGACCCTAAAAACGAGTAGAAAGAGAGAATGCTTGTTAAGGTTTTATCTTTGATAATAATCCATTGACAGAGAAGAGCAGCTGACCTCCTATAAACCAAAAAAAGACACATTTGCCTTATTTTATGGAGAGCATTTGTCTAAAACATTTGACTGAGCTGCAGAATGTGGCCTTCAGCTGAAATGAAAGATGGTCCTTCTGTTGCTACACAAAGCCATATTTGCTGCTGCAAAGTGCAAAAGGATAGGCTGACAAATTGATAGTATGTCAGGAGCAAACCCGTGCTCGTCTTCACAAACATCTGCATATTTGTGAAGAGTCTGAGCGAGAAAGATTTTATTTAGAGGCTTCATTTGGCAAATTTAAGATAGTCACCATGCTGAGGTCTAAACATTGTTAGAAATGTCTTTAAATACAATCCCTCTGTCTGCTTTCTGGCCACTTATTAATAGAGTTTTCTCAGAGCTAAAAGATGGGGGGGAGCCTTGGAGCAATTAAAAGCTATGCTCCATATGCCTTTGATGTTTTTTTATCTCAGCCTAGACTGGCTAGATCCTGAATTATTATGCCATGAGTTATTAGATTGGAGAGTTTGCAGTAGTAAGTTAAATAATAAAATGCTTGTGTGCTACTCCTCCTCCTTCTAGACTGAAGTAATTTGCAAACACAGAGCTCAGTCTGGCAGAGCCCTGCATTCCTGAGGAGCCTCAAGCTCACAAACATTCACCCTCCAGCTCACCAGGTGGCTCCTCTCCTCTCCTCTCCATGCCCTGGGATGTGGGGCTGAAATGGGACCACCTTTGGGGTGGTTTGAGATGGGTCATCTGTGCCTTTAACCTCTAAGAACTTCATCCAGGCCCTTTAATGTGAGGCCAGGCTCTGTCTGCAACCAGGAGAGCAGAGAATGAACCTTCACTGGGGTATTCAGAACCTTCCTCCTTCAGTTCCAGAGGAAATCTGAGCTGTTCAATTCATTGGAACAATGCTGGTACTTCAGCCTGTAGAAAAAAAAAATTGTAATTAAGACCTGAGAACTTGGAGAATTATTTTGTAGAATGGCATGAATATCAATAGCACAAAATATTTTATCTGGGAATCATTTCTTCTTTTGCATCTTGTTTTCTCTGATGATAAGAATTGAGGAATTCAATAACTGCTCAAGCTTAGGTTCTTGTCCTGTAAAAAAGATGCATGAACTCACTCAGATTGAACTGTTTGTTTGTCTTTTAAATCAAATTCCTGGCTGAATCAAGCCAAGCCAAGATATGATTTTTTTTTAAAACTCTGTTTGCCTGCTCTAAGGCATAACCTAATTGATAACACAATATCATTCTTCTGCAGTGAAGAAAAGTTGATAGACCAGCTCCTCTCTGCTATCAGCCAGCATAAAGCTTTTCCAATTTAACCAGCTAAGAATCTCCTCAAACACACATATTTTTGGCAGGCCTGGCTCTTTAGACACTATTATAAGTTGGTCTTTCACATTTTTGCAGAAAGTCTTTCAGGCTCTGCCTCTCTGAGTTAGGCAAGCACGAAGGAATCGAACTAAACAAAAAACTCAGCCCCAGTTCCTGCTTCTTGCCAAGAACAGTGCCCCAGAACTCGAGCACTGCTGTGTTTACTGGCCCTTTCCTAACACTGTCAGTATCGAGGAGCTGGTAAATAGAGAGCTCATCCAGGAGGCTGTCAAATCCTTCTGCACTGCTGCACACCCCACCATGATATGCTAACTCTCTCCCACTTTGCCAGGCAGCCTGGCTTTCCAGGCTGGGTCAAGAAGGAATGGCACTTTTGCAGCAGCTGTCCTTCAGGGGAATTGATGTTATCCCCTGATTTTCCCTCGGTGGGGACGTGCAGGGGGAGCTGTTGGAGGTTTGGGATTCTGCTCTCGTTCAGTCTCCCCAAGTCTCCTCCCAGCATCACCTCCCACTCGCTGCTAATTCTCGGTCACACTTTAATATTTCTCATTCATGAGCTCTGCAAACACTGCTGAACCCAGCCCACGCTGCTGGTGTCACTGTCACCTTCCAGGCACTCCTGGCACCAGGCAGCCCTGCCCCAGGAGCCCTGGGTGTGCCAAGGCAGGGAGTGGGCAGAGCTCAGGGAGGGGGATTTGGCAGGAACCCACTGGAACCAGAGTGGGATGAGGAGCAGCACCCCAGGGTTCCCTTGGCAGCTGCTGCTCCTCTTTTTGGAGCTTGCTGTGGGACTGCAGCTACAATTTCATTGCAGTGATCAAGCACACCAGAGCCAGGTTTAATTTTTTTTCCTGTGGCTGTTGGCAAATTAGATCCAAATGACAAGCCAGGGTTTGTACTCTGGTGCTGGTTGGTGCTTGCATACAATAAATGGCAATTTTTTTGTCATTCTACAAGAAAATCTCTCATATCCTTTCACAGAAGAATATTAGAATCCTGGTAGGTGTTCTGCAGTGTTCAGGCAGTTATTTGATCCGTTGACAGATTTGGGGTGTGATGCCTCATGATGGGCACTGTCAGCCTGCTGGACAGTTCAGCAGATTCTGAGGCAGATTCTGTGACAAAAAGTGCATAAACCACAGTTTTAGTTCCCTGTTCCAAGTCTTCTCACTGATTCTCTCATCCTACATGTCAGGAGAAGTAGTGAGGTACAGCATGAGTGACTGTGAATCATTTCCACCATTCTGAAAAAGGAAAAAAAAAAAAAGAGATAAAAAGAGGGACATGTATTGTGGCAGCCCAGGTGAATTTGACATTCCTGCAGATGTGCAATAACATAATCTGCTTCTTTTCCCGAGTTCCTCTCCTACAAGGCTTTGTTGGCATGATTAGCCTCCTTAGTAGCATCCTCCAGAGGGAATTCTGCAGAGATGAAATACAAAAACTGCTTTAAAATGATAAGTCACAAATAGGATCTGCCACAAGGCATTATAAACAAAACTAGACACAGGAGACTCATAAAAAAATTAAAGTCTAAAGTAACTGAGAAAAAAACCCCCAAACCTTCCTGCCTAGAGTCTCATTTGCACACCTGAGCTGTTTGTGCAGCAGCACAAAGGCAGTAAAGGAGCAGTGAAATGACCACAGTGACCACTGAGTGCAGGAATTCAGCACATTTTCACACCCACCAACAGGGAGGCTCTTCCCAGCTCTCCTTTGCAAGGCTTGGAGTTTTTCTGCCCGTGTGTATTGTTGAAAATTTGATCTTGTAACAAAAAGGGAGATGCTGAGGGGAGGGAGAACAATCAAACAAAGCATTTTCTGAAGTTTGAAGGGTTGTGATTGCCTGAGTGCTGATATCATCTGGATAAAACTGATCAATGCATTGAACACGTTACCAATAGCCCCAAGCTCTGAGGGTGAGAAATTTCTCACATATTCATTTCATGATACTGCAGACATGAAATTCTAACCTAAAATCTAAAATGATATTTCAGCATACGTGGTCTCTTTTCAGATACTTTTATTATATTTTTAGACTTCTTTTTCAGTCTTGGAATTTTTTTTTTATTGCTGTTTTTATCTTGGCCATCTTCTCAGAGCAGACAGATCTGAAGGGCATTAGAGATTTCACCTTCATCATATTCAAGTGGTTGGTTCCAACGAGAACTTCCTGGCAGGAGTTGAAGCTGATAAACTTCCTTGTGAAGTTCTTCTTGCTACATTTAAAATTCCAATCCTAGATGCCCAACCTTGTCTGGTTAAATGAGTTTTAAATGAGTGTCTCAGGTGCTCTTGTGCCTTGAATCCCTGTTTTTGCTGGACTGCACAGAGCATGTTAAACCACAGCTGGACTGGCCAGGAAACAACAGTTCCACTTTCTGGAAAACTTTGGGATTTTACACATTCATAATTTTTTTCTCAGCGGGAATAATTTGTTTTAGTGTGGGAAACCATGAAGAAAATTATAGTGGGGCACAGGATCCCAAGAAAAGGTAAAACTGCCCATAGTGGAATCTGGGAGGGTCATCCCAGCACTTTTATCCTGTGCTTTCAGCTGAAGCTCAGTCTGTTGGGGGTTTAACTCTCTGCAATCAGCTCACTCCTGGTCTCTGGGCTCTGCTTTTGCCTGACCTGAAAATTGCTAATTGCACTGGAAACGTCCTGGAGGAGCCATGGACACATTTCCAGCAGCCAGGGATTCTTTGGGAGCAGCACAGTTGTAGTGGGCAGTGCTGGATGTCAGAAATGAAGACGTTGCAGTTCACAGAAAACCTTGTTATGTTGGTAACAAATACCTGAGGGAGGCATTGTCAGTGAAACAGCCTGTGAGATACCTGAGCCCACCCAGCAGCAACTGCTACACGAGCTGAAAGGCAAAAATATTATTTACTGTGCTTTGTAAATTATGCATTGGATGGATCAGACCAGTTCAGAGACCTAAATTTTAGCTTAGACAAGAAAATGTGAGGTGTTGGTGTCTAGGGAGTGCTCCACAGATCTGTTTCTGTTTGTGGCACATGGGGAAATTCCAGTTTTAAGCCCTTGGGTGTGCAGGAATTGCATCATGGTGTCATCAGCAGTGGGTCCTGACCTCACTGTGCTTTTTGGACCATGCACCAACCTCCATCTTCAACCCTGAGCCCAGACAGCTGCATTGCCATCCCAAATTAAACCATCAGGGTGGTTTTCCTATTTTTTTATTTCTTTTCTCTTGTGTCAGGCTCTTTTTCCCACCCCAGTATATTCACTAGAGGACCTTTCTTCTTATCAGTAAGGTATGACCAAGTTTGTCTTTTGGAATTGTTCTGTAAGGATGGAGGCATTGATTGCCATCTCACACTGAGCAGAAGCAACAGCAAAATTCTCTCACCCCCTTCCTTAGGGGAAAAGCATTTATTTCTCCATGGGCAGAGAAATCAGTTCATGTCAGATAAGTCATTTAGGAGTGGACAGCATCATGGAATATTACTTCCCAAATAACCCTGAAGTTAAGAATATAACATCAGGACCAAGCATAAATGGCTTTTTCTTCCTGTGATTCAGCTCTCAGATCCAACAGATTGCTCTCTATGTACAATCACACAAACAATTTTCAAGGATGCAGAATCAGGCACCACATCCCAGGGATTTCTGGGATGGTTTTCTCTCATGCCATGAGGAGGATTGCAGTCTGCTTATAGGAAAAAAAATATTAAAAAAAAAAAAAAAGGAGCATTCCACTTTATTACTTAGCATTGAGAAAAACAAGTTTAATTGGCTTCTGCTGTGCTTTAATAACTAAAGAACAACAAAGGCATTTAGTCATTCACATAATTTCCTGTTTTTAAAAGATTTTAAATGCAACTCAGTGATTAACATTAAAAAGTAGCTACTGTGCAGGCATAAGAACTACTTCATTTTTTAATTATATTTTAACAGGTATAGATTCAATGTTCTTGACATTTATAAGAGGTCCTTCATTTCCAGCAAAGTACCATGATGAAATTTCCACTGCCATGGCTTGATCACCTTCGTGTGCCTTCCCAGGGCTGCTCTGCAGGTCAGGCATAGATCCATGATATTGCACTATATCAATAATATATTGCATTAACTATTGGAATATACCCCAATCTATGGAAGCAGTCATCAAAATAGAACCAAATTAAATCTCTCTGCTTTTCCACTCATGGGGAGAGAGAAAAGATGGTGATGCTCTGGGTTGTTGCTGTCTCTGGTGCCCATCTTTTGGAAAGGTTAAAGGCAGGATATCCATGCCCAGCTCCAAGGAGCACGAGCAGGAGCTGGGATGCAGGAGGGCAGAGACCAGGAGGTTTCAGGGGACAGTGAACAACAAACCCTGGAGGATACATCTCCCAGCCACCTGTCAGTGCCCTCCAGATGCCCCTCTCTGCCCTCTGTGCACTGCAGAGTGACCTTGGCAGTGCCCATTTGGCACAGACAGAGGAACTGGCCACTTTTGTTAGGAAAACCCCATGCAGAGTGTGTCTGGGGGCTCAGCCACAGCCAAACCTGCAGCAGCAGCTGCTGACAGCAGGCCAGGATTATTTAGTGTCACAGCAGCAGGGCTCATGTGGGGCTTTTTGTTCTCCTGGATCACAAGTTTCACTCCGAGGTTTGGCGGCGACTGATGCTCGAAGGAGGAGTGAGGCTGGAAATTGCTGAGTGTCATTCTGTTCCTTGAACTTGGCTTTCAGGGAGGGGGGAGCAAGCCCTGCCCTTCTGTCATCCTTGGGTTTGTCTGGTGTGACACATCGTGCCGGGCCAGCCGCTGTGCCCACGGTGACACATCCACGTACAATTCCCGATTTTCTGGGGTTGCTGTTGTTTTTCATCCTTCCCTGCCACTGACCCCTGCAGATCTGAGCCTCTGAGAGGGATTTCATGACAGAAAGAGCTCACAAATGGTGTGAGATATGTGTCACGGAAAGGTTGGCATCATATTTCTTGTGTGTGAAAAGGACAGCAAAAATCACCGGAATGGACAGAAATAACTGATTCCATAGAGCTTCCAACTCCCTCAAGGCTGAAACATCCCAGGCCTTTCTGAAGAGAGGCATATATTTTGAAGAGAAAGAGGGAAGAAAATAATAGGAAAAAAAAAAAAAAAAAGCCTAATCTTCTGCTGATGTGGCCTTGGCAATCGACTGAACTGACAGGGCTGTGTATTTGTAAAACAAGCTGCGCTAAGTATTTTTTCGGCCTCGTGTTTAGAAACACGCGGGGGGGGGGAAGAAGAAGGAAGAGAGGAAGGAAAAAAAAAAAAAAAAAGAATAAATATGGAAATCAAATGTAAAAACTTCTCACACTCACAACTGGCTTCCCGGAGGGAATTCCTGCCTCTGTTCTCTGCTCTTCCTCCACTCAGCAAAACAACTGCCAGTCATTAACAGCGCTCGCTGTACAGTAATTGAACACCAATGGCCCACCCTCATTTGCATCCCCCAGCTCTTGATTGGCAGCTGTACATGAAATGCCAGATCAGTTGAAAGTATGTTGTGAGCTGGCACTAATGATCCAGTGGCTCGGGGGAAACCTGCCATATTGTAATTCGGCTATCAGGCATGAAAGAAATAATTCTAAGTGCCAGCAATGTGAAGCCGAATAAATGTTTCAGTGCTGCAGGTTGCCAAGGGTGACACTTCTGATTTAGTATAAACGAATGCCCCGTTGCCTTTGGGGTTGGGGGAGCTCAGAATGTATCTGAGATGTGTGTATAAAACATTAGTATTAGAAAATGGCTTCGGCACGGGATGGGAAACAGAGGCCTGGTCCCAGGCGGTGCGGGAATGTTTACAACTAATGACTGGATGAAAGGATTTTTCTACCTACTGTAATGACAGGCAAAATAGGATTTGCTTTCCCTGAGATGGAGAATAATGGCTATGTTAACTCTGCCTTTCCTTTTTCTTTCTCTCCCTAAATGAAATGCTCTTTTGTAAAGAAAATCACATCTATTTTCTTCCCTGTAGTGGAAGGAGCTTGAGGATTTAACTCCTTGGGCGCGTTGGGGTTTTGGAGGGAAGGAGGTGGATGAGGTTTTGTGGGTGGCCTCTCTGGCCAGCCCCTCATCACCTGTCACAAATTTTTTTTTAGTAGCACTTCTGCTCTTGATTAACGTTAAAATGTGTTGAGAGATGAAAGAAAAGGAGCTCAATGCCTTAAAAACCTAACGCAGACAGTTCTTACTTTAATGTTTCAGCTGCTGCACATTAGAATGTCACAAAGGTGAGGGTGGAGGGACAGGTGTCTGCAGACACTCAAAAATGGGGAGGCAACACGTAGGAAGGAGCTGCTGCTCTCCTGTTGTGAGTGTACACACACAGCTGCAGGGATTGTAAATGGAGCTAATTAATTGCATCTGCACATGGGATGGTGTTGGCTCTGCAGTAGCTGCAGGTACAAAAACCTGCCAGGAATTTGTTATCTTTTCAAGAACAAAATCCTCTGATGCTTTGGAGAACAGTGCACAGAGGTGTGTGGACAGTTTGAACCTCCTTCCTCTCCATGGCAGTTCACAGATAAGATAAACTTTGTTATCCACACCCAGTCTGCCATGCAAATTGGCAATATCTCCAAACTTGGATCACTTTTATTAACCCCATCTCTAATTTCAGCAGGGTTATCTGAAAACCTGGCTGGCAGAGGAAAAAAAGCAGAGTGCTGCAGGAAATTAATTCGTTTCTTAAAGTTGCAGCTAAGTAGAAAGCAAAAAAGAAAAAAAAAAAATGAGAACAGCTAGTTCAGCCTGGTAATGGTTAAATTCTGCCTTGTTGAGACCTTTTCTGCTGTGTGTATCATTTCACTGATTTTGTGTTTTCTCATCCTGTCCCTTTGTGATCCCCAGTTTTATACTTTCATGGTTTGTTCTTCTGGCACTGAAGCCACCCCTGCTTTGTACCCAGCCCAGGGGCACCTTGCCATGGCCTGGAGCTCCAAGGTGTTCCACATTGAGCACCTTGGATTAATCCTCATGGATAAAACAGATCCTGGACCCACAACAGGGATCCCCTGGCTCCTGGGGAGGAGCTGCCTGTGAGATGTTGGGTGGTCTCAGCTCCCATGGGCACCCATGAAAGCTGAAGGCATTCAGCATCACTCAGGATCAGATCCTGACTATTTTGTTGAAGCTTTTATTGTTGTTATGGAGCCCCATGATGAGACACCATCTGTAATTTGTGGTCAGTGGGGATGCAGGAAGAAAAATGACAAATTAGAAGCACAAGATGTTGTAAGATGAATGAACTACCTGAGAAAGAATGTGTGTCAGCCTGCAATTTATGAGGATAAAACATCAGAGCTGACAATCTATTATCAGACATCAGATGAAGCCTAAAATTTTGGATAGAGATTTGAATAGCCCCAAACAGAGGCAGCAGATGGATTGGTAGGCTGATATTCAGGGATTTCATTTGGCCCTTCATGAAAAAAACCCAAACAAATAAGGATTTCTTTCAAACCATGGCTCTTGATTTAGTTTCAGATGTCAATCACTTGGCATCTTCAAAACTGTTTGGAAAAAGTGTTTTGGTTCAGCTGCATCTCAGCATAATAATCCTTTCAGAAGTGTCTGCTCAGACACTGGGTATTATTCCTGTTATTTTTATTCCTGGGCTGTCCTGCATCACCTGTATCCACAGGGATGAGGGTTTTGTCCAGGTGGCTGCTGGAGGCTGAGCAGCCCCAGCTCCCTCAGCCTTCCCTGGGCAGGGATTTGCTCAGGCCCTTCAGCATCTTTGTCACTGCACCTGCTCCAGGTCTCTCTTGTGCTGAGGAACCCAAAAGTGGCCAAAGATTCCAAATTTTCCCACCCCAGGAATTCCTGGGGAAGCTCCCAGTGTGTTCCAGCAGAGCTGCAAAGCAGAGGAAAAGATGAACACTTTATGTCAGTCGTGGTCTCACCAGATGTTGTCACTCAGGGGCAGCTGAATGGCCAATCCAACATTATTTTTATTATTTTTTAAAGGAATGCCCAGTCTGGGAAGCAGAAGGAAATTCTGTTATTGTTTTTCATACATTTTCCTTCAATGAAAAAAAACCCCCAAAAAACAAAAAACAAAAAACCAAAAACCCCAGACTCAGAGCACCTGTTAAAATCTTGCCAGGAAGATTTCTGGCACCTCTGAGTTCTGCTGCCCAAATTCTCCCTCTGCATCCCCTGAGCATTCATCCAGGACTCAAAGATTTGCAAAATAACCAATAAGTAAAAGGTGAATTATTTTCATGAGGATAATGAATGATATATTTGTCTTTGTAAGACACCAGCTCTGTTCCTGATTTTTGTAACAAGTCTCTTTCCTAATACAAATATCCCCGAAGTGAGCGAGATGATTTCAGTAATTTGAGAATGGAATGTATTCCATGAAAGTTAATAATATGGTGCTTCCCAGAAGTAAGACAAATATAAAGACCTACAAACCAGATGATAGCACTTTTATTTTTATAGATGAAAAACCCCGGGAAAAGCTTCTTTAAATTACCAAAGTGTAAAAAAACAAATCCTTTGTAATAAAGGCAATAATTTATGCCGTGATGAAATTTGTCACATAGTTTATTTGGAGTTATTTAAAAGGATTCATTTTGTGGATGCAGGCTGATAGATCCACGGTGCCTCTCTGCAGGAATTGTGTTTTTTCCACAAGTGGAAGTGGGATCAAGGAATCTGTCCTTACTCCAGCTGTCCCTGGCTGCAGTGGCAGTCACACACAAGCCATGCAAAGCAGGTGGTCAAACGCATGCAAAATTCTGCTTGGGCAGTATCAGAAGTAATAAATGTGGTAAGGCAGAATAAATATGCAAAATATAGTACTTTAACCTAATAACATGACCACTTGCAAGCTTTAGCATAACACTGAAAATCACTAATGGAGCCCTGTGCAGATTTGCACGATACAAGCAGTCAAGAATCATGCATAATGGAACAGTGCAACAGCTAACAGCAGATTCACACAAGATAATTTAAACTTGTTTGTATGGAAATGAAGAACTGATCTTTGAAGTGGTCCTTAATGAGATTCTGCTTGATCCTCTCTGTATCCGGAGAAACTCTTCCGTTTTCCTTCTGCATCCAGCTGGTGCTGCTGGGCTGCACAGAAAGGATTCCTGTGAATTATGAATGCCAATTTGCATCTGCACTGTTAGGTGAGAACCCAGGGCTGCCACGAGCCTTGCAGAATTGTTCTTGGAAGTTCTCTGTGTTGGTGGTGCAGCCCTGCACCATCAGTTACCCATTCCTGGTCAGTGGTGGGGTCTTGACCATGCTCCAAACAAATCCCAAGAGGTTTAATGCAATTGTAATTTGGGTTTAAAACCCAGGAGTGGTTGTAGCAAGGTGAAGGTCGGGCTCTGCTCCCAGGGAACAAGGGCAGGAGGAGAGGGAATGGCCTCAGGGAGCCTCATGGTGGAATCAGCAGGAATTTCCCCATGGAAAGGGGCTCAGGGAATGGAACTGCCCAGGGAGGTTTGGATCCCCATCCCTGGAGCTGTCCCAGGAATTCCTGGAGGTGCTCTGGGGAGAGGGTGAGGAGCAGGAACAGCTTGGACTGGATGATGCTGAAGGTCTTTTCTAACCTCAGTGATTCTGAGATCTCACTTTGGTGTTCCACAGCAGAACAAGGAATTTTGGTCTTTTTTGTCTTTTTTTATGGGCCTTTGCCTTCCCACTCACACACCTGGGCACTGCAGCACGCTGAATAGAATGGTGCAGTTTATTGCCAAAGGTGCCAACCCCCACTTTAGGAGGGCTGCAAGGCTGTGCTCCTGCATCTTGGAATATCTTAAAGCACCAGGAAGCTTCTGACAAACTCCCCCATAGCCCATGAGGAAGCACAGCTGAGTGATCAGCCTTCCCCAGCCCTCTGCAGCTCTGAAAGCCTCCATCTGCCAAACGAGCCTTTGTTTGTGCTTTTGAAAGGCAGAGGGAAAACATTCCCTTGGTTTTTTTCCTATCTGTTTGTTTGTTTGCGCAGCTCAGGAGATTAAGGACGACTGATTTAAAGTTAATGATTCTGTTCCCATGGGGGGAAAACACCTTTCTGTGAGCCACAGGTCCCCTCAGCTATTTTTGTCTCTGATGGGACATTTCTGCCTTCAAAGGAAGCAACCACTGTAAATACCTTCAGATGAGTGAGCCTCCCAACCTGCTGCTTGCTGACTCTCAGATTCCATTTGAAAAGGCAAATTCTCTGTAATGAACAGAGAGGAGGAGCAGGGTTTGTTGTGGATCCATTGTAGGGGTTCACATAAGGCCAGGCTAAACTAAGATGTTTAGTGATTCTAGAAAGAGCAGAGTGGAAATCCTCCTGCTTTTAAGAGCTGCACAAAACAGTGCACAGGACTTGCTGAGGGGCACAGGAATAGCTCCTGGACAATCTCCTGCTGCTGGGTCCATTCTTCAGCCCTGAAAGCCTCCAGCTGCTCCAAACCTTTCTCAGCTCTCTCTTCTGACCATCCTTGAGGGCTGGTGTGGGGTTATGTACCAAACAACCCTCAACTTAAAAGAGGTGTGTAATGGCTAAACATATGAACTCATGAAAAAAACCTTCTAGGTTTCTTCTGGTGTGTTCACCAGAAAGAACAATCTGGAGGACTGAAAAGAAAATTGAGATTTCAACCTGACCTTTGCTCAGGTTGAAGATGCTCGTGGCTCTGTCTCATTAAGGCTGGAGGTGTTAATGGGAGGTGTTAATATGGAAATCTGGTGCTAGCAAGGCTGAGGAGCTGTAATTCCAGCTTGGTTCCACTGTGCCATCTCTGGCAGGACAAATGGGGAGGCTGAGGAGGTCACACCCACTCCAGAGCTGTGGGAAGGGCCAAATTATGTTTTTAATTACATCTTAAGCTTTCTCCTGGGCTTGTAGGAAAGTGGGGTTTGTCCTCTTATTCCAGGGACAGGAGGAGAGCCCCAAGCTGTGCCAGGGAGGCTCAGGCTGGACAGCAGCAGGAATTTCCCCATGGAAAGGGGCTCAGGGAGTGGAACTGCCCAGGGAGGTTTGGATCCCCATCCCTGGAGTGCCCCAGGAATTCCTGGAGGTGGCACTCAGAGCTCTGGGCTGGGGACAGGCACTCCTAGACTCAATGGTCTGGGATTTAGGACGGAAATAATTTTCCATCCTAAATGATTGTGTGATTCCTCTCTACTGAAGCATCCAAAATCATTTTCCATACCTGAAAACTCAGGACTGATCATTTCTGTGATCATTAAAACAGGTTAAAATTAACCTTTAGAATGCAACTTGCAAAATCCCATAAAATGGCTCTGAAAGCAGCACTTGGGATGTCCCCAGAGGTGGCAGGAGCTGGGCTGTGCCAGCTGGGCTGTGCCAGGCCCTGGCAGGCTCTGACCAGCTGCTGTGCAGATGTTGGGTTGGGCAGAGCTCACTCCCCCACAGCAGCTGATTCAGGACCTGCACTGCCTGATCACTGCTACTCTTACAACAAATAAAACATTTTAATATGAGCAGTCACTGAATGTTTACTGTATCATATTGCTGGGAGCTGAATGTGTGCCAAATGCTATAACAGAAGGGAGCATATGAACTCCAGAATGATGACACTAATAAGGAAATTACAAAAGGCCCAACAAATGGCATTTGTGTTAAATCAATAATGCTCTGTTTGTTATTTTTTATTCTAATCTTTCTTCTAAAAAAAAAAAAAAATTATCTTTCCAAACAGTTGGCAATTCCCATTCTTGTTCTTCTTCCTGAACATAATTAAAAACATGTTGTGGCGTCTACTTAAGACATCAACTTTCCCAAGCCTGTCTTGTCCACTGCGTTTTAAACAAAGACACTTGTTTTGGCATTGTGCCCTTAATTAATCATTTGAGACTTTATTGCTGTACAAAAAATGTCTTTGTTTAATGATTCATCACAAGCCCAGTTTCTGCAGAACTTAATCAACTGCAGAACCAACTTTCTAATCAGCTTAAAGTAAAAGGAAAGAAAAAAAAAAAGGCCAAGATTGTTTTTGGTGTATTGTTTTGATGAAGAAGCATTTGTTCAAGGCACACCAATATTCTGTGCTATCCATGGTTTGAAAGTGCAGAGGTCAGATTGGTGGGATTTCAGCAGAAACCTGCTCTGGATTGAGCAGCAGGATCCTTGCAGGGCTGGCAGCAGCACTGGGCAGGGCAGAGCCTGCACCTGCAGCTTCTTGTGGAGAGGAGAGGCACTCCAGCCTTGAAGATAAATGTGCAGTGTAAAGTTTGGTGTGATAGGAAAGCCATGATGAACATGGCTGGATTTGTGAAATTAACAGGTTCTTTTACTACTGGTTTTGCATTTTTTTCTGCCTCTGTATTTCCTTTTATTTTTTTATTCTATTTGGTGTTGTTGCTTGTTTGTTTTTTTTTTTTTTTCTTTTTATCACATAACATTCTTCCATTTAACTTTCACTTTAATTCTCATATTGCTACAACCAAACTTTTGTTCTTGCAGCAGATTTGGACAACAAATGAGTTCCCCATAGGACGAGATAGGAGACCCTTAATTTTCCAGTGATTGTTTAGTTCTTCCTTTTGATTTGCAACAAGCAGATCAGAGCTAAGGAGCTCCAGTCCCTCAATGGCACAGAAGAGCAGTTGTGCTGTGGTGCCCAGGAGCAGGGGCTGGCCCTTGCCTGCTCTGCAGGATCCACCCTGCTGCAGCGTGGAGCTGCCAGCTCAGGCTCACACAGCCCTGGGCTGATGCCTCTGCTCACACTGCAATGCCCCACCTGCAGCTGAGTGCAGTTCATGACTGACATCTGTCAGACACACATTTGATAGCTCAATTATTCCAGACACAGGCATCAAAGCTCCTCTGAATTTTACTTTGAGTTGTCAGAGTTTCACCAAAGTACCCCCAAGACTGTCTCTTGCTTTTTTTTTTCTTTATTTCTTTTTCTTTTTCTTTTTTTTTTTTTTTTTTTGAAATTAAGTTTTTCAGTATATTGGTATAAATACACAATCCCCAATTCTCTAAGCAACTGCACACAGCTTGCACTGTGTCAAAACATGCCTATATTGAGTAAATATATTATTACTCTATGTTAATGTGTGTTATGTAACGGTCATCTATATTAATGTATTCTCCATGTAAGATAATAGCATTCATTTGCTGGAGTTTGTAGCTGGTGCTGCTCTCCACACTTGGATTTTTACTGCAGAATTTCCTCTTTCAGGTCAGGCAAGAAAGTCCTTGATTTAAGAGGCAGAGCCAGTCTGCAGTGCCAGGAGCTGTGCCAGCCCATGCTGCCCTGCCCAGAGCAGGTTTTGGTGTCTGTGCCCATTGTCACACCTGTGTGCAGAAGGTTTGGAGGAGCAGAGTGACCTGCAGAGTGAACCCAGCAGAGCTCACCCTGTGAGCCTGATGGAGCAATGCCACAGCCTCATTCACCTGCACAGCATTCCCTTGGAATTTTGGCTGGGCACTGAGCAGCCAGGACTTTGTTAACACCCTGTGCTGGCTCCTGCAGCAGGGGCTGGTTGTTCCCCTCTTGGACAAGGGAACAATCCAAGGGAAGCCTCTTGGAACCCTTGGACACATCCTCTGGCCAGATCCACCAGGGTTGCTTTTCTCTGCTACTTGGCAGCTGCAAAAACAAAACTGAGCAGTAAAAAATAAGAGTCTCTAGTCTATTTGGCAAGGCCTGTCTGGATTTGGAGGGTGTGTGTGTCTGGGCCTGGTCTGGGCATGTTTGCCAGCACTGACACTCTCAGATATTCCCAATGCCTGCTGAAGGGAGGTGTGACCTGTGTCTGACAGGGTCCCCACAAGCAGGCTGTGCTCCCCAGCCCAAAACAAGCACTGTGCTGCACTCTGCAGAGCAGGAGCAGAGCCCAGAGCCCTGCCTGGGAGTGCTGTGCTCTGGCCTCTTGGTGATGCCCAGCTTTCCATCACACATCTCAAACAATTCTGTGTCCAAAAATCATTCTTTGGTAATTGTGAGGAGAGGAACTCAGCCTCAAGGAGATGGATTCTGGTTTGTTGTTTTTTTTTTCCCCATTAGGATGATTCAGGATTGTACAATAAGCATCACTGCATGGCTGCTAGATAATGCATGTTATGAATTTGACACATACTATTGCTCTATTTATGTAATATTTCATGTATTTTGTAGAGCTTTATATTCAGAGAGCAACCATACAATTCACAGACCCTCAGGTCTGCTCCTGCCACTACATTTCCTCCTGAGCAGTAGAACAGTAGCTCAAGGAACTCCTGAACCACAGGTTTCCTTGTTTGTCTCTACAATCAGCCCTTCAGGTGGTCCCTACTAGTGTGGGGACAGCTAATAATTAAATCCTAACTCTTTGAAGCTAAATAAATGAACACAAGTGATATAATCAAAGCAGAGAGGGGCCTGACTTTTCATCCTTCTTAGAAGATGCCAAGTGGCCTGCAAAGGTCTCTCTTTTTTTGCCAGAGTTTTAATTTCAGCCACTTCACCTTGCAGGAAGGGACCTCCTCCTCTGTTTGTCAGGGCCCAGACACATTCTCCATCTGACAGGAATAGCTGATAGGATCCACAGCATTTCCTTCTGGAAGAAGCATTTGGGGTTGAGGACTTGCAAGTCTGGACCTTTCAGTGAAAATCCAGCATGCAAAGAGAGAGTGAGAATCCTACAGGGAAGAAGTTGGAAAATTGAAGTGATTAAGAAAATATCTGAGAGTGAAACTGCAGACAGAAGAGTGACCCCATCAGTGGAGTTCACCTGGGAAACAAAGAGCTGAACTTTGCTTTGCTCCTCCTTACCCTGCACCAGCACCAGCAGATCAGAGCTGGCTGGACCCAGGAGCATTTCAGGAGGAGCCCAGGCCTGAGGACAGTGATGTGAGCCCTGTGTGAGTGCTCAGTGCCAGCTGAGTGTGCTGGGGCCCTGCAGCTCCATCCTGCTGCTCCTGCAGCTCCATCCTGCTGCTCCTGCAGCTCCATCCTGCTGCTCCTGTGCCTCCTGTGCTGTGCTTTGTGCTGGCTCCCTGTACACCCCTGCTGATGTGCAGCAGCAAAGGTTGTTGCTAAGTGACATGACAACTGCAAAGTGCTTTTCAATTCCTCCTTCTGTTTGCTGCTCCCACCCTCCAGGCTGATCCTGCCTGGAGTTTGCTGCTGGAACATCCCTGTCTGGCAGCCAGCGCTGCGTGACAAAGCTCCAGCTCTCATTTCTCACTCAAGTGCTACCGAAGCTTCTGCTGCTGCCTCGGTGCTTCTACAAGTTGGAAACCCGGGTTTGGCCAAAGATGATTCCCATTTTGATTTGCCTGTGTAAATCTGGCTGATGCAGAGTGCAGTGTGGGTGGGTTTGTGGCACCTTGCCCGTCCTGGGCTGTGTCACTCAGCCCTGCAAACACAAACCACAGCCCAGGACCAAGGCTTGACTTGGATAAAGCTGCTCTTGCTGCTTTGCCCTGCCCTGGGCTGGGGAGGTGCTGCTGCAGTGGAGGATCTCTCCTTCCAAACCAAGACTCCACTGCTGGAGCCCTCCTCAGGTTATTTCACCTATTGGCTCCATGTAGGAAAGCAGCTTAATAACAACAAAAAAACCCCAACCAAACTTCAAACAAGCAGATTCTTTGAACTTTGCCTCTTAGAGTGATCTTTGTGCTGCTTACATCTCCCTGCCTGAGCATCCTTGGCCAAACCATCTCCTTTTGTTTGTGCCACTGCAGTGATTCAGGTTTGATGGGCCCTGTCAGGACCCAGCACAGCAAACCAGGAGGGGAACAGAAAATGGAATTACAGGGCTTGTGCATCTGCCTGTGCTGGGCCCTTCTCTGTTCCATACCTAGGTGAAGTCACAATTCCTTGCCATGCACAATTTGTGAGTGAAAGACTGGAATTACACCAGAGCTGTCTCTTCTTTAGCACATTAAAAAGGTCATAAAAGGAGAGTCAGTTCGAAAATCCTGCTGCCTGAAGAAAGCCTTTGCACTGAAATAAATCCCAAGCATGATATTTCTTTTTTCAGTTTGGGAGGAGGAGAGCTGCTAGAAAAAAATGTGAGCTCAACTATTAGCTTTCCACTTGTAAAACTTCATATATCACTAAATATATTGCCCGTAGAGGACAGAAGTTGTTAAGACGGAGAAGAATTTTGAAGATGGATGAATGACAAAGACAAATGAAGATTTTTATTTTAGCAGAAGTTTCCAAGTGCTGTCTCTGGGTTGGGAGGGTACTGTTAATAAAGTACACTTGACATATAACTGTTCAAGTTCCTGAGAAACAGCTTTGCTTTAAAGTTCAGTGGAGGATCAAAAAGAGTGAATTCTCTGTTTTTCTCTATAAAAAAGAATGCCCTGAAAAAGGATAGGTTTTTTTGGAAACAGCATCTATGCCTTTTGTCTTTTCTTCTCTTTGTGGTCCAGAGACAGTGCGTTGACTGACTTCTTCAGAAAGGAGATCAGTGAAATTGTCAGTTGATTACTTCTCCTTGATTAGCATTTATAAGAGCCCTGTGATACATTATTTGCATTCCTATTTAGCCGTGATTTTTGTGGGGCAGCAATGATTAAACTTGTCACGGGGCCTGATTGACAGGGTCAGATCTTCACTTTCTACTCTTTTGAAATTAAAAACAAATGTGTCAGCTCCCTTCATGGGCCGCAGCGCTGTGAAGCTTGCTTGCCTTGTCATCGCAGATAGGTCAGGAATGTTTTAATTTTAGGGATGGATTCTGCTTGTCAAGCAGAGTGTGATGGCGTGTAGTTCTGGAGATGAGATGTGAAGGGTGTAAAACAAAGAATGGAAAGAACAAAGACAAAGACACTCACATTATTAGACAGATTTAATTAGTCTGAATGGATATTATGCTAGATGAAGCAGTGAGCTGTGAAATTAACCCTTGATTACGGATTGGATCGTGCTCATAAAGGGAATCAAACCTTGGTGAATGGGAAAGAGGTGCTGTCCTGCCCTCCCAGCCTCCATCCCCACGACCCCTTCCTACTCCAGGAGGGGCTGGAAGGCTTTGAAGGAGAAGCTGTTGGTGGTGGCATTTGGGAAGTTAGGGCAGCATCTCCCTTTTTCCCAACCTCTGAGGCTGGCCTGCCCAGAGAGCTGGAAAAGCAGCAGGCTCCAGGGTGGGAGGTTTTGGATGGTGAGTAATGACTCCCAGCGAGCAGCTCAAAGCCCAGGTCCCCTCTAGAGACACATCCCCACCCCATCCCTGCCTCCCTTCCCACCACTGTCACGCAGCTTTGATATTTCTGCTTGAAAACATATTCTGTTATGCTAAGCTGTGAGTAAAGGTGAAATTACTCACCCCTAGGTGAGGATTCAGGCATCAGAAAAGGTTTGTCCCACCTCTAGAATCAAGTGCCATGATGTCCCAAACACGAGCGCTGTGGGGGAGCAGGGCAGTGACAGGGTCTGAGCATCCAATGCTCTGCAGAAGAGCCACTCCAGCCTTTTGTGTGCTTCTCATCAGCATTCCCAGAGCTCTGTATCAAGAACTCTTCTAATTAGCACCACTGCAACGGAGGAAAACAAATAGAAAATACAGTGTTACCCTCTTGTTAGTTCCTTGTCATTTCTTCCAAGTTGTTCAGCTAATGGAGTAATCAGCCTTTCTGCTAAAAAAGAGGGGAAAAAAGCCAAAGGGCGTTGGGTGCACTGATCTCCAATAGGTGTGAGGCCCCTGCTTCCCTCTGGCACGTTTGGAAGGCTCAGTTTCAGTGCAGATTTGCATGCCAGAGACTGTGAGACTGAAAAGGAGTGAGACATGAAAACAAGTTGGGTCAAAGACTGCCTGGAAATGGTGGCTGGTAACTTCCTGAGCAGCACACTCACCTCTAGTGTTGAGCCTCTATGGGATGGGTTCTGTGCTGCACTGTGCTATCTCTCACACCATTTCTGTGTATCTGATATCAAGAATTCTCATTTTTACTTAATATTTAGCAGCATTTAAGTAGTGTCTCTGCGTGGAGTAAAAAAAAAAAAACCCTTTGATTAAAGACCTACAGAAGATTAATGAAAGTCATTATCTTTATATGATAGCAGAGAGTCACTACCCACAGAATAAAAGGAATTTCTGCCTGCACATCTTTTCTGCCCTGGTTTCCCCATCTCTTTTCATACCCTGAAAGAGAAGAGGCAGCATGAGAAGGTGATGAGGGAATAGGACATGACACAAATCCCATTGAGAAGCCTACTGCTGAATCTCTGTTGGTGTTAGAACAAGTCACTGTGCCATTCTCCAGATGAAAATTATTATTTAAGGACAAAAGCCTAGTACTTATCATGAAACCTGAAGACACAGACTAGTTCTTAGGCAGAAAAGCCTTGTCATTGAACTGGTGTTTATGTGAGCAGTCACACATTAGTGTTGCTGCTTTCAGGGGCTTTTCATCAGAGTCTTTATTATTACAGACCTATTGAGCTGTACCTCACCTGCTGGGAATCAGCAGAACTCTTCTGAAATTAATGGTGCTACATAGTTTTACATCAGCTGAGGATCTGCTTCTTAATTTCTAGCTGTTGATAATTATTCAGCTGAACTGTTCCAATACAGCCAAACATCCCCAGAGGGATCTGCCCTGCAGGCCCAACACTGAACCCTTGGTCTGTGTCTCCTCAGTCCCCACTCTGGAACACCAAGTGGGTGACAGATTAATTTAATTAATCAGTTTTAAGGCAATGATTTGACTCAGTAGTTTTTGCAGTCTCTGCTGGGTTACCTGCAGCAGGGCAGGTGGGCTGGTGTGGGATCTGGACAGGCTGCTGTTAAAACAGTCCTTGCTGTTAAAAGAGAGCAAACCACAAGAAATACTAGAAAATAAATGCCAGTGAGAGGGAAAGGTCTGTATCTTCTGTCTGTGTATTTACAGAAATGCAGGTGAGGTTTGGGTTCCTTTGTTTGCCACTTCCACAGCTCACACAACCTCACCAGGGCTGCTTCTGTCACCTGCTGCTCCTCCCGCTCACTCTGCAGACACACAGACTTCAGCTCCTGCATTCAGCTCCCATAAAAACCATCAGCAGACAAAAGGATGCAGAGGAGAGGTTTGGACAGAGCCATTCAGGGCAGAGGCTGCTGAGTGAATGCTCCAGACAGCCCTAGAGCTGTTTCAGCCAGGGACAATGAGCACGGAGCACAGTGCTCATCCCTGGATGCTCATTTGCCATTCCCATCCTGCTGCACCCCACGGGGCAGTGCTGGGACCACTGCCCCCATTGCCAGGGGTATTCCTGCCCCACTGCTGTGCCTTGAGCAGGAGGAACTCTGCTTAAACCAGGGAGTTAACTCTGGTGTAAAACAGCAGCGAGCACAGCAGGCTCTTCCCCCAAATGTGAGCCCAAACTCACATTTCTGCCTCTGAAATACAGCAAATATTTCCTGATTATCCCCACGGGATCCTGGCTCACCTGAGCTCAGGTTTGCAGCCTGTTTCTCCTCCCTGCCTGCACTCAAAGAGCAGGAGCAGCCCTGTGCCCCCCGCCCTCCCTTCATTTCTCCCACGGAATTGTTTCGGCTCTAGCTTGGTGTGTCAGCTTGTAAGTCTATAAAACAGTTTTCTACCAGCTGGAAATCCAACATGCTACATGAATACATAACAGTGCCTAACCAAGAAGGTTTGTAATTCAGTAATTAGCTGTAATTAATGAACACAAAGTGAAGACTCATTTACAGTTTAAATTATCACATTAGCTCCTGTCACCCTCTATGTACACAAAACAGCAGGAATTCAATTATTTTTATTCTTCAAAGCTAATTTAAAATTTAAGGAATGCCATTACATGAAATAATAGGTAGGAAATGTAATAGAAATCGCTGAGAACAGTTGGCCATCCTTAGAATGGGAGGAAAAAAATGCTATCAGTGATGATTTGGAAATGTTATTTCGTCTGTGAGCAGATGAAGGATTGAAATCTACACTCTTTTCAGTGTATTTAAAAAGAAAACGAGTTTGGTAGTTGCTAAGTCTTTGTGCAGGAAGAGCATAATTGTGCATTGTGCATAATTGTAGAAGCAGTTGATACTGATAATGCTGTTGATAGCAACACGATGACAGCCTGGAAATGCTCACACCATTATCTTTAATGGGGCTGAGCTGACTGCAGCAGCACTGAGCCCCTGGAATCCTCACCAATCTTACTTGGGAAACTTCAGCCTAGCAGGCCTTAAGTAATTGTCACTTTGCAATCTGCCTCCAGCCCGTGTGTGTACGTAGGGCTGTGTAAAACACTTTCATTGTGCTTTTAAACCCACCACGATGCAGCTCTCTGCAGCTGCCACTGATTATTTTTTTCCGCCCTCAAACAGTTCAATAGCAAGAAAATTCCAAACCCATCTGATGCCACATATCTGCATTCCAGCCCTCCTTCTTCTTTTTTATTATTATTATTTTTTTTGTTCTTTATTTCTTCTTCAGTTCCCTTTTCCATTTTAAATAGGCCACTGGAAGCTCCGGCGCCTAATTTTTCACAGGTGATCGACTGCTGAGTTGTGGGTTTATATAGACAGAGGGAAGGCAGTGATAAGCCAAGAGAGAGGATTCTATTAGGGAAATGCAGCAGTAACTAATGAATCCTGCCAGTAATTGGGAAGGTGTAAGGCTCTGTAATACCCTAATGATAGTCATCCGTTGTGTGCATCCCTCATCGCTCCCCATCTCACACACTTAGCCATGCAAATCTCCCTGACACCACTCTATGTCTTTGTCTCCCTAATTGGACAGTATAGAGTTGTTTATGGATATTGCAGACATTTAGACCTCGGTTGGAGGTTGTTCAAAAATCGTTAGCAAAGTTGCCTTAACAGCATTGTCAAATATTTATTCCCTCCCCTGTTTCAATATCTGTTTTTAACCCAGGCATGGTTGGAGAGAGAATTAACATTTTGAAGATAGAGCGTCGCCTTCCAGCCTCTGGTTGAGATTTTTATTGAGTCGTTTTCTTGCAGAAAAAGAGAACAACCACAAAAAAACCACAAAAATCTACCAAAAGTCCTCATTTCTTAAGGACAAAAAGTGAGATTGTAGGGCAAATGTGCTGATTTTTAATATCATTTCCACGGGGAAATTTAGGAATGCTGACAAAGGCAGTTCCACTTATAAAAATTACAGGAAGCTTATGGAGCAAAAATTCCTGTTTAGTATAAGCCAAAATAAATGGAGAATATTCCCATTCACTACACCACTTCCAGTGAGTGCAGATTCAGGGTCTGGCTCAGATATTTTAGAAAAAACATGTTGGTTTTTTTTCTTGGTGAAGAGTTGAGGGGTTTAATTCTTGTCTCTAATCATATCTTGGTATAGGTGAAAAGTAAGATATAATAAATACATCCAATGCTGTGCTTTACCATAAGGATTTTTTTTTTTCTTTTAGACATTTGATACTAGAGGGATTTCACATTTTTGTGCTTATTCTAAACTGCATATATTTTATAAATATTAGATAGAAATATATATAAAACCAGGGAAAAAAATGCAAAAAAAATTGCCTAAAATAATCATTTTGGTTTTTTTTTTTTGTTTTTTTTTTTTGAGCCAACTCTTTACACAAATAGAGGGTGTGAAAGCTTCTGTTCATGGGAATATTTCTAGGAACAATTTTTGAAAGTATTAATTTGCGCCTGTCTGGCAACTATCTTGAAAGCTGTTTGTAGTTTTGGAAATTATTCAGCCAGGGAGCAGTAGAAATGACACATTATATCGTTGATTAATGTAGTAAAAAGCAAATTACTGAAGGGGGAATAATCAAAGCCATAGTTGTAGCAAATAGTTCCCTTATTTGATTTCTCTCGGGTTAACCCAAAGTTTAAGGTACTTCCCACAATCAGACCCAAAAGATAAAGAAAAATATTAAAGGAGAATTATTTGTAAAATAAGGGAAGGAATAGGATTTTTTTTTTTTTTAATTTTTGTGGGAAATTTCTGCATATTTGTTATAGTTCTTTGAGTGAACTCCCATTTTTTCAGTTTTTAGGTCTTTTTTTATATGAAATTCCATGTTCCCCTAAAGCACCATCTGCAAACTCATCATCTTTTCACCCTCTCCCTAAATTGTTGAGGAAAAAGTTGTGACAAGAGAAAAATTCCATCCACAGAAGGTCAGAGAAGGCAGAGAACTGCCTGAACATGGGGCTGGATGTTCAGAATTGTGGAATCAGCTGGGCTGGAAAAGCCACCAGAGCTCTGAGTGCCACCATGTCCCCAAGTGCCACATGCCACATTCTCTTAAATCCCTGCAGGGATGGGGATTCCACCCCTGCCAGGGCTGAGCAACCTTTGGGGAAGGAAATTTTTCCCAATATGCAACCCAAACTTGCCCTGGTGCAGCTTGAGGCCATTTCCCCTTGTTCCTTCCCCAGTTCCTGACCCTGCCAAACTCAGGATTTGCCATCCCTGAGCTCTCTGGGGGGACAAGGGCTGCAGCAAGGTTGTCCCAGCTCTCAGATATTCCCTTTTTTTGAAGTCAATCCCTGTTTCCCACAGATTTGCTGAACCCCTGGCTGCAGGGAACATCCCAGTCTCATCCCAGTTAGAGCCAGTTGGCCTCTGAGGTTGCCAGGCTTCCACTCCCACTGGCCCAAGGTCCAGCAGCATCAGGATCAGCCTCTCTTCTCCCTCCCAAACAGGCTTTGGATGTGCTTGCCAGAACCTTCTTCTCCAGAAAATGGATGTATTGGCATTTAGGGATTTTTATAGACACACACTCATATATATATATATTTAAAATCCCAGCTTTACAAACTTATGTTGGTGCAGCAGCCCGTGACACCGAATGCAAGCTGCTGTGCAAAGCAATTGCCAAATGTTTACATAAACACATAAATAAGACAAATAAATTCATTTTCATTATTCATATTTTCTGCTCTTTCTTCTCCTTTTTATTTATGCCTCAGACAATGGCTCCTGTAAATATTCTGATTAAAAAAAACACCTGCAGTGGACAGAAAGATGATCAAAAAGCCCTGATAGAGAGCAATTCAT
Organism: Erithacus rubecula; assembly: GCF_903797595.1. Lineage (NCBI taxonomy): Eukaryota > Metazoa > Chordata > Aves > Passeriformes > Muscicapidae > Erithacus > Erithacus rubecula. The sequence continues at coordinate 13,004,532 of NC_136670.1, read as the reverse complement.
GTTTCTTCTTTACAATCACTAACGAATCTTAACTTGAACCATGTTATGTTCCCATGTGAGTGATAAGCAATGATTTATTATGAAGTGTCAGGAAATCAGAATGCCATACAGTGAGACATGAGCTAGTGGAAAATGTGTTCCCTGTTTCCCAGCCTCATTACTCAAAGATGCAGTGTCCCTTTCTCCAAGTCTAATTTACCTTTGCTGGGAGAGCAAAGGAAAAGGCTCCAGGAGGGAAATGCCTGATCCAGGCTGTGCCTTCACCCTCCAGCACTGTAAACACCATGGAGTGACCAGGGAGAAGGGCCTGGAAATGCAGAATTCTCTCTGCACCAAACATTTCCCAGGCTGAGGATGCTGCCCCAAAAGCAATGGCTCAGGATTGCAGCGTCCTCTGGAGAGGAAATCAACAGAGGAGACAAACAGATAAGTTTTCTTTATGTGTTAGAGTTTCTTCTACTCTCTAATGATTCCCTGCTCCCCGTGATCCTAATTCAAGTAAGTGGCATGTGATATATTTTGTAGACAAACCAGCAGCAGAGGAGCTGTGGCAGAGCAGAGCTGTGATTTACTCACAGCTGGTTTTAAGGTGGGGATTTGTGTTTTCAGAGCTTCCTGACAAAGAAAGGAGAGAGCAGCAGATCCCACACGAATTCACAGGAGCAGCCTCCACTCCTTCCCACCAGTGCTCTCTGCACAAAGCAACCCAAACAGGCAGAGTCTTAAAAATTAAACATTTTTCTGGATGTCTCTTTAAAGGCCCCAATCTGAAAAGAGTTTGGGCTCAGTCAGATGGGATGGGAATGGTGGATGGGAAAAGGTGAATTTCCCTAGGGAAAGGCAGGGGTGGAAGGGGAACCTTCCCAAGGAGGTTTGGTTTGGATGGTCTGGGCACACCACAGAGCCATCAGAGGCACTGACACCTGAAATGATGAGCAATATTTTGTTGGAAAGGCAAAGCCTTTATTTAAAAAAAATATTTTAAAATAATATTTTTAAATATTTAAATGATATTTTTTAAATGCTTAAAATATTTTTAAATAATCTTATCATCCAAAAGCATGGATTTAGTCACAGCAGATTGGTTTAAAAGCTACCAAGGGTTGCATTTTCTATTTCAAAACATGATCCCCTTCTACTGTGATAAAATGGGAGAGAAGACCAACAAGTTAAACTGAACAGAATAAACTTCAGAACAAGAAATTTATGTCCTGCAAATTCTTTCACATGGAAAAAAGGAATCTCATATCTAAGCATGTTACAACTAGTTCAGTCTGTCTTAAGGCAGTGGTAGCTGTTGTTTCTCCTTGCAGAAAACGTGGAAATCATCAGAAAAAAAAAAAAATTAACCAGAACTCATCCTTGTCTGAAAGGCTGAGAGACTCACAGATTTCAAAAATCTTTTTTTTTTTTTTTTTTCCTGTATAGAAATGCTTTATAGAGAATCTTTGTGAAGTACAAACCAGAGAGTGGTTGTCTCCCAGCACTGACAATGTCTGCTGTTCCAGACGAGACGGTGTGTGATGTACCATCCTGAAATATTGTCAGCAAGCCTGCAAATATGAAGGCATTTTCATAGCAAGGCAGGGATGAAAGGGAAGAGCTTTGGGTTTGCTTTTTTGTTTTGCTTTGTTTCTTAGTCCTAATAAAATCTACCAGTGTGCTCTTAACTTTTCCCCTCCCGTTTTGTTCCAAGGAGAAAGGGAACATCATTCTGTGAAAGTGTTCAGGGGAGAGGGAGGGGATACAGATTCCCTCCTGGAGGGGTTTGCTGTGCCAGGATAAGATTTGTGTGATATTTGAGTAGCTCAGGGTGCAGAGACAGATCAGCATCTCCCCACTGTCAGATGCCCTTTGCTGCCTCACAGTGAATGGAGATATTTTGGTGTCACAGCTCAGAGGTGGGGTTGAGAAAAAACCCACCCACAGCAGCCTCTGGTTTGGTGATTCAGAAACTCCCTTCAGGGCTTCAAAAACGTGGGGTGTAACCTCAGGGGGAATTACACCCCGAGGAAAACAGGGAGGCAATTGTGGAGTATGCAACAGTTGAGTGAACATTTGCAGATAATTCAGCCTTTTAAAGGATCCGAGTGAATTGGGGGATCACCTTTGGGTGCCCCACCAGCTCCTCCTGACCCCACCTGGGTCTGGAACAGCCCTTGTCCAGACGGCTGCTCCTTAAGTGCTTTGTCTTCTCTGCTGTAAATTCACGTTTTGCAAGGTGTATTCCAAGAGCTGTTTCTCCTGGGATCCTTACAGGTGGCACTTTAAAATGCAGCGAGCACCCAATCCTGCAGAACCTGCTTGTCACAGAAAATGGCACAGTTTGCATGTGACCTGTAATGACAGTTGCTAGTTGAAAAGAAACCAGAAATTCAGCTTTATCTTCCACACTTTGGTTGCAGCTGCCATCAACTAAATCTCTCTCCAAGGGCAGATGGTGCCCTGTACAATGAACAATTTAATCTTTAGGAAACTTTGCCAAAAAATCCACTTTCCCCCCCCACCTCCAAGAATAGGCTGTCAATAACATGTGCTCCCAAATACATTGTGATTTGATTTGATATACTTTATTTATAGGAAGAAATAGACATTAAATGCTCCCTGTATCTATATTTTTATTTCTCTTTTCAAGTCTGTGATTTTACCAGGTACCCCTGCACTGGGCTTTGTGTGCAGAACAAGTGAGGGGAGCAGGTGGATGTCACAGCTTTGTGCCAGTGTCACCTGGAGGCTCCTGCCTCTCTCAACACGAGTGGCACAAACCCCTCTCTTGGAATCCCAGGATTCCATCAGGTCTCTCTGGAACCACAGGCAGCTGCAGCCCCAGATTTTTGTCTGGCTCACCCACAGCTCCTCAGGGTCACCTGTGGCAGCACCTCCCCACCCTGACAGGGAAGATTTTCCCAATATCCAATTTACAGCTCCTCTCTGTCAGTTTGAAGCCATCCCCCTTGTCCTGTCACTCCTTTGGAAATTGCCTCTTCCCATCTTTCTTTTTTGGCTCCCTTCAGGACTGAGCTCCTTGTCCCTCCTGCACCTTTGCTCCCTGCAGAACTCTGGATTGCCCAAAGAAAGGAAAAACAACATCATCCCAGGCAAGAGCTCTAAATTCTTCCTCCTGGTGCTACAGCAATTAATTACATGTGGAATTATCCCACATTGAGCCTCTGCTGCCTTTGGCTGGGTGCTGCACCCTCAGCAAGGTGAGAGCTGAAACATTTCCTTGGCTTGAGGGTTATTCCTCCCTCTCCCAAAATGTTTTCCCATCCTATTAGAGCGTGTTTGCTGAAACAAATATGTTCTGTTTATTTATTTAATGTGCTGTTAAATGACCTTCTGGAAAGCTGTTTGTGCCACCAGGCTTTAAAATGGATGGGCAGGCAGAGCTGCAGGGAGCGTGCTCCTCCCAATCAGGATGAATCATTCCAGTAGTTACTGTTTAGATTGATATAATTTTAGTTATAATTATGGCTAACGAGAAGGCGTTTAGAGCCTGTAACATTGTAATTCATGGTGAGAGGAGTCCTAAATGAAATAAAACACATCCAGATTTGCTGTTTCCCCCTTTCTAGGTGCCGTGCACGTGGCATGGTTCTTTAAGGAACAGATTTTGTGCTGCTGCAAAAATCTAGCAAAAGTAGGTCAAAAATGACATCTAGAGATAACATGTTTGGTAACCACAAAGGGCCTGTCTGTGTCTTTCCATGTGGCCTTTAAAGAGTCCTGCAATTTATTGTGATAGGTACAGCTGCAGCCTGGAAAAGTTTTGATCCACAGGCTCCCATGGACTGCAGTGGGTGGATCACAGAGGAATATTGTCATTTTCGTTATCCATTGCATAAATAGGAGCTGGTAAAATGGTATTAGCAAAGATATGGAAATACAGAGAAGGCATTATAAATACACAAAGCTGCTGTCATCTGCCTGGCTCTGGAGCTCCATCCCACCTTCACTGGGACACTGAAGAGGTGGCAGAACCCAAAAATCAAATTGGTGACAGCAATCCCCAAGAAAAGGACGAGGATGAGTTCCTCAGGATGAGGAAGCTGGAAAGGGTTCTTCAGCAGGAGCTGGAGTGACAGGACAAGGAGAATGGCTTCAAACTGAAAGGGTGGACATTTAGGTTGGATATCAGGAAGAAATCCCTCCCTGATACAGGTGCCCAGAGCAGCTGTGGCTGCCCCTGGATCCCTGGCAGTGCCCAAGGCCAGGCTGGACAGGGTTTGGAGCAGCCTGGGACAGTGGGAGGATGGAACAAGATGAGCTTTGAGATCCCTTCAACCCAAACCATCCTGGGATTCCACCACTTGAGAACCATCCCACGAGCAGGCAACCCCCAGGAGGCTTTGGGGAAAAGAGAAAAGGGGACACTGGGGGAAGCAGAGGAGCCCTGGGGTGTGGGAGATGAGCTGGCCACTGCAGTGAGCTGGTGGCCCACCCAGCTGCCACCAGCACAGCCACCAGCTGCTGGCACACATTGCCATTATCTGGGGCTGCAGAGGCTGAGAGCCCCTCTCAGCTTTCACAGCTCTGGGCTCCTGGCAGTGCTCAGGGGAGGAGAGGGGAGCTGTGCCATGCACCAGGAGAGGGAAGGAGGCTGTGAGGAGGAATGCTGAGCCCTGACACAGCCCAGTTAAAATAGATAGGCTTTTTACATCTGTTGATGGCTCGATAATTAGTGTTAAATAAAAGGAAAGCTTCAGTATCTGCAACTGATATTTCACATATGCTGTACAAGATATCAGTATAATGAACACTCTCAGCCATGTTTTCAGAAGAGGATTTAAATGATGGAGTTTTCCTTATGGCACAGGGTGAGCTACATTTCAGCAAATGCCCAGGAAGCACCAGACTGTGCCCATCAAGTGCTGTTGGAATGTGCAGGCTGCTCTGCCCTGACTGCAGGTGACAAGCTCTCCACAAACTCCCTGAATCTCTTACAGACTTGATAATGAAATACATAAACTATGACCCTTATTGATCAGGGCTCACACTAATTAATTTCCCAAAGTCCTGTCCCAGCCTGCAGCGGTATCAATAAAATAAAAAAACCCAACAAAACCCACAAGGATGGAGACTTCAGTTGGCCAAAAGACCTTAGGGGTGAAGTACTTATCCCATGGAAATCAATGCCAAGTCCCAATTGATTTGACTTGTGCAGAGATGTTACCATTAGTCAAGTAGGTGGACACTGAGCCTCAAAAGTTTATTTGTTGCCAGAAGAGTTTCTTGTGGACCTTCCCTAACTTCCCTAACACAGGGCTAACAGAGTCCTCAGTGTTGTTCTGTGACAGGGAAGTGATCAGGAACATGCTATGTTGATTAAAAAATCTCACAATGGCACACAAAGAGAAGAAGGCAAGAGTTTGGCTTTTTATTTTTCCAATCCAAGCTTTTATGAATATTTCCCACTGGCAGGGAACCAGTGCTCTGTAGTATCTTCCTTCCCAGATTTAGCACTTTCAGTGATGCTAATTTGGCTTAATTATCCTGATGATGTTCTGGAGGCAGATCTGACCTTGTGAAGAGTCACCACTGCTGCTCTGAGCTGGGCCACCCCTGTCCCTGCCCTGTGTCCCCCCTCCATCAGGGAGGCAGATGCTGCAGGGTTTGTCCCACTCAGGTGGGATGTCACAGGGAGTTTTCCATCCTGGAAACCTCTTGGAGGGTAAAGCCCAATGTCCTTCCATGGCCACAGCCTCACTTGGATCATCTGCAGAGTCGATTCCACAGTGAGAATTTCTGTGTCAGCTCCAGGCCCTACAACAGAAATACTTCTGGATTTCTTTAAGATTTGAGCAGGGTATAAACTGGCACAGCTCTGCCCTTTTGCAGTGAAAAAGAACAGCTTTGCAAAGTGAGAATTGCTCTGGAGAGTTACCTCTGAAACCTGAAGGCAGCATCTCAAAGTGTCAACATGGATTGCTTTTAATATCTTTTAAGTGGGAATAATGATCCAAGGTATTCACCACAATTTCAAACTGACTTCCATGCATCCTCAGTTGCCAAAAGTCTCCACGTTCAGCTGCCAAAACCTCCTCTTCCCTTCCAACAGTTTCTCCACAGTAGGTCTGGGTTGCCAATGCAAAACTCAGCATCACTGTGAAAACTGAAAAGGTGAAGATATTGTAAACCAAACCAAACTATAAACTAACTAGCATGAAGTCAATGGACTTTTTTGTTTTCATATGGAATTTTTTGAAAAGCTGAGTTTATTTTACTTTAAATAAAGCTGCTACTGAATTTCCAGTTGATTTAGCCAGAACACAGAGAACACACTGCAGGATTTGAGTTGTGTTTGCTGAAATACCCATGGCCTTGAACAGATAATATATTTTTCAGTAACATATTTCTCTTTGCCCACTGCAGCTCTTTTTTTTCCACTGTGCTCTCTCCAGATTGACTTTCACTCTACCTATTGCCTGCCTCATTTCTCACCCTATTTTTCCAGTTGTTTGTTTTTTTTTTCTACTGCTTTCCTCAGTATCTTTATCCCAGGTTACAAGCAAAGCAGAACCCAACATTGGGCTGAACTTTTAAACCCACATCTTGAAATTAAATAAAACAATCCCCTTCTGTCTCTGTGTAGCAGCAGCTTCACAACTTGAGTCACTTAGCACTTTTAGCAGCTGCAGGATGGAAAAGGCCCATTGGAAGGTGGCTCTTAATGCTGGGGAGGTGCCACAAGGAGCAGAACAGCAGAAGAATAGTGGGGTCATTAGATGCTCTGTGGGCACTGAGGTGTCCAAATCCCCATGAGGATTTTGCAGCATGTTCTTGGCTGGCTGCAGGAAGGAACCCCAGTTTAAGGAAGATGGGGAGAAGCAGAGCAGGCAGAGTTCCCCACTGATCCCTGCACGCTGTGGAGCCAGGATTCCACCCACACTCGTGTGCCCTGGCTGCTGTGGGTGCTCAGAGCAGACAGAGCTCAGACATTTGCAGGGCTGGGAGTGAGGGAGGGAGTGCAGTGAGCACGGTGTAACTGTGGCTGTGTTGTTGTTGTTGTTGTGTTTGCAGGACCAATGCCTTAGCCCAGCTGTCCAGCCCAGCTCCGCCCGGCCCCGACGCTGAACTCACAGCACCCGGACCGAGGAGCCTGCCAAAAAACTCCTGCAATTCTTCTTCATCCTCACTAACAATTTGGTAATGAAGTATTGATTTCCACTCCCCTGCTTATGGACGATATTAGATTTTCATTGATAAACTGCACTGGGGCTGTCTGGTCTCCACTGTCCCTTTTTGCTGTCACTAAAACAAAGTGCCACTGAAGTAAGATAATGACTGAGAACATTGATGTACTTATTTCGTCAATTTGTAACACTTGACAGGAAAAAAAAAAAAAATTCTTCATGGTTTAATGTCCAAGTGTGCTACACAAGATGCAGTCATATTGGAAGCTTTACTTTTCATGGTAATGTCCATTTCCTATTTATAACCCCTTTGGGATAGTTTGTCTAAAGGAAATGTTTCTATTCTGTGCAGCTATTACTGTTGCACCTGGGTTGCCCAATCCAGTCATTGCACTAGGGATCAATACATCACAGTAAGTACAAGAATTATTAAGTTAAAACAGATTCTGAGCCAAAAAACCTCTGAACAATGTTAATCTTCTGTGCAAGTTGTTCAAATAGTTATGCTTAACCATGTTGCTGCCAAAGATTTGTTTGAAATGGATTATTTTCAGTTTGCTTTATTCCTCAGATATATATATATATTTAAATCTCCATTACGGTTTATGACGAGACATATGGGATGGAGGGGTTTTTAAACAAAGGTACTATTGTTAGATTATTGAACATTATATAAATATAGATATATCTATATATAAATATCACTATATAAATATCTATATATAGATATAAAAGAATAAAAGTAGAACTCCTTTCTCTGTTAGGTGATTGCAAATCTGAAACTCTGTTGTGGTCAACAACAGATTTTGGATTTGTGCCACCAAAACTGGGATCAGAATCTGGTGTCCAGCCCAGAGACCTGGGAGAAGGGGGCTACAAAAATGGCAATTTCAAATTTGTGCTTGTAACTTTTTTCATTAACACTTCGAGGGCCCAATTTTAATTTGTGGAATATTCACGTTAATAATGAGATCTAATTAAGACATCCATTAAAAGCCCGTTAAAGTTAATTTAACGTAAAAATTCCAATAGAACTGTATTAGATTTTCTCCATTAAATTAACGTTATGGATTTTTAACGGATGTCTTAATTATACATTATTATTAACGGGAATACTGTATTACACAGATTAAAATCGGGTCCCGAGTCAACTCCCAGAACCTTCCAGGATATGCCAATGTCACGAGTCCCACTGTTCCTAGTGCACTGCTTGGAAAAAAACAACCTCCAGTAGACAAATCCATCTCTGCATTTAACGATGAACTTCCCCTATTCTCCAAGGAAAAATAAGTCTGGATCAAGCTGTAAATCGCTATTCCGTGGCAAATGAAATATTCAAAGTATGCGAGGCACAAGTGGAGAAGAGGCTCTTTCTCAAACCAGAAAGGGCTTTGGGGTGTCTTTTCCTGTTGTTTTGTTTGTGATGTTCAAGGGTATAATTGAAGTGCAGCAGTCACAAAATCAGACTAAATCTGTTGCCTGCATTCCCTGTGGCCTGTGCAGAAGGGCCTGTTTTGGCACTGCTCAGGAAATTTTGACATGATCCCTAAACTCAACATGGAGGAGAAAAAAAGGCCCTTCTTATTTACCTCCTAGGGAAAGTGTTGCCCTTATGCCACATATAATAGCAAATTGCTTTTTTTATGGCATGCATAACCTAGATGGGAAAAAATATGGCGCTTGAGGGAAGGAGGGAAAAAGTAAATGAAGTTCCAGGAATGTCATTCTGAAGTAATGAGGCATGGACAGAAAATATACCCCTCACATCATGGGATTGAGATGGCAGTCGAAATAGCTTCATTGAAGTGTCAGCACTCATCCATCAATCAATCATCCACAAGGAAAAATAGCGACAGTACAACGGGGCGGCTTTTATGGGATTTACTCATGGGCATAGGGAATAGCAGCTCAAATGTAGTTCTGACATGAAAAGCAAGGTGCTGATATTATTTTTTATGATGGGAGGATCATAAAGTGAATTGAGAACAGTGAGGTCTGTCTTTGCTTAACCTATTCAACTGGAAATGAACGGAGCTCAACTGGAAACGAGCAGAGCCTTCAGATGGGTTAAGATTGAAGCCTGCACCGTGCTGAGCACCAGCCATTGACAACAAAATTCTATTAAAGCCAAATCAATGCATTAGCATTGAGCTCCTGAAGCTGTTAAATTGCACAGCCCAGGCCAGAGTTAGGAGGTGAAGCTGTACAAGGTGGAGCCTGTGGTGCCACGAGCAGAAAATCTCCTCTAGGAGGAACTGCAGGTGTGGCTCCTCTCCCTGAGCTTTTGGGTGCAGGAAAAAAAAAAATATTGGGCTGCTCACAGCATCTGGCAGGTGAAGCTCCCAGCCCTGATGGTGTCACAGCCAGGAGTTTGGTTTTTAATAGGATTGTCCATGTAGGGTTTGCACCTGTGGCAAGGCCAGGCTGTAGGAATTCCCACACAGGAGATCTCAGGAGCAGGAATTGCTCAGGGTGACACATGGCCCTAACTGGGAACCCAGAGATTTTTTTGGGGGGGAGATTTTGGAAAGGCCAAACCTCCTGAGGGAGTCTCAGGAGCCTTCACATGTGGGAGCAGCTCCTATGTTTAAAAATCTGGCCACAAACCTTTACCACACAGTGCTGGGGCTGGATCACTTTCCCTGCATCACTGTCCTTGGGGAACGTTTTAGGTACACATTTGAATTAAGTGATTTTTTTTTTTTTTTTTTATACAATACCATATAAAAAAGGAAAATGTACATCTCTCTTCTCTCTGTACGAAACTGGATGAGTTGATAGTTTTTCTGTCATATAAATCAGGTAGCACAAAAAAATCATTGCATCTTTTCTCTGTTGCCGCTACTCAATATCGTTCTGACTTTTATTCTTATTGGAGATCATCAAAACATTAATTAAAAGCCTGGTGATCAAACAGCCGAATATTTATGATTCACATCCTTGCTTATTAACAAGTGGCATATTGATACACCACATATCCAAGCTGTTTATGCTCTTGCACTGAAATAAAGCAGGAAGAATTGTTACCCTTACACATTGCTTTGAAAGATTTATTCAGAAACCAGAGCTCCCTTTCCACAACCATCCATGTCAAAATAAGCCATATCACCTGAAAAAAAAAAAAAAAATTCTATTTTAAAACAGGGAGATGTAATTAGCATCCCTTTGGGGCTTAATAGATGAGAATTTCAGTGGATCCGACTCAGGTGTTTTTTCCAGGTTTTTGTTACTTAAGCTGAGAGGGAGAAGGACACTTAACTTTAAAAATGACTGTCATTAGTACAATAATAATTGTTGGGTTAAAAAAAAAAATCTTTGAGAATCTGCTAACAAACCTGCCCAGTAATTACTTGTCAATGCAAGTTATCATGGGTTTTATTACCTACTTGTAAAATTATTTACAAGACTGACCTCCCTAGCTTTTTTTAGAGATCAGGGAGGATATAAAAAGTCATTTTAGAAATCAATAATTATATATTAGCACGATAGGGGGTGAAGCCTTCCAAGCCAGCTTTACAGGCTATTGAGTCAATGCTCATGCATTCAGAAGGCAGGAATTGTTTCCCCAATTTTTGGCCTCTTTTTCTTTCCTTAATCATGTTTTGATAAAGTGCCATATTTATTGATTATTTCATGCCCACAGTTCAGCTCCTAAACCAGAAGGGGATATTCCCACTGGGGAGCATCCCTTCAGGATTTGCATGGGAAACCAGCTGCCCTTGGTGACCAGGAAAAGGGAATTTTGGAATTTTGGGTGGGAGCTGCTGAGGGGATGCTGGCTCTGTGCCTGACCCTGCCACATCCCAGACACTCAGGATAATGCTGTGGGTGTTATTTTGGGATTAAACCCATCAGGAGCACAGGGGAATGAGGAAGGCAGCCTGGATTTTGGCAGAGATTGAAGAGGTGGCTCAGGCTGGGCTGTCCCCTGTCCCCTCTCCTGTTCCACTGTCACTCCAGGGCTGGTGGAGGGGGATCTCCATCACACAGGGCTTTTGTCCTCACCAACAGATATACGATGCAATTTATATTTAAAATTCCTTCTATAAAGACAGTATTGATCACAGATTCCAGATCAATACCTTGCAATTACAGCAGGCTTTAGAGGCCATCTGTCCCCAGGCAGGAGCCCCAGCAGAGCCACCTCCACTGACTGTGAGCAAGTGCTCCTGCTTTGTGCCCACCCTCTCCCAGCACAGCCTGACATGCCATTTCTGCTCCTGGGAAGTTGGGTCAGGAATTATGGAGCTGTAATTCCTGGATATTGGCCACCCCAGAGCCCCCAGCCCTTGGCTTTCACAGCAGGGTCAGTGACACTGGGCTTTTCCTCACCTGGGTTTCCTGCTCCCCACCACAATTTGTCCCACAGGTCACAAGTTTTCTTGTCCTCAGTTGGAAATGGTCAGCAAGAGATTCTTAGATTTCAGTAGAACTTAGATTTGCATAATGGTGCTGGAGAGTTTGGAGTTGGACACTGTGGGTGCAAACAGAACCTTTCTTATGTCACAGAATCATTTAGGTTGAGAAAGATCTCCAAGATCATCTTGACCATTTGTGTCAGTTTGGATCACAGTAAGTGTAATGTTTTTAAACATAAGAAAAGAATAAAGGACATGAATCTAAAGGCAGATTTCAATTACATTCCATCAATGAGGTCTTGGTTTGTCACCTGAACTCAGGATCAGCCTGTTGGTTGATGGCCCTGAGTGAGACAATGGGTTGTTATTCCAGAAATGCTTCCTGGGATTTCTTTTTTCCTTCACTATTTCCTGCAGTGGAAAGCACACAGAATTTAGAATTCTTATTCTCCAGTTGTCTTCTGAAGGAAGCTGAAAGAACAAAATAAAAATAATGGCTTTGCAGTGGTACTGAGAGCTGACTCACCTTTGCACCCCACACAGGCTAAACCACATCCCCCCAATCCTCCCTGCAACCATTTCAACCCAATGTCTGTAAAACAGAAACCAGATTTGGATGCATTTATTCCTGTGTAAATCCAGAGCCACCCCTTCAAATCCAGCAGATTTACCCTCTCTCTACCCAGCTCCAAATCCTCATGGTCCCACCCTCAGATTCTGAACATATTCAGGCATTTTTGAAAACAAGTCCAGCAAACTTCAGTCTCTAGCTCCAGGCACTTCTGAAGGTTTTTAGTTATGTCAGGGAAGTGATTGCAAAACTTTAATATCGATGTGATATGCTTGTAAAAATAGCACCAGTTGTATCACCATAAAGCACTTTATACTGGTACAGCTCCTTTGGCTCTGCTGGACCACTTTTATACCAGTGCAAGCACTTTCATCCTTCAGTTCAGTGCTGGATTTTTTGCTCTTATTATGCCAGAAGAGATGTGAACAGTAAATGAAATTTCAAACGTCACTTATTTCTCATACCAAAATATCTGCACAATATTTTCTTGGAGAGTATTTTTAAAAGTGAACTTGCTGTACCACTGGGCTTAACTGCAGAGTAATAAACTTCCAGTTCATCATCCCTCTCAGCTCATGAAATGTCTTTAGGCCTTTGTAAAAAGCCGTGTTTGAGACAACAGATTAAACACTAATCCTGGCGGATCGCACAGCTCCACTTCAGTTCACACCAGCGAGCTGAGCAAACTTTTTTTTTTTTTCCCCTTTCCTTTTTTGATCTAAGTAAAGGCAACAAATTCTTTCATTAGACTCCTTAGATGAGATAGCAGGGGGGAAAAACGATCAGTATTTCATGAAGAAAATGAAAATAACACCTTGCAAAAGTGCAGCTAAAGGCAGGGAATGCTTTCCCCATCCCCACACATCACACACCCTCCCAGCTGCCTGAAACCTGGGAAATTCCTGTGGAACAAAAAAACTGGTGCAGTAACACTTAGGAACAGCCCAGCTGTGTTCAGGAGGATGTGCAGGTGCACACAGACATTCAGCACCCACCAGGCACGGGCACACAGGGGTGTGTGTGTGTGTGTGTGTGCATCCTTCCAGGAGCAGGCAGCAGCTGGGCACAGCTGGCAGCAGAACCTGCAGGATGTGCAGGGCAGGCTCCTGCCTCTACCCCACAGCTGATGCTGGAATGTGCAATACAGGTTGCAAAAGCTGACAAGCTCAACAGTTCTTGTTTGGCTCAGGGTACTTCTCTGTCCTATGTCTCTGGTACAATGCACCCTTTTGTCTTGTGCTCAGGCACCTCTTCCTAATCCTTTGTTGCTCTTTTACTCTGTGTGTTTGTTTGGGGTTTTATTACCTGGAACATGTCAGCAGCAATCAGGAGGGACCCACCCCCACTTCAGTCCTGGAGCACACTTGGCCACTCTGGTGGATTTGGATGGGTTTGCTCTGCCCCAGCTCATCACCCCTTTGTTGTTGGCAGCATCCTCAGGTTCCCTCTGTGACCCGTGGTGAGCACTCTGGTCCAAATAAGAAAAATAAAGAATCAAAAGCTCATTTCTCTTTAAAAATAACCCCACAAATGTATATACTCCAAAAGGCAAAAAAAGGCAAGATTAAACCCATTTTTTATACAAACAACACAGACAGGACTGCTCGTGGTGACTTCCCTGGCCAATGCCTGGGTGCTGCTGCACTCATTCTGGAACCAGTGCATGCTGTACAGAACTTATTGCCTGTAACTTCCAGAGGGGGGGCCCAGCTGCTCCTCCTCGGGCACTGCAGCTTGTTTGGATGAAAAGTTGCGCCTTTGATGCATTTTTATACTGTACATATTTGTATATATTAACTATATTGCCATGTTATCAACACAGATTTTGTTATATTTGCTTGTTTCGGTTTCCTACAAAAAAAAAAGGGAAAAAAAAGGTCCATAATGGGGGATATTTTTTTTTTTTTTTTCCCGTAGAAAATACTCTTGTAATTTTTGTTTGTTTGTTTTCTTGGTCATCATCTTTTAATGGCTCATAAAGGAATTAGAGAGGAGTTTGTGGAGGAACTGGGAGAAGCAAGTCTGTGTTTGCATGAGACCTGCCCAAATGCTGGCTAGAAAGGGGGGCGGGGGGAAGAGGGGGAATCTAAGTCAAGTTTTGCTTTTCAAGCATGCTTAGTCCCATGGGAAACTCATACATGTACAATTATTCTCTTTGTATTTTATCTAATAGTGCCTGAATTATTTTTTTTTAATGTCTTCTTGCAGGAACAATTCATAATTGTCAAAATTTGAAACATTAGCTTAATTTTGTTTTCATGACCTCTCATTTCTCCTCCTTATTTATTTTGTTGCTGTTTATAATGGGCCCCAAGGCCATCTCTGACATTGCAGTGTTCTTCTTCCACATTAAGGATGTTTTTAAAATTACTGAGATTATTGAGCCAACAGGCTGCTTTAATCAAAACCATGTTTCACTGGCTTTGGATGATTATGAATGGTCCTTGCATGGCACAAGCCCTTTCTGCTGGGAGGACCATACCATCTAGTGGCCCCACAGCTTCATCACACTTTCTCCAATTCTGCCTGGCAATTTGGCTCCCAATTATTTGCTTATTATAACTAACTTCAGCTAAACAAATTGATAATGTTAATAGCTTTTTTTTTTTTTTTTTTAATCCCCCCCCCCTCTCTCTCTCCCTTTGGTTGATTGCTAAATAAATTCGTATAATTTATACTCGAGGAGATTATTGCTTTTATTGTTTTGGGTTCCCCCAAACCAATTATTAACAATCAGGACTATGTATCTCATTAAATTTAAATCAGGTCAAACCTATTTATCTAAGGCCTTTTCTGATTTACAGGAAGATGACTGCATTCCAGAGCATTTAAGATGTATTTCTGTGTATCATTTTGTAGCATTGGAATCTATTAACGGTGATTTTTTCATTCTGTATTTTCACCACGGTAAATACATTGTATAAAAAAAAAAAAAAATCCCTCAACTTTCCCACAGAAAACATTACTTTTTATACCCAGAGATTTTTTTTTTCTTAAATAAAATCACTCCAGTTTTAGAACTGTAATTAAAGCCCTGAATAATAGATCACACATCTTTATCTGTTGTGTTTAAAAGGAGAAAAAAAAAAAATAGCCCAAACTGTTCACATAATCCTGAATGCCTCATTTCCATAAAAAAGGTTTCTATACATATATTATTTACATTTTTAAACATGGTAATTCTTCCCTTTGTGGCATAAAATGTCTCTTTTCCACTGCAGCTACTGGAAAGCGACTGCTCACATCTGAAATGTTATCATAATTTGCATCAGGAAACCCAACTGCAGACATTAAGGACTTGGGTGTGTTCAATTATGATTTTGCTGGAGGCTGTCCCTCATTTTAATGCTGCACTCATTGAACTACCTTTCTGAAATCTAGCTGATATGGCTTCACCACAGACATGCTTCACAACATCATTAGCTTTGCAAATGGCTTCATTTCAGTCAATGCAGACTTCAGGTTTTTTTGGGGGTTTTTATTTTTTTTTTTGGCCAATTGTAAAATGGAAATTTGAAAAGGGAGAAAAAAAAAAAAAAAGAAAAAAAACAGATGCACTTAAAACATGAAAAGAATTATTTATATGATAAAAATATATTTAGATTTTCAAAGCACAAGACTGAACAGAAGTGCTCTTTTTATGCTTTCTGAAGATGTTACTGTTAAAAGTCTTTCTACATCAGGCTTAATAAATCTGTAATGACATTTGATGGATTGATTTTTGTGTGGGTTTTTCTTTTCTTTCGTTCTTTTTTTTTTTTTTTTTTTTTTTTTTTTTGTCTTTTCTTGCTCTGCAGAGAAAGAAAAAGACTGACCTGGAGAGGCTGTGGGAGTAAGAAAACCACAGGAATGTGCCTGTTTCAGTAAAACTCACGAGGATTTCTCACAGGCTCCTTTCCCTTCTATAATTATCACTAAAATGAGAAAAAGAGGGGGGAAAGCAACATCACCGCCCTGTGTTGGTTTCTCCCAGTTTTTCCCTCTCCCTGCTCTGGTTATTTATGGGGTGGGGGTCCCACCCATCCCCTCCCTGTGCTGAACACACCCCACGGTGCCTCTGTCCCCCCAACACTGACCTCTTTCCTTTCTTTTTTTTACGTGATTTTTTTTTTTTTTTTAAGAAGGAATATATTGCACACATTTCAAGAAACCCCTCTAGGGTAAAATAAAAAAATATATATAGACGGCTAAAATAACAAATGAATCATAAAACTTGGAGATGGGAAAGGACTATTAGATCATCCCATTTATCTTGCTGTCTGCCCGTCCAGGTTGGCTGCCCGCAGGCAGCAGAGTCCCCTGGGCTCTGTCTCGCCTCTCTGGCTGAACCAGCCCAGGCTCCCCTGCCCTTCCCCTGCCCCTCCCCGGGGGTTTTATGGGGACGGGGCCGAGCCCTGCCCCGAGGGAGCCTCACCTGCAGCACAGGCAGCTCCCTGCCCCAGAGCTGGGATCTGCTGGGCTGGGGAAGGATCACCTGCCTGGGGCACCCTGGGGTGTGGGGATGGGTTGGGACACATGGGAGAGACCAGAGATGCACAGGAGAGCCCAGAGATCCACTGAGATCCACAGAGATCCACAGGAGAGCCCAGAGATGCACTGAGATCCACAGAGATCCACAGGAGAGCCCAGAGATGCACTGGGATCCACAGGGATCCACTGAGATCCACAGGGGAACCCAGAGATCCACAGGGATGCACTGAGATCCACAGGATAGCCCAGAGATCCACAGAGATCCACTGAGATCCACAGGATAGCCCAGAGATCCACAGGGGAACCCAGGGATCCACAGGAGAGCCCAGAGATCCACAGGGATCCACTGAGATACACAGGGGATCCCAGAGATCCACAGGGATCCACAGGGATCCACTGAGATCCACAGAGGTACACAGAGATCCACAGGGAAATCCACAGATCCACAGGGATCCACTGAGATCCACAGAGATTCACTGAGATCCACAGGGATCCACTGAGATCCACAGATACACAAAGAGATTCCCAGGGATTCACAGACATCACAAGGGATCACCAGGGATCCACAGGGACCAGCAGGAACACGCAGGGACCTACAGGGATCTCAAAAAATCCACAGGGCTCCCCAGAGATCCACAAAGATCAGCAGGAATCAGCAGGGATCCACGGGGATCCCCAGATAACCACAAGAATCCACAGAGATCAGAAGAGATCCACAGATACCCACAGGGTATCCCCAGGGATCCCCAGAGATCAGCAGGGATCTCCAAATGCCCACAGGGATCCCCAAAGATCAGCAGGGATCTCCAAATGCCCACAGGGATCCCCAGAGATCCCCAAAGATCCCCAGGGAGCCACCAAGACCAGCAGGGATCTGCAGGGATCTGCAGGGATCCAGAGCCCTGCTGCCCCCAGCACAGATTCCCAGATCCTGGAGACCCCAAACCAGCAGGAGGCAGCTCCAGCAGCCCAAAAGGGCAGCTCTGATTTATTCCAAGGGTTTGAACTCACTCATCTCTCTCTCTTTTTTTTTCTTTTTTTAATTATTGGCGATACACTCCAGGAGAAGAACAAACAAATAAACAAATAAAATCCACCCTTCAGCTTCTCAGATGGATGTTTTGGCTACAGGGCAACTTTGAAAGCTGGTTCAGTTGTTTTTTTGCTTTCGTTATTTTTTTCCTGCTGCTCCTTAAAAACTGTCTTGATTTAATAAAAGTTAAATGTTTTCATAGGAAAATCAGTCTGGGTAGTTTGTGACTCTTTTATGTACAACACGAATATTACATTATTCAACAATTCAGGAATAAATTTAATTCTGCCTACCTTTGCTGAGTGTTTTCCAATGGAATGGTGTGACAGGGGAGGGGTCCTGGGAGGGCTCTGGGGTGACAGGGGGGGACAGCCCTGGGAATGGGGCAGGCAGAGAGCAGAGCTGGGGACAGGGACAGCAGGGAGGGATCCCACCATCCATGGGAACGTCCCCAAGGAGCACCAGGACAGTGCCAGGCTCTGCCAGGGGTGGGATGGGGACAAGGAACATGAACCCAACACAACAGGTCCCACCTCAACACCAGCACAAAGCTGGTGAGGAGGGAGGCAGAGCTCAGGAGCAGCTCATCCCTGTGAGCTCTTCCCCACCTGGATGGGTCCCTGTGTCACCTGGCCCAGGTGTGCTGGAACCTGCACACACAGCCCCTGTTCCCTGCTGGCTGTCCCTGCACATTCCAGGGCATCTCCTCCAGAGAGGAGGGGGAGACTGGGCTCTATAAATCCAGTGCCAAAAATCATTAACAAATCCTAAAAAAAAAAATTAAAAACTAAAAAAAAAAAAAACAAACCCAAGCATTTCGTGCAGTATATTCAATATTCCCCTTTAACTGACAAAAGCTGAACAGTGTCACAAGCATTAAAGAATTTTGTTTGCTTGTTTTTCCAAACTAATAAACCACCAATAGCTCTGGCTAAA
Source organism: Erithacus rubecula (assembly GCF_903797595.1). Classification (NCBI taxonomy): domain Eukaryota; kingdom Metazoa; phylum Chordata; class Aves; order Passeriformes; family Muscicapidae; genus Erithacus; species Erithacus rubecula. Next base: position 12,986,031 of record NC_136670.1, on the reverse strand, counting down.
CTCATCCAGAACATATTGAGGTTAAATTAACAAAAGGAGAAGCCCCTGAGCTCAGGCAAACAGCAATAATGACTGGTTGGAGAAGGGGGAAATCACATTTTTATATGAAAAGTCCATCTGTAAGCAATTGTGCTAATGCTTTAAAGATGATCAGCTCAGGCTTTTGGAGTCAAACAGGAAAACAACCCAAAATCTTATCAGGAAAGAGATTTTTCAACCTGAAAACAGATTCTGTCAAAATGTCAAAGGCCCAGATTTAGGTTCTGCCAAAAGAGACTTTAACAAGACCCAGTTAGAAGAGAAATGCTGAGTTCAATTACCTTTGAACCTCATGTAACAGCTGGAGGGAGAGCAGAAATCCAACCCCAAACTCAGCACTGAGGGAGAACCTAAAGGAAACTGAAATTAAATAATGGCAAATCTCATCCCCAGCCCCCTGTGAGCACAGAGTGAGCCCAACACCAACACAGGGTTCCACTAAAGGCGAAAAATCCCCAAAATCTGAGCCTGGAAATGGTCCCTGGACAATCCAGAGCTGTCAGCTGAGAGCAGGAACCATCCCAGAGGTAGGAAATATCCTGGAAAACTGGGAGGTTTCAGGAGGTTTTGATGGGAAGGAGCTGGAAGGGAACAGAAGGAAAAAAACATCAAGTTTGCTGAAAATGTATTTCAGCATTAATTATCATTTCACTCAGTTCTGATCTCCTCTTTTCCCAAACTATTTATGCTCAACTTTGACATTAAAATTTCATTGGGTTTGCTCAGATCTACTTTATTTAGCAATGTTTAATTAGACTTTTGAGAGCATACATATATATATTAAAAATTCAGAACTACCCTAAACTGAAATAATATTTCATGACAAAATGTAATTTTTTAAATTTTTTTTTAAGTGTAAGCTCTATTCCTGATTTTCCAGAATTATCAGAAAAGCAGAAACCTGTGGTTTCCTTGGCTTACATGGATAACTCAGGCTCTGCCCATTCACTCTGTCCCACTTGTTCCACTGAGGGGATGAAATCACAGCAAAGTTCTTTGCAATTATTCAACAAGACAAAAAAAAATAATCAGTAATTAGGTCACGACTTTCAGAGAGGATTCATGAAAACATTTTACATGTGCAAAATGAGTTTTAAATGCCAGTGTGCTCCAGCATTATTTACCAGGCTGAATTTGCTCATGCTGAAGGTTCTGTCCTGGTGGTGAGTCCCACGTTTCATCCCTTCATTAATTGTAGGATCTCCAGCAGTCACAAATAATGTTTGCCAGCAGCAAAACCTGCCCGGTGGCAAAACATTTCAGGGAATATGGATGGGGAGAGGAGGGAAAATGCGGGATAACCTTTGGGTTTGCTCCTATTCATCTCCCTGTCCCTGGAGCTTCCCGGTGCTGCCGCGATTCCCGATTTTTGTGCGGGTCAGTCTCTCCCTCCTGCAGGGCTGTTCTGGCTGCGTCTGGTATTTCGGATTAATTTGGGAATTTTCAGTGACCTGGTCCTTGGGACGCGCCGCGGCTCCGCTGCTTGGGCGACACCGCCACCTAATGCTGGGAATGTTCTGGGAATGAGGAACATCCTCGGGAATGAGGAATATCCTCGGGAATGAGGAATATCGGGAATGATGAACATCATCGGGAATGAGGAATATCGGGAATGATGAACATCATCGGGAATGAGGAATATCGGGAATTGCTGAATATCGGGAATGATGAACATCATCGGGAATGAGGAATATCAGGAATGCTGAACATCGGGAATGATGAATGTCGGGAATAACGAATAGAATCAAGAATTCTGAATAACATCGGCAACTATGAACATCATCGGGAATGATGAACACCAGGAATTGCTGAATGTCGGGAATGAGGAATATCGTCGGGAATGATGAACATCATCGGGAATGATGAATATGGAGAATGCTGAGCATCCTCGGGAATGCTGAACATCGGGAATGCTGAACGTCGGGAATGCTGAACATCGGGAATGCTGAACGTCAGGAATGCTGAATGTCGGGAATGCTGCTCCAGAGCCCTTGCACCAGGAATGGTGTTCCCAAATTCCTGCCCCGGGACGGGGATTGTTGTTCCCAGAGCTCTGGCTGCAGGATGGGGTTCTGCCTGCTGGGAAAAGTATAAACATAGGGGAAGCAAAAGGGGTAAACTTCTGGAGAGGGAATATCATTCCCTAAATCCAGATCTCCCTGCAGAAAGGGCTGGAGTGGATCGGGGCGCTTTGGTTCCATACACACAGGAGGATGAAAAGCTGCAGTGAGGGGAGGACACCTCACCTTTCCCTGGGATGGTGGAGGAAGGAGAGCCTAGCCCGGAGCATTTCGTGTTTTGCAGGACCTCGCCCACCCCAGCCCCTCCCCTGCGGAATTCTGCTCCAGCTGCTCCCCCAAATCCTGAGCTTTGCCACAATCCACACCCGACCAACCCTCTCGGTGCCCGCCGACAAAGAACTCCAAACTACATCAAACTTATCACCCAGCTGACCCTCGCTCCAGATAAACACCAATCGAAATGGGCATTCTTGCAATTAGCACGTGATTAGTCAATCTGCATAATTACACGTGGTAATCATGCTGCAGCATGTTTGGAACTGCCAGATCTCATTTCCCCAATAATCCTGGATCATATGAGCATCTTCAGTAGGAACTACTACTTTAGATGTTATGAATTAATATTAAGATGAAATTGAATTAAATGTACTGATTTTAATGTCATGAATGCACTCATAACTATTTTTTTCCCCTGAGAACCATCTGCAATTTAGAGACTTGCTAATCCTAATTAAATGCACTTTTCTCAAGTGTGTGCAAATGAACAGAGAAATCTGCTCGAGAAAGCACTTGCATATTTTCCTCTTTCACAAGGGGGGGAGAAGAAACTGTTTGGTGGTTTAATATTAGCTCTTCCTCCTGAGTGAGAACGAGCTGCTTCCTTGCAATTTCAGGACTAGGCAGTCAGAGATGGATCTGAAGGGGTAATTTGCTAAAAGCAGAAGAGCAAGAACTCAAACAAGGGTTGGTGATGCTGCTCTGAACATCCCCACCAGAGTTCAGCTGTGCCTTCCATCGTTTGGGACAGTGCTCGAAATCCCAATATTCTCTTTGGAGGCAGCAAACAGAGCCTGGCACTCACAGGTACCTGGCACACAGAATATTCTGTCCTGGTTCTGACCTTCAGCACCTCCCAGCTCAGCCCTGTGCCCCAGGGACACTGCCAGCCCCATTTCTGCCCCCAGGGACACTGCCAATCCCATTTATAATCCCAGGGATAGTGCCAGCCCCATTTCTGCCCCCAGGGACACTGCCAATCCCATTTGTGACCCCAGTGACACTCCCAGCCCCATTTGTGACCCCAGGGACAGTGCCAGCCTCCAGTGACACTCCCAGCCCCATTTCTGCCCCCAGGGACACTCCCAGCCCCATTTCTGCCCCCAGGGACACTCCCAGCCCCTTTTCTGCCCCCAGGGGCATTCCCAGCCCCATTTCTGCCCCCAGGGACATTCCCAGTCCCGTTTCTGCCCCCAGGGGCATTCCCAGCCCCATTTCTGCCCCCAGGGACATTCCCAGTCCCGTTTCTGCCCCCAGGGGCATTCCCAGCCCCATTTCTGCCCCCAGGGACACTCCAGCCCCATTTCTGCCTCCAGGGGCATTCCCAGCCCCATTTCTGCCCCCAGTGACACTCCCAGCCCCATTTGTGACCCCAGGGGCATTCCCAGCCCCATTTCTGCCCCCAGGGACATTCCCAGCCCCATTTCTGCCCCCAGGGACATTCCCAGCCCCATTTCTGCCCCACAGGCACAGGCAGGACTCACCATTTCATTCCCACATCATCTTGGCCATCAGCTCCTCAGCAGAGCTGCTTTTATAAAATTATTAATAAAAATTATTATTGAATTATTAAATCAATATCATGGCCCAGCCTGTTCCTACAAACCAGCCTAGCCTGGACACCCAAGAGGTTGTGCCCCTCATTAATGCCCCTCATTAGTGCCCTTAATTGGGGCAGGTTCACACTGGGGCTTTCACCAGGTGAATTCCCTTTCTCCCAAGGATGAGCTGCCTTGGACCAGTCTCCCCAGATGGTTATTTCAGTTTTGAGATTGGTCAGAGGTGCTGGTGAGCTCTGACATCTCAGGAGAGTTCCAAGAACACAACAGACCTAGACAATTTTGTAGCACATACTTAGTTTAAAAACTTATTAATAATTTAATATAAATGATGAAGTCTTACCAAAAAAATTACAATGAATGCTCTCAATGTTATTATCACTAAAAAAATGTATTTAATAACTCAAGTTTCCTTGCTTGAAGGAAAATAACTGCAAGAGAAGAAAGCAAAAGTTTCTTCCTTATTTCAAGACAGATTTTCTGGGGAGTGACTCAGTATTTTCATGAGAGTGAACATGAATTTGGATTTGGTTATTGGCAGTTTCTCCCAGCAATGTGAGGATGGTGAAAGGTCAAGTGAACATGAAATTCCAAGCAACTCCTTTTAAGCCTTAAAAGCAAGACACAGAAACCAGTTTTGCAAAACACCAAGTCTATATTTACATCCACATGTAATAATATACTCAACTAAAGTGAAATACATCATAAATTAAATGAGTAATGTGTGCCTGCTGCTTGCAACTTCCGGTTCCAACAATTAAAATAGAACAAAATGGAATGAAATAAATACATTAAAAAAAAAAAAAAGAAAAAAAAAGGGAAAAAAAAATCAACAATTTGTACCTCTACATATGCACTGTTATTTCCAAAGGAACATACAAAACCAGTAGTATCCCACTAGTTAATACTGATGGGCAAAGTGTGGTGGTGCTGCCATGGAATGGAGTCTTCAGGTCCATTTTTCCATTCCAACCCAAAAAAAAAAAAATAAAAAAAATAAAAACCTTGAGGGAAACTGTACCAGCATGAAGGGAGATTAAAAACAAACAAGCCTTAGGTCTGTTTGCTGCAACATGTTAAAAAAGCAGCCCTGGCCCCTGGGGCACAGGCAGAGCAGCTCCAGCCATGCAGCCCCTCCAGGGCAGGGAGAGATCACACACAAAAATAGATTAACCCTTTTCCAAGTGAAATCATCTTCAAAAAATAGGCTATAAAAGTGCAAAACTAGGAAAACCAAAAAAAAAAATCTAGATTATGTACATATGGCTCAGCTTATGAACAGGAAAACAGGTCAATAGTGTACAATTTCCTGATACACAGCACTTCATTCCATTGCCAGTTTACAGAGACATTAAAAACCAGTCCCATTTACAGGAACTAAGACAACTGGAACATCTCAAGTTGCATAATGAAAAAACAAGAGTTTCTAGGTTTTACTATTTTACATTTGCTGTAGGAGGGAAGAGAGAAGAACAAACAGTGCAAAATATTTAATTGTTTTGTTTTACTAAAATATATGGAAGTCAAAGCCAGGTACAGAAGGAATTAACTCTTAACTACAACTTCATGAGAAGAAATGAGGAAGGCAAGTCAAAATATGCAACAGTTCTGCTTTACTGGCTGGTAACTGGCCATCTTCCCTTTACAAAAATTAAACTGCATGTGCATTAGAAAAAACTCTTGTTGTCTTCACAAAAAAATAAAAGGAGATATTCCCCCATTTACAGGTTATTTCTCACTCATTTTCAACACCCAGTAAATGCTAAAACTTGACATCAAGAAGCTTCCAAGCACACTCAAGTAGGCTCCAGCACAGCCACATCCCTTCTGAAGTCTGGAGAACCCAAATTCATATTTCAAGGCTGTTGTCTGAGATTTTACAGCTTTGGACAAAGGTGCAAAGGAGTTGTTTTTCCTCTAAATGTGGCTGTGTGGAGCTTAGTACAGATAAACATCTGAAACACAGATTATTATTGTTTCTCAAGCAAGTCCCAGGGATTTTCTGCCTGGATGGTGGCAGAGGTGTTTTGGAGCAGTTGCTCTGCAGAACTGCAACCAATGCCAAGAGAAGAATGCAAGCACATTTCAGGAAATCCCAAATGTCAAGTATTGCCTGATGCTTGCATTTCAAAGCATGCTGGAAAGAAGCCCAGAGCCCCACAGCACATCCTGGTCCTCACCCAGCCAAGGCAGAGCAATGTCAGCACCTCTTGCTTTCATGTTCACAACATTTATAAACTGGACACTTTCAGACAGTTTATTTGCAACTTTAAAAAAAAAAAAAAACTAACATAGTTCAACAAGGGAAAAAAAAATAAAAACAACAGATAAGAAACTTTCACTTTTATGAAAAAGGAGCATTATGCCAACAGGATTTTCAACTCCAATATTTACAGTTTACCTGAGGTGCAACGATATATATTCTTTCCAAGAGAAACTCTTCAGCAGCTCTCAAGTATGTAAAAATAGAACTCCTACCTAATATTTGGTCAATTAATTCTAATGAAAAATACTCAAAAGTCAAGGTCAAGATATACATTCTCCACACACCTTCATAACCCAACTGTTCAGACTACTTTGTATGGCTATTTGGTACAAAATGTTAAAAGAACCAGTATTATAAAACTGTAGTGTTTCTATATACAGTACAATCACAGCTTAGTTCAGTAGCTTTCACCATTTTCTCTTCCTCAGGGGATGAACTGCAGGTATAACTCCATGGAATATGCACTTGTGTCCTTAGACCTGGGGAAAAAAAAAATAGAGGAATAAATATTAAGTTTGTTTTATTAAATTATGCAGCTCTAAAATAGCACAGCAGTTTTTGTTGTGAGGATTTCCTTAAACTTGCTTGCTCAAGGATTGATAGTGCCATGGAAGTCTGGATTCACTTTCCTGACTTCACTTTGACTTTCACTGAACACTTCCCTCTGGAATTATAACTAATTAAAATATTTATTTATCTAGCATTTCCCTCCCATTTCTCTTCAGAAAGGAGCATCTATCAAACAAACCATTACAAACAAGCAGTGCTGCCACCCCAGCATTTGGTGATTTTATAAGGAGGAGGAAATTTTGATTTTCCAAGCTCTCCTCATGCTGTGCAGGAACCTTTGATGCCACCAGTATTTCATGCAGCATTGAAAGAACAATTAGTTGAGAGGTTTGTTTACCATTCTTGAGTGATTCAGTTTTTCTTGTCACTGGGTCTGAAGGGTGTGTTCCCCACAAAGGGCTCATAACTTCTCTTCTGCAGCAGATTGCTGGGTAAGTGTTGGTATGACACTGATCTCTTGCCTGGGAAAAGGAAAAAAAAAGTCATTTTAAGGAGTTATCATTATTTCCTGCTCTTCTTCACATCAGCATCCAGAATCCAAAACACCTTGACAAATCATCTCACAATCAGGCCTCAAGAATATAGATATTCCTATTATATGAAATTCAGGATCCAGAATAAATACAAGGAGAATGAAAAGATATATTAACAACTTTTTGCAAAGTTTTATCCAAGTGATGTCCAGCTCCAAATTTTATTCACTTTATTTGCAAGAAAGAAATGTCTTTGCTTAACTCATCCCACAGCACAGGCCTCATCTAAGGAGATGTAAGTGCTGCACATTAATGCCAAATTCAGTTGCTGTATTTGTCTGAAAACTGAATTTTTCAATGAGTATTTGAGAGGGAAACTGGGGATACTTCACTGCTGCCACCATGGATTACATGGAACTTTAAAGAGTGTTAATACACATTTACTTGCAGACCTTTGTGAAGCAGTCTAATATTCAGGTAGTTTTGTGTTTATCTGAGACTATTAATTCAGATTTATATATCTGAAATCAATGCCTGTTCCATATTAAGTCCTACTAGCTTAGACAAGCAGTCAAAAACACTTCATAAAATTAAAGCCAAAAGTCCAAAATCATTAATCCCACAGGATCCAAAACACCCAACTGCCATCCATATTCCATGAAAACTTCCAGTGCAGCATTGGAAAAAAAACCCAAAAAAACAAAAAAAAACCCTGGTGAGCTTTAATTAAATTAAAATAGCACAGCTAAATTAATATTTCAACAGGATCCACGGAGCCATTGGAGTGTGTCACGAGCAATTGTCTTTAATTTGCAGCCTCTGCCAAATCAATCAGCCAAACAGGTTATCCTTGATAACATGTTGCCATTGCAAAGGCAACTAATTTGAGAATAACACAAAGTGAGTGGTTTCAGAATGTTTCTGTCTCTTCAGGGCAACACGGGATGGCAAAGCTTACAAGCAATAAGGGAAGGCATCATGCTTTAATCAAGTTTGCCAAGTGGAACATATTCTCCTGACAACTTGAGCCAGCGTTTAACATGAGACACAACATGTTCAGGGCACCTCGAGGAGCTGCCACAAGGCACCAGGGCCTCTCCAAAGAGGTTTGGACATTGTGGTTTGGAAAATCAGGGTTCAAGAGGGAAAAAGAGGGGTAGAAAGCTGCAGGTTTGCACCTGCATAATTTTGCAGATGGAGTCACACAACAGGGCTTAAGGGAAGTGTAGAGAAATTGTTTGTTGTTGATTTTTTAATGAAAACTCAGAATTTCAAGAAACTTTTATCTCTGCTCTCCACCCACAATAAAATTCTAACACTGAGAGGTTGCTTGGCTGTTAACTGTACCTTGCTCAATAACTATCAAGACTTGGGTAATTCTAAGCAAATTGGTTGAAAAGCCAAGAAATTAACTTTACAAACCTACATCTTCCTGCCCAGGGCTTTTACAGAATTTGCTACCAAAACCCAGTAGAGGGAGAAGGCTTGTTTCCAATGGAGGTAACAGCCATAAAAAGTTGCTTTTCTCACCCTGAGCCAGCACAATGAAATGCTCATTTCCATGACAACAATGCTGTCAAATTAGCTGCAGTCACAGCTCTGAGAGCTCCAAACAACAAAATCCAGTGGCAAGTTCTTGGCTGCAGGGCAGAGTCTCCAGGCTGGCACCCAGGAAGAGGAAGCACAGCCCAGCAGGAGGTTTCTCTGCCACAGGTGGAGCTTCCAAAGGAAGAACCAGGTGGATTCCAGAGCAATGTTTAAAACCAGAGCAGCTCCTTCTCTGCTCAGTGCTGGCACTGCCCATGCTGCAGCCCTGATCCTGCCTGCAGCTCATCCTCTGACAGCACCAGGATCCAAAGCACAGCAACAAACAAATCCATGAGCCCAGTGCCCACTCTGCCTGTCTCAAAGCAATTCAGGGCACACAGACTAAGTTCTGCATGAAACCAGGAATTAACCCCATTTCCCCTCCCCTCCAGTGACTCAGCTCTGGTGCTTTTTCTCCTTCTCCACTCCTGCCCAGCCTGGGCACACAGCTGTGACACTTTCCCTCACCTTTCCCTACAACCCACTAGGCAAGCCTGAATATTTATACAGAAATATAAATTACCTACATATGATATATTTTTGAAGCCCACAACCTCAAAACAAGCAAACAAAAACCAGAACAGAGTGAGCAAATACTTTTTTTTTTTTTTTTTTTTTTTTTTTTTTTGCCTCAAACCTAAATGTGGATTCAGTGTTTTGCAATTTGCTCTGACCTGAGGGAACACACCCTGCTTGTTACCATCCCAGACTTCAGAGAAGCAACTTTACTGCTTCCAGAGAATGGGAGCATTCAGAGTTCAGCAACTTCACAGACTGGGAGACTACACAGCCCACACAGGCTATTCATTTTTATAAGGGGATCTTCGTCTCAAAATTCAAAGTCCTGCATTTGTAGCTAAGTCCATGCTGACCTCAGCTCCAAGTCATAAATACCAACTTCTACAAATAGTCAGACAACTGCTTAAGTACCACCCAGTACTTTTCATCTCTGCCTCCTGCTGACTGTTTGAAAATGTTGACCAAGGACAAAACACAGAAAGTATGCATTTTGTAGAAGTATCAAAGTTCTCCCAGTACATCACAAATCATTTATTTCTGCTAGGCCCAGAAGTTTCCACACAGCATTACTGCACCATAATTAGAATAGCAGAGATCTGTTGTCTTGATTTAACAAGGTATTCTGTTCCTATTACAAGTTAAACATTTAAAAAAGCTCCAATGAAGAGCAGAAGTCTAAGATTTAAATCAGTTTTATGATCTGCAATACATCCTTTTCTGCTCCTGAAGGGAACAATTGTCTATGGCAGCTTTGGGGGTTTTTTAAAAAGTTTTATTAATATTCCAGATGGTCCAAGACTTCTGGCACATTAAGCAGAAAGGCTCATTCCATATCCTGGATTAGTCAACATGTCTGGAGTGGTCTGATGAGCAAACAATACAAGTTTGCCATCAGAAACCCATGGCAGAGGGGAACTCGAGGAACTTCAGATCCCTCTTTAAAAATTCAGCCCTTCCACAACTAATTCCCAAGCCAAGAGTTTGCTGAACCTGGATTTTAAGTTTAAAATCCAAGCACTGACTGGAGTGGGTGAAATGCTAAATGCAGCTGTATTTCCAACCCTCCAAGGTGGGCACACACTGATTTACAGCCCTTTCCCCTCACTGGGAGTGGAGCAGGAGCAGGGACTGTACCTTCTCCTGCCGAGCTGGTGACTTGGCCATTGCTGGATGCACAGGAAGCATAAGGAGATCCTGAGCTGTATGGCTCATAGGGTTTGAGGGCAGTCAATACACTGGGAGCATCAGCATCCTCTGCACTGAGGAGCCCCTGTTTGCCTGGCAGAGCAGAGGATGCAGGTTTGGTGCGAGGGAATTCCTGAGGTAGCAGATTTGCATATCTGTTCCCAACACGAAATCTGCTCATTTCGTATCTCCTGTAATTAGCCAGAGGAGAGTCCAGGTGCTCCACAGCCACCACAGAGGGTTTCATCCTTTTGGAAGAGGTTTCTCCATAGTCCAGAGCTGCATTGCTCCCAGATTTACTGCAGAGATAGTCTCTGCCCCGCTGGCAAGCCCAGCCAGGCTCACTGAGGTGAGACTCCAGAGCCCCATTCATGCTGCTGCTGATCACACCAGACTGAGCCACTGGGGCACCCAGAGCTTTGACTTTATAGTCAGATCTCTTTACTCTGTCCAGTACTGGAGAGATACTGAAACTGGAGTGCACTTCTTCTTGCTGAGGTTGTCTGTAGTTGTTTGCCTGAGCTCCAAGGTTACTTTGCTGTTTATGAAACTTGAGGTTACTCGGGGCTGTACTGCTCGACTCGCTCCCGGAGAAGAGAGGGGCTTTGTTCTGTGGAGGGGCACATTGCTTGGCTTTCCCTGCCTGCAGTGGTTTTTGCTGGGGGGTTGTGGAAGCCTTGTTTTTGTTGGGATGCAGAGGCAGAGGAGGCACATCCTTGCCCAGCAGGGCTGGGGGGCAGCCCGTGCGCCGGGCCTTGGCCACGGCTTTGCTCCTGTAGCCGTTCTTGTTCACGGTGTCAGGGTTGTACTTGTGCATCAGCCTCTGGTGCATCATGAGCACCTCGGGGTAAAATGTCCTGTAGGTACAGAAGGGGCAGGTGCTGGGGGCCAGCAGGCCTCTGCTTGCAACCACTGAGCATTCCTGGGAACTCTTACTGGATAAATCCAAGGGCTGCTCGTGACAGTCCACCACAGGTCTGCGTTTGTAGTTCTCAGTGCATTCTTGCATATTGTTCACATTTTTCCCACCAATAAAAGCACAGATATACTGGACATCATCTTCCTCTGATGCCACAGAAGCCTTTCTCTCTCTTTTAGGCTGAGCTTCCTTGGTTTCCTTCTCAGCCTTTAGTTTTTCCAGGTAAGGAGCGGGCACGTTCTCGGGTATTTGATTCAAGCTGCTACAAACAGAAGCTTTGTTCGATTCCCTGGAATTGTTCTTTACTTTTAAAAAGACAGTGCTGCCTATTGCATTGCTCAAGGAAAGAACCTCCTTTTGCTGCTTGGCAGGTGGGCAGCTCTCAGCATCTTTGGCACCATCAAAAAGCCTCTTCAGATTTTTGGTTTCTGGAGCAGCATCAGCAGCCAGCGACAGCGCCGTCTCCTGACCCCGCAGGGAACCTTTGCTGTCACCCTTCCCATCAGCTGCACCATCCCCGTGCCTGTCCTTGTGGTGTCTCTCTAAATGGTACCTCAGGGAAGTCTTCTGGGCTGCTGCATACTCACAGAATTCACATTTGTACGGCTTTTCACCTGCAACACAGATTTCTCAGTAAGTTAATCTGAGATTTGAAGTTTCAATCACAAACACAAGGGAATACTGTGGTCTCCAAACCACTAAAACTGATTCTCCTCTCCCTTTCCACACACTCCTAATTCCCAAACTCATCTAAAACATTTAAAGAACATCATCTGAGTTCTTTTGCTGACTACAGTGACCTCTTCTGGCTGTGCTGGGGTGTTCCCACATGCTGCCTATGGCTGGAGATGGGAGCTGAATGTGTTTGGCAGAAATAAGGAGAGAAACTCTGGGTAACCCCAGCAAGCTGCAGCCCCTCAACACCCCACAAATGTCCTGTTCCCAATAATTGGGACAGTTCAGCTGCAAACACAGCTGCTCCCCAAAAACACACAGGGAGGGTTTGTCTGGCTATGCAAAACAAGGAATGAGTTGAACAAGAGACTCAGCTTTTCCACAGGTAGCAGCAGCTGGCAGACAACCAACCTAACACTTGAGAAATTGGCTGGTTTTTAAATTAAAACCAAACCTTTCAACTTTTGCTACACTGCTGAAAGTAGAAAAACTTAAAACTTTAAAATATATGGTTTTAAGAATACTTAATGTAATTAGCATTGTTCAACAACATTTATACTTATGTAATTCAAATAAATTCTAATTGCAATTATTTAATTTTATTTAGAATTAGAGAAAACTTTGTTCTTAATACCAGTAATTTTGAAGGCAGTTTCTGTTTCTCACAAGCAAAATCAAGCATTCTATCCAAGTGGATTCAGCAGATCTCCCTCCCCTCCCAGAAAGGTGCAGCCCCATTTACCTGTATGAGTTCTGAGATGAATATTGAGGTAATAATTGGAGCGAAAATACTTTCCACAGTAGCTGCATTCTCTGGAGGTTCCAAGGGTTTTAACTTTTGTTCTTTCCAAACTGTCTTCATTTTTCTCTTTGGGGGAAAATACAGGCATATTATGAAGAGCAAATGCAAATTTGCAGTTGTGTTTAAAAACTGTAACTGTCTTTTTTAATGAGGAACATAAAATTATGAACTGCTGGAAAATTCTACACTCTGCAAGTAACTTTTGCTGTTTTACTGCAGTCTGAGTACAAAGAGTTAAAAAGGTTTCTGTCCAGAATACTGTGGTTTGTGACAGTGACCAAAGAGCCCAGAGAGGCAAACAAGATGCAAAAGAAGATTCAAAGGAGAAAGTTTTTACTGACCTACAGGACCTTGATGGAGAATGGCCCATCTCAAATACAGGTTATAAACTGTATTATTTTAATAAAGGGGATGCTGGAATTTGTGTGAGTGGGATGATTCAGACTAAAAATGTGCTCTGTGCACACCAGCCAAACACTGAGAGGTGGGGAAGGAAGGCAAATACACCTTTTCTTTTAAATTAATGATATTAATGATATGATTTATGTGCTAACCAATAGAATGTCTGTAGAGAGACCCTCCTTAGATTTGAGTTCCTTAGATCCACGAGGAGTTACACTGTCTGAACAGAGTGAGGAGTGCCAGGGTGCTCCAGGAACAAACCCAGGGATGCCCAGCTGGCTGCACAGGCAGCAGGTGCCACAGGAGGGCAGCAGGGACAGAGGAATGGCAGAGAATTCACCCAACAGCCTGAGCTCCCCCTGGAAATGCAGCCAGCTGCACTCAGCAGCCAAGGCAAGGCTGACTGGGACAGGAGGAGGAAGGAGACCTTGGTGTGACTAACAAGTCGGATATAGAACAGACTCCAAAGAGCTCTTTGAGGTTCCTGCCTGCTGGAAAGTTTCTGTCCTGGAAATGCTGTGCATGGCTCAGCCCTGGTGAGTGAAACAAACAGCTCGTGTCTCCAGAGGTGTGACTCAGCAGCTCACACCAAAATCTGCTCTGCTTTAGGATAAGGCGCTGAGAAACAAAATAAGCAACTTCACATTAGGTAATCCTTTCATTCCTTTGTTCCTGCAGGCAAAATAAAGGGCTGCACATTACCAGAAATGGCAAAGTCAGCCCTGTGTGGGTGCCAGGACATTGTGTACGTCGTGTCTTGCCCTGAGATTATGCAAGTGTCTGTTCTTTACAGACACAGAGAACAGGAGATCAGCTGTGAGACTTTCTGCCAGCCTTTTGTCCCCTGACATGCAATCTTTTTCAATTAAGGAATCATTCAGTATCACTTGCTTTTCTAAGACACTGGGACATGCAGAATTAATCCTGGGTGAGGTACAGATGGAGCCCATCCATGCTGTCAGCAATCCTTCCAGCCTCTCTTACACACAGGTCCACATATTAACAGCCTGTGTCCTTACACAAATGATTCCAACATGTAGTTTCTGACATTTAGGCTTTCAAATTACTGTTCAAAACAAACATTGAACTTTCAGTTAGACAGAAAAAAGTTTTAAACTATTCTTTACTTCTCAGAGCCTTAAAAACTGCTGGTGTCAAGCACAGAAGATAAAGGGGAAAAAAAAAAGTGAAACTGCAATTATTTCTTATAAAATACTCTTTGTAAAAAACATCTGCTGGATGAGAAGGGATATGGAACACTCCAAAGCATCCAGTAAAGTCAGAGATAAGAGGTGAATAAACACTGATTTTTTTCTGATTGTTAAACACATTATGAAATCTACTTCAGTGACTCCAATAACTGCAAGAAGCCCCAAGACAACTTCAAAGACCTCAAAATGGCAGCATCCAAACCCTCCTTACCCTCTGGTTTTCTCTGTTCCCTTTCCCCCACCAGAACATTCCCTATGTAGTTCTTTAACATTCCCTATCACATTCTGAACAGATAACAGAAAAGCACAACGCCTCCTCTGGCTCTGAGGAGTTTCTAAACAACTCTCAGTAACAGCCACTCCAAACTGAAGTGCTCCCTTGCTACTCACCTAAAGTGATTGTTTCTGGAAGCCCATCTTCAGAGCCATCCTCAGAGCCTCCTTCCATCCTCTCTGCTGCCCCATTCTCCTCCAGGTTGGCAATGATATCAGCACAGTAGGTCCTGGCAGCAGTGGAGGTCTCTCCATCCCCCCGCCGGTCCCTCTTGTGCACCCTGGAGTGAAGGACCAGCTGGTGGTATGTCCTGAAGGCTTTCCCACACTCAGAGCAGTGGGTTGGCTTCTCTTTGTTCTGGGATGATTTAGAATCCATCTCCATAGAAGGCACTTCACCAGCGGGATGTTTCAGTTTGTCCTGGCTTAAGTTACCATTCCCTGTCAAACTGCTGTTTTTATTTACCTTCGACTTCCCTGTAGTTTCAGCCTGGCTACCTTTATTTGCATTCCAAATTTCACAGAGTTCTTCTTTATCTGAAGATGACTCATCGTTGTCTGTACTTCCTTCTTGCCCTGGTTCTTTAATCTGCCCGTGGCCAACTGCAATTTTACCTTTGGTAGCCAGCTGCCAAGCTTGATACGTGGTGAAAGGATCCAGCTCGGAGATCCACTTGGCCAGTTTCTGCAGTTTGTCCTTTTCTGGAACTGAATTTGGTCTCAAGTTCAAGAATTGGAAAAACTCCTGGTTTTGAGATGTTTCTTCAGCATTGACTTCAGCAGTCACTTGGGGGCTTTCACCGTTGGGAACTGATTCTTTGGTGTGCACTTTACTGTGCTCAATTAGAGTCTCTTTATTGTGAAATAGGAAACCACAAACCATACAAATTTTGTAAGGTGACGTTACATTTTCAGTTACGTGCTCCTGCACCACCTCATTTATAGTTATGGGACCTTCAGAACCTTGTTGGTGCTTGTTTCTAGAACCAGGTTTTCCAGTGTGTGTTCTCATATGATTTTTGAGGAACCACGGCTCTTTAAATCTTCGCCCACAAACATTACACCAATAGGTGAAAGAATCCTTATGCTTTTTCATGTGAGCCTCGATGTCAAAAGCTTTATCAAACGTTTGCCCACAAACCTTACAGCTCAGCTCCTCGCTGTCCTGCTGGCTGCTGGGTGAAGGGGAGCTGCTTCTTACCTGACATTTATCCAGAGGGCTGAGATACTCAGCCTCCACCCTGAGCACGGCGGGCTCGCACAGCGTGGGCCGGTGCTCAGCCAGCACGTGCTTGCCCAGCTCCTCGGGGTGCTTGAAAGTCTCATCACAGAACATGCAGTCCAGGGGCATGCAGCCCTCAGCCTGCAGCAGGAATTTCTCCTGCAGGCTCTTGTAGGAGATGGTGCTGGTTCCTTTGATGGCCAGGGGGGTGTCGCTGCTCTCCATTCCCTCGGGTCCGTCCATGTAAGCCAGCAGAGGCTGCGTGGGCATCTTCCCTCCCTCTGCTCCCCTTTACATCTCACTGCCAGCCTGCACTTCTCTGGGGGGCTCCCTGATCACAGTAAGGACACTTGTGGAGTTCTCCAACATGTGCTTGCAAGTCTGCTCAGCTGGAAAACTTTCGCCAAGAAAATGATTTCAATTATTTATTATTCAAGCTTTATGTGCTTTCACACATCCCAGCAAATGTATCCAAAGGCTTGCTCAGTGATGGGATGAGGTTTGTTTTTTTTTTTAATTGTTTCTTCAGATTTTTCAAGTCTACAGATACAGTCAGTTGCACTTAGTTTTGTTGCACAAACATTTCAGATAGTTGCATTGGGTAAAATACACTCAAGGCCAAGTTCAGTGCCACAAAAAAACTCCAGCACCTGGGAAAGAGAGCAAAGAGTTAAGTCAGATTTTTCAGAAGAGAAGTATTGTCTCCCAAATAATGAAAATATTAGGGCTGAGAACCATCAAGTGCTTTAGAACAAAGCATATTTTTAAGAGCCAACAAGGGATAGGCACAAAGCACCTGGGTCACTTTTCTACCTGCCACAGTTGAAATGGTTTGGATTTGAACATCCCTCTGTTTAAAACTGTTATTTCTTTGCAAGATTTTGTCTGTCCCTTCTAAACCTGCTCTTCCCCAGTTATATAAAGCTGCTGAACCATATTTCAGTGCACTCCTGAATTCACAACAAAAGCAGTAGTCCAAGTAACCTTTCCTTGAACCAGCAGAACTTCACCTGTATGTCCTCTAAATGCTGTTAAATAAAAGGTATCTTTTTTTTTGTCTTTTTTTAAGACCAGACAGCTTGGAAATCAGCTGTTATAGCTCTGGTACACAGGGAGTGTCAGCACAAATCTTTGTATTAAAAATCATTCACCAGCCCCACTACTCAAAACTTTCCCTATCAGCCACACATTTACAATGTCTGTGACAATTCTGGGCTGGTACAGTAAGAACATCTCAAAATTTTGGATGAATTAATACTGTTTCTTGAACAGTGGTTTAGTATTTGAATAATCCAAGAGGTCAACTTTTACATAATAAAAGCAAAATTCTTCTACTTTCAAAGTGGCACAAAACAAAAAAATGATTTCTTGATTATACTCACAAAGGAAGGTTTAAGATTCCACAAGATCAAGAGAGGTTATAATATAGTTAATCACAACTCTAATTTAAATCTAAGTCTAGTGAGTTTTAGTTTATAATGTCTGCTAGCAGCAACTCATGGGCCACCACTTTGGCTGATAAATTCTAGTTTTGTGGAGTTCAGGACTCCAACTGATGAAATTTTAGGGAAAAGGAAAAGTCAAGCAAACTAATACAAGACTAACAGAAACTGCAGAAGAATCATTCTGAGACATTTCCAAATAAAGTAATAACTAATGAAAAGAATTCATTCAAAATCTGACTCAAACTTTGGCAAATGATTTCCTAAGAGCCAGCTGGCCAGTGACCACATGACTTCAATTAATATGCCCCAAAACACATTATGCTCTATAACTCTTAGAGCAGGAAACATCATAGACACAGTTGGGGTTTAAAAATCACCTCAATTTCCACCTCTGCTTTGCTTTTATATGGAAAAAAAAAAAATGAAGCATTTTGTATAATTTGACCCAAAAAAAGGACAATTCAATTACAGCCCTGCAGCAGTTCAGGCTGTCAGGTGTCCATGATAAAGATGATTATCAGCTGACCCTCAGTTATTGCTGATATCAGAGTTGGTTGGACAGAAAAAGTGTTCTTGAGCCATGAAATGTGAAATAATTTCAGTAGAAATCAGCCCAGGCAAGAGACACAGCTGGGGAGGGAACCCTCAGCACAGACTGGCAGGAGTCATGGATCCAACATCTCAAACACTTCATCCACTTCCTGCAGCCTTGCCCTGAGAACACTCCTTGCTTTTAATTTGAGAAGTCAGCACCTCCTTTCCCATCATGCAGACCACAAGATCCTGGGGCCTAATAAACATGGGCAAAAATAGAAAATGAAACAGAAAATAAAACACCACCACACCAGAATGCCAGGAACAGGAGCAAATTATTGTTGCCAGCTGCTTGTCTTTCATTTTTTTTTTCCTGTTGCTCCAAAACTTCCAGTCTCTTCACTGCCCAGTCCTCTAACCCAGATTTACACAATCAGCACAATAAATATCAAGATTATTTGAGGGTTTTTTATCCCAAGTTGTTTCAGGCCTGGGCCAAAGCCTTATCCCACATTAAATGCAGGGTGAGATGGGGTGTAAGAGAAAATAAATCACTGCTGATGGTGACAGAACCTGGATTTTCTGCAGAGTCTCTTTTTGAACCATGCCCTTTATCCCCATTTTCAGCTCTGTCATGATTAACACTTCCTCTCTGCAGAGTGAATCCAAAATCTCCTGTAACAGGCACATTCAGGCTGTGGGTGACACTTCTGCTTCCAGCACAGCTTCTGCCTTTCTCCCCTCCCCACTCAGACCTTCCCTCACTCCCCACAGACAAGTGAAGGAGCCAGAACCACAGTTTGAAGCTCAACTTTTTTCCCTTTTGTAAAACATCAGGAAAACACATATCAAAGGCTGTTGGTTAGCATGTTTTACACTTCATGTCTCAACTTGCCTTTTTGTTCTATTTCTACTGGAGTTTTAAGAGGTATTTTTTACCCAACATGCTACAGCAAAGCTCAGTGAGTATCTGCCTAAAAATAATTTAAGTTTGAAATTTAAAAATTTAAAAAAAAATATCCAGGCAAGATTAAAAAAAGTGGAACAAACTTAAGAGTAGAGTGCATTTGCTTTCAGAGCCATAGGGAAGTGCTCTGCAGGAAGAAGTGCAAAAATCATGCTGGAGAGGCCAGAGGCATTTCTGGGGCATGAAGGCAGATCCAAAGGGCAGTGCCTGAAGTGCCACAAAGTAAACTAATGGCATTCATCAGCCTCTACTTCCTTGCTCATGTCTACAAACAGAAAAAGCCAATTAAGGTTTGTTACACTCCCACTTTGTGGCACTGCAACAAACACACAACAGAGCAACAAGAATTAACTGGAGAAAGGAAACAGATGAGAAGCAGCAAAGCCACCCTCAGTGTCCTGCTCTTGGTGGCACTGTGGGCTGAGGTGGGGGACAAGAGAGCTCATGGGCACCACACATGGCCCTACCCTAACCCAAGGATGAAACCAACACTGTGGCTGCCACAGCTCAGGGATCTTTTTAGACAAAGATCACATCCAGGGAAGGTCCCAAGTTGGTCAGTGATGGTGAAAAATCCACCTCAATCAATCAATAGAATCAGCTGACAAACAAAACCTGTCCTCCCAACCACACAGAGTACAACCAACCCCTGGGCCATGAGAGGAGCTCAGCAGCAGCTTGGGGCCAATTTTGGTGGCTATCAATAGGTTTGAATCCTTTGGAGAACTCTGCACCCTCCACCAAGTGGTGCTGGCTGCTCAGTGCTCTCACTGCTTTCCACAGAGGCTCTGAACAGCTCTAAGAACCAGCCACAGCTCCTCCTCCAGGCAGCACTGCAAACAGAGCAAGATATTCCTGTTCCAGGAATCTGAAATGCCTCTTTGCAGCCCTTGCACACACAGGGGAGCACCTACAGACTGGAAAAAAAAAAAATAAAGCTGCAGGTAGCTTTCTGAAGGAAAAGTGCAGATGCAACTAGACAGGAATGTATTTCAAGTGAGAAGAAAAAAGAATACAAGAATTGGAGTCAGGAGGTGAGTTAGGAAGCTCCAGTCTTGTTCAGTGTCTGGTGATTACACACTTCACTCTGATTAGATCCATGGCTTTTACAAGCAGGCAGATTTTATGCTCTCACTGTTCAGACAAGCCAACACATGCCAGAACTACAACCCAAATATCCCCACCAGGATTTTATCCATTAGTAACAAACCTTTCTTCCCACTGATGATAATATGCCTTGGATTTGAGGACTAAAACTGCTGATTAATCACATTCCTGTTATTCAAATCCCAGTAGGCAGCAGGAAAACTGTCCAGAGTTGCCTCAGTTCTTCCTTGGGAAAGTGGACAACCTGCAACACTGTGACTGTGGCTCTGTGCAGGAGCTCAACAAATAAAACACAGTACCTGCATCTCTTCTGCCTTCTTTCACTTTCAGAAGACAAAAGGACACATCAGTATCAGAGACACTGAGTAAAGGAACAGAACAAAACAGGAAATCCTTCCTTCCAACAGCTGAAAAGTGATAAACTCGCTACAGATGAGCTCAGGGTTGAAAATAAAGAATTCCTTATTCCACTCACAAAGCCAAGAAATGTCACTGGTGACTCCCCTGCCCATCTGCCCTGGATTTCTCCTGCAGTCACCAGCTCTTCTCAGTTCCAGGGTGCCACCTACTGCACTGGATGCAACTAGAAATACATTTCAGCTGAGAAAAAAAGAATCAAACTACTGGAGAAGTCGGAGCCTGAGCATTCAGCAAACTTCAGCTCACAAGTGAGTCATCCCTGGCTGGGTATTTCAGCAGGTTCACAGCAATACATATTTTATATTTATAAACACCACAAAACACCCATAAAGATTGCACGGGACAGATGAGAACATCTTGTTTTCATTGCATTTGCCACACAACCTAAGAACCACAACCAAACCCCTGCTGTATATAAATGGATTATTAAAGCAGAGAAAAGTTTAATTAAGTGCCTGTAGAGAATTTAATTTATTTTTATTAAATTACACAACCCAAGACAACGTATTACAGTCTTGAAGATTTCTTTGGGAAATGACCTATCAGGAGTAATTTTATTGCATTTCTACTTCCTGCATTTCAAAATTTCCATGAATATGTAATAAAAACTCTAGACACACCTTTCAGAGAATAGCAAAGTCTAACCATTGAATTTCCCATTTTAAACACATTACAGAGGCACTGGGAATAAAAGTTGCATGGCAAGTCTCAGGATAAGCAACCATTCTTTGCTAATTCTGTGCTGCAAAACTATTGTTAACCTGTTAAAAGCAACCTGAAACAATTACAGAAGTTAAAATAGTTGCTGCAACACTTTCTGAAAAAGAGAAGTGAGAAAACTCAGAGTTACAGCCAAATGCAGGACACTAAAGTTACTTTTCTTCTTCAGATAAAAACTCAGACACAACTACCTCAACTCTTGAGTCTCAAATTCAAGGCCAGCAACAAAATTATCAGTGCTTAGCAAGCAGCTTCTTCCAGCTGCTGCAAATCAACCACCTTCATTTTTACTGGGTCTATAGGATTTGAGAAACTTCCATGCAGCTCTCATTTCCACTACAGTTTTCCTCATGTTTCAAGACATTTCAGGATATTAAGAGTCATTTTACATGAACTGTTCTTTCCTCTTGGTGTGTTTATGCCCCAAAACAGATTGCTGGTAAACAGATTTTACACTGCTGATTGCTTATGGGAAATCACAAGTTCAACACCTTCTTTTAATTCCAATTTCAAAGATTTACTGTAGCTGTTCCAGTCCTACCTCAGAACCACAGATAAAACAAAGCAGTTAACGTCACTTTTAACAACACCTCGCTAGGACCACAAATAAAAACTATGTTATCTATTTTATCTGGGCACAGCTGTGTTCAGGTGTAACACAGATCACAGGCAGAGCAGCTCATGCATAAATAAATGTAACTTCAAATCCTCAAAACCTGAGCTGAGGCTGAACTTACACTTATTTAGAATGTTTTTTTTAAATACATACACATCAGTGCATAAAGCTAATGCAGCTGCACCACACCTACAAAGTGAAGCACAAACAGCACCCTAAATCAGTTCCTAAGAATATTTATTTAGGAGCTCCAGATTTTGGGATGCTCCTCCAGTGTCCTGGCTGAGTGTGGTGTCTGCTCAAGCCCCTGGTGACCCCAGCTGTGTGCTGGAGCAGTTCTGGGGTACCCTGCCATTCCTAAGCACCCACACTTAGTCACAAAGTGAAGCCAAGTGTCACCGTGGGGTTCTCACTCACCAGCTGTCCCACCAGGTGAGTCAGATTCCCAAAATGCAGGCTGTGAATCCCGGGTGTCTCTGCAGCTACCGTGGCACTTCCCCATCAGGGACAACCTGCCATCCCAGCCCGGGCAAGGACAGCCCCAAGTGTTTGGGAACATCATGCAGCACTGGCCCCACAGACCATGACCTTATTTCTCAAAGAATACAAGTTGCCCACGGCTCAAGTGACAACACTGGAAAGTTATAAAAGTCAGATAAAAGCTGATTTTGCAGCCCAGCACAGAAGCCAAGAATGATTCCTCATTGCTGGGCACTCTGCTGCTTTCTAGGGAGTGAGAGATACTCCCATTTTTAACAGTAAATCATTTCACACAACTTCCCAGAGGTTCTGTGCTAGTGCAGGAGCACGTGAGGGATCCCTGTGCTCTCCTCAGCCCTTTATACCAACTGTGCAAGCACAGAACTGTTTTTAATACTTTGTTAACAGTTCAGCCTGATAAAGAACTAACACGAGCACTTGTAAAGGAAATGGAGATTCAGGGGGAGGAAGGGGAGGAAGAGAGTTGTTTGTTTCAGTTGCAGGAAAGATCAAAACGAAGATGTTCAGGTTGAAAAGAGAACATAAAAGATGACCCTAAACTGGAATTTCCACTCCCTCCATCTGCAAATTTAAGTCCCCCTCATTAGTCTTCATCCTTCAGGCTTGAAGATTTCAAAGTTATCCTAAACTTCCAACTCTTAGGAGGGTTTTCATGGCTTATCCTTTTCATCCTCTCTAAGAGAGACGCTCAGTTACAGCAGAGATTTCCAACACAATGATCCTAAAACAATTCACAAAAACACAGCCAGAGTGAGACATACACAGAATTCGAGACTGTTCTTACCCAAGCATTTCTGCACACACACTTCAGAAAGATTTTGTGTTGAAAGCCCTTTTGTAGTCAGATAAAACAGACACACATGCGAGTCATTTTCCCCCTGAAGTCTCGCAAACAGGATTTTAATCACCAGTGGAAAATAACTCATAGTTAATAATGAACAATATTAGGAAAACTCCCTCCCCCCATCTCAGACATCTATACTAATAAAAACAAAGGATATCCTCTTTCTCTAAAAAACCTTTTCCTGTGGAGTCCCTTTTTCTTGAAGGCTATATGTCTACCAGGGTTTTGGCAGAGGATGGATGAGCTGAGTGTGTCTCCTCAGAGAACTGAATGCCTCTTCTATCAAAAGATGTAATTAGGCCTTTTACAGCAGGGAATGTAGAAGCTTGCAGCACTTTGCACATGTTTTTCCTTCACTGAGCAAGAGCAAATATAAAAGAGACTAATTCTTGGCATTAAAGGAGGAAGCACTACAAGTAAGTATTGACTTTTAAAGTTCAGAAGGACTGCTCAAACTGCCAGATTTTTTTTTTTTTCTTTTTTCCCCTCTGATTATGAGAGAATTTCTCAGGAACCACAAAACCAAGGTGGACTTTAGCCAACAGAAGTGACCAATACCTGTTGTAGAAAAGCTGAAAGACACAAGAATAATCCTATTTTAAATAAGTCTAGGACACATTTCACCACTGCTGTAGGATGATGCAACTTCATTAAATCAAGAAGTTACATGCACTTAAACTGGCAATGACCCCTTACCTCACAAAACAGTTTATTGTTCTCTCCACAGCAGGTAAAGGCTCTCGCTGGAATGAGTGATACATTTTTATTGTTGAGTCAGTCTCACCTTACACAGACTGCCTTGTATGTTTAGTCTTGCTTTTCATTTAAAAGAAGGTATTTTCAGAGACCTTAAAAGCAAATTTGACTTTTTCACTTCTTGGCAGAGCGATGCAAGGCCTCTCTAACAGCCACAACTACAAAGAAGTGGTAAATTCAGTTTACCAAATTAGACTTAATTCCTTATTACTCAAGAGCCAGGAGTTCCTCTGGAGCAATTACAGGCAAGTTGCATCCCTTTGGGCACCATAGGTGAAATAACAGGAAAAGAGATTATTTTACTACTCCTCAATTTGAGAGAAGTGGTCACTTCCAAGGAGTTCCTTTTGTTAAGGCCATTGATGTGCCCTAGTGCTCTCACCTGGTTTAAGTCTGATCCAACTCTCACCCAGCACAGCTCCAACTGCTGTTCCCTGCAAGGACAGAGTATCTGATCAGTATCTGACCCCTGTGCTCTGCAGGGCACTTGGAAGTTGTCACTCTCAAACACAACCACAATCAGGTGGTTGCAAAAGTCAGTCTTGAAAGATGGAAGAAAACACAGAGTCCAGGGAAAAGACTTTTGCTTGTAGTTCAGCCATCCCCTGGAGTAGCATCTGAAGGTACTAAAATAGAGAAGTGATAGAAACCAACCCTTCCAAAAGCTGCTTCCTTTCTGCCATGCAGCTGGGAGATCTCCCAGAGAATGATGGAGATTTTTTTCATTCCCCAGCCTTGCACTGTCCCTGCCCAGTGGCTGCAGGGATGTGTGAGATAATGTGTCACCTGGGCTGCACAGGGCCAGGCTGGCCTGCAAAGCAGAGGCAGCATCTGCAAGAAACTCAGCTAACAGGCAACTTCAGACCCCAATCTATCAGCAAAAGAATACAAAAAAAAAAGTTAGAAACAAACAGGCAAGGCCAACAGAAACTGAGGCTTCTCTGGGTCACCTTTCCATCCATTTTCCTCAGCTGTACCAAACATCAGTCCTTGGTGTAAATCTATGCAAATCTAATTTGCTGCTTCCTGACTACCAAAACCCCCAGGATTTCACCCAGCCAGTTCTCTGACAATAAAACAAAGGCCTCAGTTTCCCTGATGCAGCTCAATCAGAGGAGAACTGCTCTCCCTTTATTACAGTGAGAAATGCAAGTGTACCTATTGCACATAAACAAACTCAGACTTTGATACTTTTAGTTACATAAAATCTGCAGCACATTGAAAAGCACCATCCAGTCAATTATTCACTTCTGCCTGGATGGTTTTCTGCTCCACTCTTAAGTCACTCTGATCTACACAGATTTCATTCTACCCACATTTCCTCTTGTACTTTCTTTGGAAATCCTCAAGGCAGCCTGATAAGCAATTCCATCTCATCGTGTCTCCAAACACGTATGTCACCTATATTTTTAATTTCAAACTCATTTTTCCCAGCATGTACGCTGTTCTACTTTGAAACTGCAAAGTCTGCTCTTATCACACTGCTTAAAAAAATAAAAAAAATTAAAAAAAAGAGGAAGAATCAAGAGTGCTAGATTTATGATAAGCTATAAACTATGCTCTGACCAAAGTCATATGATTATAACAGCAGAAGTTTTAATGTATTTTTCCCATTGACGTACACCCACGTTTGGCATAAACAAGCTTCATCAGCAACAAAAGGAAATTATTTGGCAATTTCGCTGAAGAAGAAAAAAAAAAAAAGTTGATTTCTAAAAGCAAATTAAACTTTCTGCTTGGAAGCACATAAAAACTTAGGTAACTTTAGGCCGAAAAAAGCTTTTTTTAAATCCTAAAATACAACAGTGTGTTGAGAATCTTACATAGCTTGGTCATATCCTTTTCCTTACTTTTGTATTCAGTTGCAAATCTCTTGTGGAATGAGTCACATCTCTCTCAAAGCACGCATACAGTAGTCAGCAGAATCCCCTCAGCACATTCATGCACCAGGAAGAAAAACTTTTTTGTTCCTAAAGTCACCTTAAGAAAGGCGAGGGGATCACCAGAAATGGCCCCAAGTCGGTTCAAAGTTAAAAGCAATTTGCAAATAATGCAGATATGAGATGTGGGAAGGCTCTGAGGGGGGCTGGAAATGCAGAATGTCCCCAGTGAGAGCTGAGCTGGCACATGGCAGCCCCAAAGGCTCCTCCTGCTATATTTAAAGACAATACCTCAACAGTTAAGTATTACAACATTTGAAGGGAGATAAATAAGCATAAGACACAGGCAAATATCCTTGGTTATTTAATCATCCTGAAAGCAGCGTGGAAGTGTGAGGCTGAGTTCAAAGGTCAAACTCTTCTTTCAGCTTCTTGCAAAGAAAAGAAAGCTCAGCCCATTTTACCTTGGGGAAAGGGGGGCTGCTCTTTCCATATGCCAGCATTTCATAACACAGGAAAACACAGGAAAGAGGGACTGTATTTACATATACACTGCATGGAATCTTTTCCTAGGACAATGCATTCCAAATCAAGATTCAGGTTAGAAAGAGCCGGGACAACAAAAAGTCCCAAAGAACAAAGGGAAGTTAAAATTGACTTAACGTTTCCCCAGAGCTTCTTAATTGCAAACTCTCAGATTTTTTTTTTGTAACTAAAAGTTTACTGTAATCACTGTTTTGAAAGTCTAAGTGAAAGCCACAGTTCCCTTTTAAAATAATTTCTCACAGTAGTACTTAGCACTTTGTATAAAATATGGTATTAATCTATCAGCATAGTTCTAAATGAAAATACAGTGGTAAGAGGAGATATTTCTGAAGGTTATTACTTAGGAATAAGTGCTCAAAAAGGAATTTTTGGAGTGTGATCTAATGAAAGGGGAAACCAGAATCAAGTAGCCTTTTGTGTAAGACAGTCTGATTAAAAGGTACTAAAGTTTATTATCTTCCTCTCTCTCTAGCCCTACCCTAAATCTTGCACTCCCCACCCCTCCACCAAGACAAAGCAAAACCAAAAAAAACATTATTCACTTATAGAGGAAAAGAAAGAAATCCTCTTAATGCAAAGCCTGGCAGCCATTCTCTAAAGACTACTTAATATGAAACTTTGTTTACAAGATACCAATATAGCCTCCTTACCACACTCAAAACCAGAAAACATCCACTTATTTAAAGAAATGCTTTTTCTATTTTGATCAACAAGGACGTCGGTATTCATTTTAATTTTAAATTCGGCCCCAACAGTGCCATAAGAATGTTTGAAACTCATCTATGATATGCACTGTTTGAGAATGTTTAAACAAAGGAAGTAGGAAAAGCCTTAAAATACACAGCAAAACTTAATGGCTTCAATTTTTAAATATAGCCTGATTGCAGCATGGCAAAATTATTCTCTTATGCTCACAGTCAGCCTTCAGAAAGAATAAGTGCAGTCAGTGGAGTAATTTGTCCCACTGGAAATTCTGTATAAAACATCTACCTAAAATAAACAAGGCTTCGCAGCAAGAATCGTCAGTTGCCATTAAGGACACACCTTAAAGTTCTTACCACACAGTAACTAAACAAGTACAAACTAGTGGGGACTGTTTGCTACTTTTGTCTTAAAAGTTAATGAGATCAATTCACTCCTCAGTATCAGATCCTCAGATCATTTTCTGCAAAATGCAGCAGACAAACAACCCCCAAAACGCGAACATCCAGCCTTTGAGTGGCTGATGTGTTATCAGCAAAGCCTGAGCTCCTTGCAAAGGCGACCAGAAATACTCACATTTAAACCTGACACCACGGAGCAGTAAAAGGTAAAACGCTGAAGTGTTCAGAATCTGCAGCTCTGGTACTGGAAGGCAGCTGTTGTTCCCCTGCCTTTTCTTTTGTTGTGCTTAATCTCATGTCAAGTCATTCAACCAACTCCAAAGCGATGAAGACATAATTGAACAACCTTAACTAAAAACTGATCTACTGTTCCTCAACTGCCATATCTGCTGTTTAAAGATTAAAAAAAAAAAAAAAAAAAAAAAAAAGGCTAACTTACGAAAAAAAAAAGAATCCACAGAATTTAAATCAGCAACTCTGGTGCATGCAGAAGAGTTGCTTGGCTGAAGGCCAAGCCAATCAATAATCACTGTTAATAACCGTGGTTCTAAAGTTATTTGTTTTTCATATTCACCACCCTGAAAAACTTAAAAGGCAAAACTTGAAAACTCAGATGCTGATTTCAGGAAAGAGCTGTGAGATCGAAAATCCCAGTATTCTGCTCACCATGACGAGATTGCTCATTAAAAAAAAAAAAAAAAAAACCCACGCTGCAGAAAGATCAGTGATCACAAAGCCACATTCCTGCTACAGCCCTTAAAATATTGACTCAGTTACAGAACTAGTAAAGGGGAAGAAAAAAAAAAAAAAAAAAAAAAACCAACCCTCCTCCACCCTCTCCCTCTTCCCTCCCCCTCTGCCAAAGAATGCAGTTTATCCTACTTATTTGCAACTGTCCTTTTCTATTATCCAAGGCAAGGCTGAAACCTCAGTGTGGACATCCCAAATTAAAGTCTTAGTCGTATTCCCAAACCTCCAGTTAAGAAGAGCTGCTAAGAGCAATAAAACATGGCGTTAAAGCATTTGCAAGCCATTGTCACAGCCCTGTGCTCTGCTACCTTTGCAGGCACACAAGCAGCCCCCAGCAAGCATGGAAGCGTTGGTCAGCAAGTCAATGCCTGCTATTCAACTTGTAGTTAGGCGTTTTATTTCTGTGTCTTCCAGATCATATCACCCCTGCATTTCACGGCCTAATAAAATGTGAAGAATGATATGCTGCCTTCTCTCCACCTCCCCCCCCCACCCCTTCTCCTTGTATCTGAAACTGCGTTATTTCCCTCTCTTCTTTTTCACACATTCTTACAAAAACTTCCCTTTTCACATACTTCTATAAGAAAATATTTCACTGCAGCTATACTTCAGTTCCTATTTCTATTTTCGATTTTCACTAGATTCTTCTGCTCCTGCCTCCCCCTCAAACCCACTGGTAGAAACTGATGTAGTTTTAAAGCTTTCAAGGTCATTTCAAATATGAAAAAAAATAAAAATGCTGCCTTAAAAAAAAAAACCAACCTTTAATCACACAACCCCCCTAAACTAAACCCTTTTCACATTCAAACGCCTTTCATCAGCAGATCAATAACCCAACAGAAAGATTTTTGTTCCCCACCACTTCAAAACTATTACACTTCAATTCAGATACTTACTGGGAGTCACAGAGCACATTTTATGGGATAGTTCATTAGAGAACAGACAGACCTTACTTTGGGTGCAGGTTTTCTGTGTGGGAGACAAACAAACAAAAAAAGCTCCACACCCCAAAACAGAAAGTCCAGGGGGCATCACGGAACAGGAATGAAATCCAATCTCTGGATATTCTAGAATTTTATTGTCCTCGCCTGGCAACCTCTTTTGTTGCTTAAGAAGTCAGTTGAGGCTTATTTATTTATTTTCTAAACTTCCTATTCCCCTTTAAAAAAAAAAAAAAAAAAAAAAAAAAAGTGGAAAAAAAAAAAAAAAAAAAAAACACGATGCTAAAGAAATAATCGGGAAGGCTTTGAAAGACAAAGGTAAATGAAACAAAAAACTGGCAAAACGGATCAATAAACTTTTCATTAACAACCCCCCTTCCCCTCCGCCCCATGAGCCACTTACTACAAATCCTTCTTCCAGGAACATCTTTGACTCACAAAGAAATAGATTCCCGTCGCTGCACCCCCCCGGGCCGGCGCCTCGGGGGCGCAGCGACCCCCAGGTGTGGGATGGCAGCGCGGGGCCGAGCGGGGCTCAGGGCAGGGGGCGGCGGAGCGGGGCCGATCTGCAACTTTGGGTGGGTGGGAGGGAGGGAGGGAGGGAGGCGGGCAGGGGCTGGGCAGGGGCTCCGGCCGCCCGCCCGCCCCGCGGAACCGGGGGAGGGGGCGGCGGAGCGGCCGCTACCTGCGCGCACCTGGACCTTCCTCCGCCCCCCCGGCCCGCGCCGCCCTTCCTCCTCCTCCTCCTCCTGCCGAACCCCACCGGGACACCGCGGGGATACGGGGGGGAAGGGGGGGGGATCCAGCCCCGCTTCAAACCGGGCGGGGGGGCGGCGCTGCGCCCCCAACCCTTCAGACATCGCGGCGGCGGCGGCGCGGCCGCCCCCCCGCGCTCATCGCACAACCGGCCCCTCACGGCAGAGGCCGCCCGAGCGGCGGGGCTGCGCGGCCGCAGGTGCCCCCGGGGGGGCGGGGGGAGGTGAGGAGGAGGAGGAGGGGGCCCGCAGCCCCCGGCAGGTGCCCCCCAGCCCTGCCTCACCTGAGCCGAGGCGCCGCGGGGAGCGGCCGCGCCGCGCTCGGGGCACTGTTTGTAAACGGCTCCGCGGCAGCTGTTGCTCGGGCAGCCCCGGGCCCCGCCCCTCGCGGGGGGCACGCCCACACGGGGGCGGGGCCTCATTGGCCACGCGCCCGGCGCCTTTCAATCAACGCTGGCCCCGCCCGCCGAGCCACGCCCCGCTTTGGCCACGCCCCCTCCCCTCAGACGGGACCGGGAGTGATGGACGCGAGCCCAAACACGACGTGAGGCCGCAGGGCCGCACAATGTAATCACACCAATAATACCAATATAAATAATCAATAAATAACGAGCGCTGATCTTTGGCATCCTTGCGTGGCTCGCTGCGGACATGATGCCCCCAACCTTTTCTGCCATGATCCCCTGTGCCCCGGGATGGGCCTGGCACACATGAGGGAGGAGGGGGACGGAACACACAGATTAATGTGGAAATTGCCCCAGAAAGACCAAGGGTTCAGCTATTTCTCATTTTTTTCGAACACCCACCTCCTCTCTCTGCTGCGGAGGCATGGACACTACAGAGGAATTCAGTGCGTCACAAAAAGACTTAAAATCCCGTTCAGAGTGTCCCACTTGGCACTGAGGAGGTTTTTCGGAGTTAAATGCAATCTGTAATGCTGTTAGCAAAGTGATTAATCTCCGCTAGACCCTGGGGTAGCACCTCCCTCCAGTAAATAAGGAGGAGGTGAGTGTCCATGTGGTTTCTGCTTTTTCCCCCAAAGACACACCGAGACCTGCTAAAGTCACTTTAGTTCACATCACCGCACTTACATCACACCCAGGGGCTTGTTTCCTTCGGTAGAAAAATCATCCTGCCTGAATAGAGGACATTTCTAAAATAATTGCAGCTAAAAATCATGTGTTTGGGGGTTTTTGAATGTGGGTTTGTTTTTTTTTTTAAAGTTCTTCTCAAAATGTTCTCCCAGTCTAAAACGAGTAACCTTACCCAGGCTGAAATTTAGGTCGGTTATGTGGCAAATAAAGATTAATCAAAACCATTACAGAATGTGTAATGTATACAAGGTAATATACTTACCAGGTAATTCTGGAAGGTGAAACATCTTTATTGCCAAAGTTTATCTTGATTTGAATGTTGCCTCACGCTGACTTGAAGCAGATTTATTTCCATGAAGTGGTCAAACCTGATAAGGCCAGAATTTTAAAATACAGATGTTTAAGCACTGGACTTTCAAATGGTTTTATGGGTTGATGGTGTAGCCTCATTAATTTTCTGAAATGTGTCCATCAGCTGTGTGAACATGAGGAAAATGGATTTACCTTGAGGTCCTTCACAGATTGCCAGGTGTTAAATCCTGCCCTTCCCGGCGCCCTGGATGGAGTTTTGAGTTGACACAGGAGAGTTTATTGCACAATCGCCGCCAGTTTAATGTGATTTCTTTGCAGGAGGATGTATCGAGCCGGGTGTTTATCCGTGCATGCAAAATATTCCTTTGTCTTGCAAGAGCTCTGCATTTCTCTGGAACTCCTGCACACGATGTGGCCAAACCTGATCCCACAAACCCTCCCAAGGCTGAAGCACAGGTTAAGTATTGATTATCTCCAAATGGCAGCCAGGCCAGGAGAACAAAGCAGAATTTTGCTGGAAATGGGTGTGGGAGTGACCAGGTTTTGCTATACCAAGTGACTCTTAACAGCCTGTTAAAAATGTATTCTTTCTGTTATGCTCTGATGGCAGCATTTCGAAAGACCTTGTATTGAAGAGTTAAAAACACATTCAAGGCACACAAACTTATAAAAAGATTCAATTTGTGTTTTTGTTCTTAACTCCGTGTCCTTAAAGACTCCCTGAGTCAGGTGCTGGGGTGTTTCTTGTTCTCTTGTCACACCAAAAGTCATTACTTGCCCCCTCCCCCTTTCATGTTTAAAAAATTTTACTTTTCCATGTGAAATCTACCGGCCTCGTGGATCACAAGGGCTGTTCCCTGGAGCCAGGGCTCTGGATAACTGTAAACATGACTTAGCAGAGAACACAGGAGCAGCATGGTTTTTATCCACTGAGACATGGGACCTCTGTGCAAAACAAAAAAACCCCAAAATGACTGCTTCAGGAAAAAAATGAAAGGCTCAGAATAGCTTAAAACTTTTCTTCTTTTGTTCAAAATGCATCATATAATATCACATTACAGGAGTGAAATGAAAACATCCAATTTATTTTTACAGATTAGCCACGGTGACCTCTGTGATTTATGCTCATGGCACTGGAAATGTTTGATATGAGGCAAGGGCCAACTTGAAAAAATAAATCCTAGATTTTCTTCTCCGTTTTGCCCCGTGTTGAGGACATTTGCTGCCTTTCTGGAGGGGCTTCCTCAGTCGATATTTTATGTATGAGGTAAAAACTTCTGCACCAAATGCTCTGACATACCTGTGTTTACTGCTCTGCATTATATGTTACTCCACAGTCTTGCAATATTAAACCTAGCCCCAAACTAGACTTTGGAACCAGGCAGCATGCCCAAAATTGTTGATAATCTCCTCCAGAACAACAGAAAGAAATAAAATAATACTGCTGAAAGCTGAAAAGTTTCACTGCGGTCCCCAAATGCCCGAGTTCTTTTAAATTACATTATGTACAATTACATTATGCAAAAATCCAGGCTGGAACTTTCGTGATCTGGCTCAAGTTCTGCTCTTCTCAGGGCACACAGAGGGAAACCCTCGCTGTCAGGGAGAATGAAAACAGAGCTGAGCAGGCAGCAGGAAGCCTTCACCTAAATTTCAAATATTTCGAGGGTTGCTGGGGGTGTTTCTCTCAAACAACTGACCTGAGCAGCAAAACGCCTGGGCTGTCCTGGCAGCAGGAGATCAGCCAAGTTTTATTCTTCTGCACGGATACTCTCTCATTTTGGATTCATATTTAGGCAGCTATTAAATCTGTCCGGTCGTGTGGTTAAGGCACAAATGGGATTTAGGGGAGCTCTGCCACAGAGTCCTGCGTGATCTTGGGCAAGTCTTCTCCCAGGACCCCCGAAATTTGGCTGTTTCGGGGGGATTTTTTAAGCCCCTGCTCTAGCAGTCAAGACATTACATGAAATTCTGTTTGCTGGCACGAACAGATAAATAAAGTCAATACATAGTGTTTAGGCTTTTAAGGAGATAAGCTTGAAACCACGCTCAGAGTGTGACCTAATGGCTCGAGAAGTCCCTTTTAGAACTGGAATATAAAATTCTACACCCTCCATTTCTGCGCCGCAACACCTCTTTGCAAAATCAGGATCGCGTTGCGCCTTCGCTTACAAAACAAATTGTTTGTGCAACGCTGGGAGGAGAGGGAGGCCAGAGAATGGAAGGGCTTGCGGGCAGCTCTGTCGGCGTTGGGAGCGTTTGTCGTTCACGAGTCGCGATCCGCGCTGCGCGGCGCGGGCGTTTCCTGCAACACTCGCCTCCTGTCTGCGGCTCCTGGATGGGCCAGCACGGCGACTGGGGGGCTGCTGGGACACGGCATCGCTCCTGCCTCTGCCTCTGCTACCCCGATCTCCGTCCCCAGCCCACCCTCAGTGCCAGCCCCTCTGTGCAGCGCCAGCTCTGCCCTCTCCCCCCAGCCCCTTCCCCGTATTCGGCTGCTGCTGGAGGTGTTTGGATGCCCCGCTAAAATGTGTTGTCTGAGCAGCACGCTGAACCTAGAGCAGTTTGTTTTTGTAGTGATAAAAGAGTCGCAGGGGGGTTCTGTCCCTGGTTTATACATCCTGTCTGTGTAAACTCATAGATTTCAAACCCTGCGAGGCGCATTGACAGTCCAGCTATGAAAGATTTTCTGTTTGACCTTGATTTTGTTTTGTTTTCGCCGCATATGAACTTTAACAGACTTCGAGCGTGACGTCCTTTCTTTTTCCTTATCACAGCACACTAGCGTAGGAAAATACAAGTAAACAGAAGCTTCTTCAACAGCACAGATTTCTCAAAGAAAACATCTCACTTTTTTCCTCTTTTTACTCAACCTGCAGTTCTGTTCTTGTACTTTGTTCTGCAAATGGATCCTTTTCAAAATGACAGCACAGCACCATGTGAATGCTCTCTTTTCTTGTAACTCATGGGGTGAAAGTTCCTTTTGGTATTTATTCAAACCCAGAATTGTTGTCTGATAGACTCTATCACAACAGCATTAACAGCAGCACCGTTTTTAATCAGTGATAAAGAGAGAATAAAGATTTACATGGAGAAGTAAAATCTTTTCTGAGATGTGGCTGGAGGAGAGAGAAGAGCTCTTCTCGGCATGCAGCCATTCTGAAAGGGCTGGAAACAGAAATGAGCTTCACACACATCTGTGTAGGCAGAGAAATGCATTGGTAAAACACAAATTCTATGAAAAAGGCTGCTCAGGAAGATAAACAGCCCTGGATGATGAAGTCATACCCTCTGCCCACAATGGCTCAGTTATCAGTACCAGAGGCCTTAAACTTTTGTTGTAACTTTCCAAATTGTCCTTCCATGTATCACATGGCTTTTACTCTGAATATCAAGAGTTAGATCTACAGACTGGCT
The DNA here is from genome assembly GCF_903797595.1 of Erithacus rubecula. Lineage (NCBI taxonomy): Eukaryota > Metazoa > Chordata > Aves > Passeriformes > Muscicapidae > Erithacus > Erithacus rubecula. The sequence goes on along the minus strand of NC_136670.1, from coordinate 12,951,324 downwards.
GTTAATCCTCTCCTTTCCTTGATTAGTTTGAGCTTTCAACCTTCTCACTCTCAATTTATAAACTGCTTCTTCCTATGGCTTGGATATGGCAAAATAAAAGCACATTCACTCATGCTAATTAGCACCTGACACCATTCTTCAATTAAAAACAAGTCTAATATTAAAAGCCCAACCCTGTGCTGACTACTCACATACAGAGGTAGGTGTGCACTGAACTGGTTCTAAAATTGAAACCTAAATATGTTGTTTGGATAGGATGACATGCTTGAATTCTCTATTTGTTAATATAATTTTCCTCACTCCATTAGAGAGCTCAGTGCAAGCTTGTTACAAAGTAAGTTGAAAAACTCTGTCTAACAGACTTGTGAGCTCTGTAATATGTTGGATTCTTGGTGTAGGTAAAGCAGAATTTTACAGCCATTTTCCAGTTCTGACACTTGTGCTGTATGTGTAATTCAAACGTCACTTTTTTTTCCACTTCTCCTTTTTGAGGCCATTTTCTATTCTGCCTTTAATTATAGAAGTTTTTCTCCTCTTTGTCTTGATCTTAATTCGAAATTTCAAGTGCACCAGTAGTATTTGTTACAAGGTCTGTAATCAAAAGAATGGAAGTAAATTCTAATAATGGAAATGGAGTCTCACAAAATGTTTCCTAACTGAAGAAGGCATTTCTAGATTAATTCCTTTACTTCCTATGGCATATTCCAAGTGTATTCAGTTAAGGGAGGCAGTTACTGCTCCTTGTAATTGTGATGTGAAGGCAGATCCTTAAGAATTTCTCATGGGCAAGGAAGCAAAATTATCTGCCTTGAGATAACAGAGAGACTGAGACATCCCTGCACATTAATTCAGAGTTAAGGAAGTGCTCATTTTGTAAAGGTTTTAATGTGAGATCACCCAGACTCTGGCAGGTGTAACTCCTCAGAAAAACGTGGCACTTCAGTTAATTTTTAAACCATACTTTTGCAGGAGTGTTTACCTAAGAGTATGTCCTCCCTGGGCTATAGTTCTACTACAGCATTTAATTCCCCGAATTATAAAGAAGTGAGAAGAGGATACAAAAAGTGGGTTTGTGATTCTTTTCACGACTTTCATGCTGTTAAAAATGATAATTACCTCTCATAAACTGAAAGTGCTGATAACATTAATAATGGATGGTGAGATTCTTGCACATGTGTTCATTAATTTATAAACACCACAGAGCCTCAGAATGAAAGGTGTTCTATAAATAGAAAACTAATATTGATCAATCCTGGCATGGAATTACCATTCTTGGAGGGCTGCAATAGTTTCGTTGGTTTTTTTTCCCCTTCATCCTAATCTGCTGCCAGAAAGAATTCCCTGAGCTCGGGCCTTTGTTATCATCATTTGTTTCTTCCTATTGTACTCGCAGCAGCACTTCCTCTTTGTATCAGAAATGCAGGAAGAAAAACCTGAGGCTTCTGGGTTCTGAATGCAGCAGAGCTGGTACGGCACAAAATGTGCATTTGAAAGGTGCTGAAAGAGAGCAGGAATTGTTTCCAGCCAGGAATTAGCATGACAGTGACAAAGGCCCGGGGTGTGCCAGAGCTGCCTGGTCTCCAGTGCCCCTTAATGGGGACTGGGATGTTCCCTGACCTGCGGGACAGAGCTGCCTCATGCTCCCACACACGGGATTCAGAATTATTCTTCAGCATCAGAAGATTTCATTTAGTCCCAAACACATTCTCCTTTTCCCCTTTCACCACTGTCAAGTAACTCCATCCCTGTCCTTGCATTTCTTGTGTTTGATTTCTATTTTTCTGCTTCTCTCTTCTTGCAAAAATAAGGTTTTACAGCTGTTGGGGCAGGCAGGTGAGGAATATTTCCCATCTCTGGGCTGGGAGGAATGGGCAGAGCAACACAAACCCCCAGAGTTCCCAGATCTAAAAACCTTTCAGGTAACTTTGAGCATTGTGCCAACACTTCCCAAACAATCCCAGCAGGGAATTTTGGTCAATACACTGCCAGTATCACACACAGCAACTCCTGAGGGCCAGAAAATACCAGCAAACCTGGCAGATTATAATTCATGGAGGAAAAACTGAGCTCCTGCTTCTCCTGGGGGCTTCCCCTCCTAGTCCTGGAATTGCTGGGATGCAGGAGGATGAGGATGGAGATGGGGATGGGGATGGGGATGAGGATGAGGATGAGGATGAGGATGAGGATGAGGATGAGGATGAGGTTAGAGCAGAGCTTCAGCTGGTCCATATCAATATCACCCTCCTGCCTTTAATGCAGCCACATAAATTTCCAGCAGCTGGGATTTCAGCCCAGTGGCTTAAGGGGAGTTTTGGCTCTAAACCTCCTGTTCTCTGGGGTGATGGGCACAGTGCTGCAGCCCCCTGAAACCTGTCCATCAACAAACCAGAGTTCCACTCACACGTGGAAATTGGAAATGGGACATTGGTGCTTGGCACAATGCAAGCATTGTGTGTGGAACACAGGAATATCTTCCTGCAGGCTGCTTAGGTCAGGATATTGTTCAAAGTAAAGAATCAGATTTTGCTTCATTTTTGCCATTGTTACATTATTTCCTGTATGGCTATTTTTTTTCCTCCTCAAAAGGAATTAGCTCTTACTTCATAATGAAGTTTCTGAGCGCATTTCTTCTTAAATTAACATACTTAATTTTTTGTGCAGTTAAGAATGTTTTCGAACAACACACCCAACTTTTAAGGACACTTTTAAGCTTAAACTACTGACAAAGAGACAAAGAGGAAGGTGATTTGTTCTGTGGAAGCAAAAGCAGAAATTACATGATCAAACACAAAATGACAAATGTAAAATACTTTCAGTTTATTCATCTGAGATGGTGTCACTACAGGTTAAATAGGAGAAAAATTTTATATGGGGCTTTTTAATAGGAGAATGTTCTCCCACAATAAAAGGATATTCTAGTTTTATAATAATGAAGTTTCTGCAACAATTTGGGTGAACACAGGTGGTTCCTGTGGTTAAAGCAGAATATTTGGGACAGACTATGGACAGGAGCAGTGAGGATCTGTGGGACTGACGACCTCTCTCCCAGGTCTCCCACAACAGCTTTTGGTGCTGACAAAATCCTCACCCAACAGATGCAACCCTGGCTTTATCAAGGACTTCTGGTGCCACTACAAACCCTGCAGTGAAAAAGCCCTTCCTGCTGCTCACTTCCTGCTGCTGGGGCACTTTGCTCAGGGCTTGTCTCTTTGTCAGGCTGAGAGGTGAATTAAAGCCCTTAACGAGTCCAGAAGAATGTGCAACCTGCTAGTGCTGTGTCCTCTGGTGCTGTGTGTGTAGGTTTAGATAAATACCTCCAGCTGACACTGGAAGGTGATAGTGAGTGTGATTGTTTCATACAGAAAAGCTCAATAATTATGCTGGTGTAGAGACCAAAAGGTGGATTTTCAAGAGAAATTAGGAACTCGATGAGTATTGCAAATGAGAGTGGAGCTGGGTGGCTGCTTTAGGCATGTAATTATTCTAATTCGGGTATGTAAACCAGATAATTGTACATGGAAGCAGCTAATTGAGCAAATTTTAATTTGCTTTTACCTGTGCAGACACTCAGGAGAGATGGGAGAAGCTTGCTAGGAGTGCCCTGTGCATTTCTGCTGCAGGCAAATCTTCTGTCTCCTGCTGTGATCCCACACAGACCTGCCCCTGGATCCCACACAGACCTGCCCCTGGATCCCACACAGACCTGCCCCTGGATCCCATAGAGAACTGCCCCTGGATCCCACATAGAACTGCCCCTGGATCCCACACAGACCTGCCCCTGGATCCCACATAGAACTGCCCCTGGATCCCATAGAGAACTGCCCCTGGATCCCACACAGACCTGCCCCTGGATCCCACACAGACCTGCCCCTGGATCCCACATAGAACTGCCCCTGGATCCCACACAGACCTGCCCCTGGATCCCACATAGACCTGCCCCTGGATCCCATAGAGAACTGCCCCTGGATCCCATAGAGAACTGCCCCTGGATCCCACACAGACCTGCCCCTGGATCCCATAGAGAACTGCCCCTGGATCCCACATAGAACTGCCCCTGGATCCCATACAGACCTGCCCCTGGATCCCACATAGACCTGACTCTGGATCCCATAGAGAACTGCCCCTGGATCCCATAGAGAACTGCCCCTGGATCCCACATAGACCTGCCCCTGGATCCCACACAGACCTGTCTCTGAAGGGAGGAGATCTCACAGTTTCAGTGCCCAAACCCATGCAAGTATCCTTCCCTTCCCTTCCCTTCCCTTCCCTTCCCTTCCCTTCCCTTCCCTTCCCTTCCCTTCCCTTCCCTTCCCTTCCCTTCCCTTCCCTTCCCTTCCCTTCCCTTCCCTTCCCTTCCCTTCCCTTCCCTTCCCTTCCCTTCCCTTCCCTTCCCTTCCCTTCCCTTCCCTTCCCTTCCCTTCCCTTCCCTTCCCTTCCCTTCCCTTCCCTTCCCTTCCCTTCCCTTCCCTTCCCCCAGGAACGAGGCTTTGATGTTCTCTCCCTCCCATTCCCTCTTTCCCAAACTCATTTTCAGGGCTGTCCCCACTCTGGCAGTTTCTAGCCCCGTGCACAAAGGCAGAGAGAAGAAAGGAAGGGCAGGATGTTTTTTCTGTGTTCACCAAGAGGATTTGTTTTCCTTCCTGGAAGTGGCAGCCGGTGTGGAGCTGAGGGATGGAGCGAGCGTGCAGGAGCACGGGGAGATCCCAGAATATCTCAATTGCATTTTACTCCACTCTCAGATTCCCATCCCATAGCAACATGCTGACAAATCAAGAGCTGCCATCCTATATCCAGTGCTCCAGCTGTCAGCCTGCAGCAGTGCATCTCCTTGCTGGAGCACAGCCTTCCCTTTGTTTCAGCTTCGGAAATAAAATCGTAAATTTGTAAAATAAAGGGGGAAGAACCCTTTTCTAAGGCAATAAAACCCCCAATCCTTTTTACAGGTTCATAACTGCATTAAGTGCTTTGAGCAAGGAGGCACTCAGTGAATGTTAATGGGTTTGTAGTAACAGTACACCTTGTGTTTAATATAATAACCAGTTACACCAAGTCAGCAGGCTCACTAAACTCACCTATACTTAATTTTGTAAATATTTTCACTGATTTAAATTACTCTCAGTAAGAAACATTTGTCACCTCAACAGCCTTTGTTTCCCCTTGATAATTTGTTCAAGGGAGGAAAAAGACTTTTGGAGATAGGTGGGATATATTTCTGAATACATCCCATTTTTGATGCTGGCTCAGAGAGGGTGGAGCACTGTGTTAATGTCCTCCACTTTCATGCCTGACACAGAAATAGATCCAAAGTGAGTTTGTGGGGCTTTTAAAAAGCACATTTTGTAGGAGTGAGTGTCTTACAGAGGCCCAGGCTGCAGAGGTAGCACCAGTCTCACTGAAAGCTGTTCATTATTTAATTAAAAGTCAGAGATGGCCGCAGCCACAAGAGAAACATTGATGTGTTCACACCTCCACTGTACAAACCAGCAAAGCATCACCACACCCATTCCACAGATGGAGAAAGGGCTTGGAAAGGCACAGGATTTCCCCCAAGACACAAGTGTGGGGCAGGGAATAAAACTTTTAAATACCATTCAATGGCCATGTGGCAGCCAATGAACCAAATCCATGGATCTGGCAGCAATCAGCCCGAGGAGAGGGAGAACGGGAAGATGCAAAACCTTGGGATTAGCAGGGCTGCTCTGAGCTTGGATATTCACACACACCTCCCTTTTTATTCCCCAAAATAAAGTCATTTCTTTGTCCTTTCTTTCCTCAATCAAGATCCAAGGGCTGGATTTGCCCCTCAGCTGGGATTTCTGGCTAAAGGAGCAGCACAATTAGAATTTCTGTGAAGTTGGGTGAATTTCTGTACACCCCAAATTCCCTGTTCTGTGAATGGATGTGGAGATCTTAATCCAGCAATATCCAGGAATCCCCAGCCAGGCTGTTTTCCTAGGGCTGAGGGCACAATTTGGGCCATGGCAGTGGGATGCAAACAACCTAAATCCAGATTTTTTTTATCAAAATGAAACAAAGGAATCCTAGTGCCATGAAATATCAAATTCTTATCTGGGATTCACTGTTTGCACGCCGAAGCTGCTCAAGAAAATAACATTATTAACTAACTAAATAAATTAATTAATTAATCCTAGAGCTGTTATTTCTGCTTGCAGGAGCTGCTCATTTACAACACAACAAAACTTGTCTGTAGCATTCCCAAATCCCTCTCTAAGGATATGCCTTGAACTGAAATATTTGTTAATACGAGAGTTCAGCCAGTCTGCACATGAAATCAAAATGCAAACCCAAATATTATTAACATAACATCATGCAAAGCAATAGGAAATAGTAGGTGCAGAAAAGAAATCACTCAGGAAAAGTATCTGTTGTTTCAGACTGAAGTTGTGATGAATACCTGGAATCTTAAACTCAATAGACAAGGGGTAAACAGCACTAAAGCAGGTGCTAAAAGCAGGAATTAAGGAGCTGAGAAGAATTCAGATGTACTTTGTATTCCTCTGGCTCGCTTGGCCTCACTTGTAGAATTTTCTTCCCCTGTATCTTTTAATTTGCTAAATGATTCTGGAGAATCCAACGCACCTACGTTTAATTAGCTTTATAAATCAAAGGTGACAATTCTTTAGTAACCTGTATTATTTCCCGGCGTGGCAAGCGAGAAAAATGCTGACAAACTTATTTATTGACCTGTTATGCTTTGCAAGGGCAGCCAATGTTGTATCGATCCAGCCATCCCAAATCCTGTAGCAGGGGCAATAACATCCACATCATCACTATTCTGGGCTCTCCCCCACCCCTGAAAATGCAAATCCCCCATCCCCCAGCCCTGCTTTGGGGAAGGATCTTTATTGTTGGGAATTAAAGGAGAGGAGAGCAGGAATCTTCGCATTTCCTTGGTGTAGTTCGCTTCTTTCATCAGCAGTGCCCGTTCGGAACTTTGCTTGCAACTTTAATTATTTCCTCAGCGAGCTCCCCCACCCCCAGCACTGCCTAAAATTCCCTTTGTGTCGCCCAGGAACCCGATCCTGCAATTCTGCATGGGAAAACCTGCGCTGAGCATCGGGCTGGACTTCACATTCCCTCGGGTCCCCCCTCCTGTAACACGCGGAGTTAAAAAATCTGAAAATTCTGAACGCACGAAAGTCTTTGGCAGATCAACATTTCCATTTGTAGTTCGTGGCAAAATGAAACAAATAAATGAAGACTTCAGCATTTGACCTACTGGGATCCCTCACTTGACAATCACTCATGAGTCAGGGTGACAAGGTCACGTTCTTTATTCTTTATTCATTTAACCGTTTGATAATTATAAGAAGCAATGGAAAGCAAGCAATCCTCACAGTTAATAATCTTCCCAGACCCCAGGGTACTGGGCTGGGAAATGGAGGCAACAATGGGGAAAAGTTAAAGATTGTTTCCATTATCTATTACCATCAGGTAAAGGGGAGAAAATTTTTATTTTTAGAAATACATTTGGAAATGTTCATTTACACTTCTAGCAAAACCCACCCTGAACGTATCAATCAGCTCAAAAAACAGGGAACACACTGAAAATAGTTTGGAATATTATTATGATCTAACTGATGTTCTCATTTCCCCATGTGCATTTTTATGCAAATGCTGTTGGTTTCACCACCTCCAACCATCCTGAATTCCCACTGAACCGTGGCAGAGCTGAAGATCTTCATCAGCACACGATTTTATGATGTATATACACAATTATTTTAGAAATCCAAGCACCCAGGCTGGAGGTTTGGGTGCCAATGACAAAGGCCATGAGTCAGAAACCACTTTCCCTGCCCAAGACCACATTGGAGTGCGTGACCAACTCGAAGCATTCCCAGAGTGTGGGCTGCACCAGGGATGCATTCCTGAATCCAAATCAATCTCTCCAAAATAGCTGCAGGTGAAAATTCTTCATCCGTGCTTGCTGTGCACGCAGGGAAAATGCCTGGTCATACAAGCACAGGCCTGTGCTGCCCTTTATTTCAGGCCAAAAATGGAATTATTGAAGGTTTTTTAAATGTGTTCTGCAGTTTCAAAGCTGCCTCTGGAAAAGCAGGATATTTTCCTGACTGTTATATGGGCTGGGTATGTAATGATCAGAAAGGTCAGCAATTAAAAAAAACCCAAAAAACAAAAACAAAAAAAAACCCCAAACCACCAATTCAAATCTAAATCTAATGTTTGTATTTTAGACTGATATTTTTTCTAGGCCATTTCCTCATGAAGCCTGTCTCAGAGTAATATGCAAATTCTTAAAAAGAAGAATGTTTGGATAACCTCGTGGTTTGAAAACAAGCAAAGCGAGGCGAGATCCACGCTGGGCACCCACAGATGGATAATATTTTGTTTTTCTTCGTGAACGTCTTTTGTCTTGAAGCTGGTGTGAAAATCTAGAGGAGGGCCCCACATGATTGATCACCACAAGCATCAGAAGGAAATGATTCACCACAACACTGTAACTGAAACTGCTTCAACACCTGATTGCAAACTTCACACCGGGGGACTAATTAACTGCTGTACCTGCTGGAGATTGCTGGAGCCTCAGGACACCTCAGCATTCCAGCTGTGAACACCCCCTGCTCTGCCAGAAAGGTGCATGCCATGCAGAAATGAACAAAGAAGTTCAAAATACAGATATTTTTAATTATATTAAAATATAGTATCATTAAGGTATTGTTAAAAAAAAAATGTAACCTCAATATCCAACTAAAGTTAAATGTACACAATTTTTTCTTTCTATTTTCAGCCTCAGGGTTTTCCTGCTTTTGCCATGAACTTCATTTCAGGTATGCTGTGAACATTTGTGAAGCATTTCCAGTATTAGGAACAGAAGGGTCATATTGTCTGAATTTAGATATAAACTAGTACATGAAATATCATCCAGCTCCTCGTGCATCGTGCTCAGAGCTCAGCCAATGTCTCAGCAGATTTATCAGCAGAAACACAGTCTGCAAACAGAGTAATGTACTCCTGGAAAGGCACTTGGAGAGTGATGAGAAAGAATGGAACAAAAGCTGGCTGGGAAATCTTTTAGGGAAAACAAATCTATTAAATAATTATTTTAACCTGCAAATGAATCTACTGAAACATGGAATTGATAACCAGTGTCCAGCAATGTTATGTTGTTCTCCACAATAAATAAAATAATTCTTCCCTTTTGCCTCCTGTTTCCACTGCTCAGTTTAAACTGAAAACTATTTTTGAATATATTTTCAAGCATTAAAAAAAATAGAAGTCTCACAGTTTGGCAAGAGTGTGGAATGGTTTGGCAATGGCCAAGAGCCTCCTTTGTTCTCATTTTCTGGAGGATTGTGAGCTGGCCCTGATGAGATGAAGAAGTTGTTGAACTCTTGAGGAACAGGAACATAAAACCCCACAATGCAGTGTCACAGTGACATCAATTTGGGGTTATTAAAATAACCCTGCACCCATCTCCAGGCTCATGAACACCTGGAATAATTCATTTTCCCCTCTAATCCTGTGTATCCATCACTTGGGCTCCTCTGAGGGGAGATTTGGGTGTTTTTGGAGCTGCCCATGAAGGATCATGGCTGGAAATCCAGGTTTAAACAGCCATGGCCACTCCTCTGCCAGCCCCACAGCAGAAATTTCACTTGCATTGCAAATTTGCCCTAAACTGCTGAAATCTGGAGATGTTTCCCCACAGGCATTGGGCTGCATATTTTCCATGTAAATGAGGCTTGGACTACACCAGGTTTTCTGTATTTTACCTTCTGAATCTGCAGCCACCCCAGCTCAACAGCACTGCTCATTTCCTAGTGGGGAATTCATGTTCTGTATGGAGGCACTTGGTAATTTCATCTCTCTGTTCCCAATATTAATCAGGAATTTACTCCCTATTCCCAGTGCCTCCTCAAGATAAAAAAAAAAAATAAAATAAAGTGCACATCTGGGGTAGGACTCCTCCAAAGTGCTCTGCTCTCACAATTCTGGGTCACACTTCCCAGCTATCTGTAATCAGATATTAAATTTCTGCCTGAGTTAGTGCTCATCCTCTGGGAAGAAAAGCTAAAAAAAAATCCTAATACTTATTAAAACATCACAACCTCAAGAAATAAAGTTCTTCCTCTAAAAATAGAGCAGGGAGGAAATGCCTTCTAACACTGAACACTTTCAGCTTTGACCTGCAAACAGCTGCTCCAGAGAGGTTGAATCCTGTTTTTTTCCTGGATTTCCAGATTCCCTCCCCAGGTTCTGGCCAAGTTGTCCACACTGATGCCATCCCAGTGCAGCAATTCCTGCAGCCACTAAATTAAGAGACCAATTCCATCAATAGGTGACAATTTGCAATCAGATTTCTTCTGGGTTAGATTCACATGCAGTTCTTTTTCCTCAGTAAGCTCTGTTGCTATTGTTGGTAAATGTTACATGACTCAGATGAAATGAATAATAAAATCAATCAAACACAAAGCCAATAACTCAGTAGTCAATAAAAGTAAGGAAAAAAAGGTGCTTGGACAAAAGTGTTCTGGAAAAAATTATCATTTTTCAGGATGTGTTTTTACTGGTTTGGTTTTTTTTTTTTTCAATCTCCACTATTTTTAATAGCTGTACATCTACTGAAAGAAGAATGAGTGAATATATCCACAAAATTACGAAGTGTTGCTCTTTCTTTGTGTGGAGAAATAGGAAAAAACTTCACACTGCTCTGCTTTGACCCCCCCAGAGATCAAAGGACACAGGTTAAACACAGTGCCAATATTAAGAGGGGGTTTCAGTGCCTGAACATGGGCAGGTGTTAATGGAGTTTCTCTGTGTGGAGGGTCTGAAAATCATGAAACCCATGGCAGATAAAGGAATATAAAATCAGGAGTTTGTGTGTGGAGCTGAAGCAGGGAGGGTGTGACCTGGGAAGCAGAGAGGAGCTGGCAGAGGAGCAGCCCCATGAACCAGAGCCCTGCTCTGAGCTCCTGGACCCTCCAGGGAAGGGGAGAGGGGCAGAGCCCAGCACAGGGCACCAGGCTGGAGTGGGAGCAAGGACAGCATCCACAGCTCACCCAGATCTACAGCTGGGGCAGGGCACAGCTGTGCAGGCAGGGGAGGCTGAGGGAGGGAGAGTGGAACCTGAATCTTTGTCCCTGTAGGGGTGTCACCAGCCTGCTCCTGGTGTCCCAGTCTATTCTCCATCCCTGTAGGAGTGTCACCAGCCTGCTCCTGGTGTCCCACTGCTCTCTCCATCCCTGTAGGAGTGTCACCAGCCTGCTCCTGGTGTCCCACTCCTCTCTCTATCCCTGTAGGAGTGTCACCAGCCTGCTCCTGGTGTCCCACTCCTCTCTCCATCCCTGCATTCCTCTCCATCTCCTCCTCCCAGCCCCTCCTGCAGCTCAGCTGCCCTGTCTCCACCTGCCACCCCTGGGCTTTGGCCATCCCATGGGATCATTCCTGTCCCCTGTGTCCCCAGGACATGGGGTTTGACACTGACTGACACCTCACAGACCCTTCTCTTTGTGGGGCACTCTGTGCCAATCCCCTTCCCCTCTGCACATCCCAGATCCAGCTCCTCTCTGTGTTTTCCACCCAGCAAAAACCAAATAAAGGGGAGCCCCTTAATGAGCTTTCCAAAACTGCAGAGTGAATTCTTCACTGAGGGAGGTGCAGCCACTTCTGGACTCGAATGCAACAGCTCATAAATAACAGAAAAAGAATTCAGTGCAACAGCAGAGGAAATTCTGGGTGACTGCAATGCAATTTGTGACTTGTGGGCTAATGGAGATTGGGTTGTGACACACTCCTGCTTTTCTGCCTGTTTTTGAATGAACATCTTTGTTTCCCCAGCACCCTCTGGTTTAAAATTGGTGCTCTCTGTAACAAAGGGTGACCACAGGAAAATGCAGAAGATAAAACATTAAAAACGAAACCACAAAAGGACACTGCTGCATCTCAAAGTGTTGTTCTAAATATACACAGCAAAATGCAGAAAAATCAAAGAAAATTGCAAAGAGCAGAGCAATTATTTGTGCTGCTCAGCTGATAGGTGTGCCAGGGTCAATAATTTATGAATAAGTGAGTAAAGAATTATTTTATCTGTCCATTTCTCATATGAGCATTTTCTTGCTACTAATGTTTTACTGTGGCTAATGGAATTTTAACACTCAACATTTCCCAAAATCAGAAGAAAAACATTTCCAGAAAGGACAGGAGGAATTGGATATTTTCTGTATATCCTCATTGCAGAACTGTTTGTACATCTCTTTATTTTATAAATAATATTTCAAAGGCAACAGAAGTGATGTTTTGCACAGTGTGTCAACTCCAGGAATTTCAGCAAGCCTTATAAAATTGGGGATTTTTTTTAAGAATCAGTTCTGGGAATCAGAAATGTTCTCTTGTGTTTCCATGAGAACTGCAAGTACTTTCTTGAAGTTAATTCTTTATTCCTCTTGCTCTTTCTGAATGAAAACAAAAGCTTGAAAATATGAACCGAGAATACCTAAAGTCTCAAAAATCCCAAACAAATAAGATGGAGGCAGTATTTTTAAACCCCAAGGCTTTGGAAAGTCACTCCTGTGATTATTCCTACCATGGTTGTCTGGCAACACAGCTCTGGGAGTGTGACACAAATAATGCACAGAGGCAGCAACATTCTCAAATCTCTCCACGTGTGTTCTGGCAGCTCTGGGTCTGCAGGTGGGGATTTGAACAGAGGAGAAACTCCTCTCCTTGAAACCCACCTTTGCAGGAGATTAGGGTGGGTAATCAAAGCAGAGCCCTTTCCTCAGCACAGGCACACACAGTGGCTTTGATTTCACATATCAAGGTGTTTTTATACATATATCTATTTCTTTTTTTCACTTTCCAAATATAATTGTTCACTGGAAAACTGAGTGTAATAAACCAGCTCATACAGACAGGCTTGCAGTGCATCTGTTCTTTTTTTGATCTGAATAAAACAGAGTAAACCTCTCACTCAGTATCTTGACAAAACACATCTTTGAGATCTTTCCTTCTATAAAGAAACCTGTTCCTGCCTCCTTCATTCTCCTCTGCTATCATCTAGACATCAGCAAACTCCTATTATCTGCTTTTGAATTTTCATTCCCCCCTCTGCAAGGAATTTTCTTCTCCCCTCTGCAAAGGATTTTCTTGTTCCCCTTCACAAAATGCTCTGCTGACATCACATCAAAATGAACTAAAAATCTTTTAGGTGACAGAGGAGTGGCAACTGAGCTGGCTCTGATTACCCATAGAGCAGTTTGGATGGAGCTGTGTAGGTGAGTGGATAGGGGTGTATTTGTGGATGCATTCTGCAATTCCATTTAGCAAAATCGTGATTGATTAAGGCCTATGAATCAATTATAAAATCCCAGTTGACTTCAGTGGGGTTGTATCCATAATAATCAAGTTATGAAGCATCTCAGGAGTGAGGCCAAAGCTAAAAGCTGCTGCCCACCCTCAATGAAGAAGGGTGAAGGAACCCAGGAGGACACTGCTTTGAGACACAGAGTCCTTGTGAGAGCTGCTGGAGATGAGAATGGTGTGATGGGGATGGACAAGGGGAAATGCAGAGGTTTGTGGCCATTAGGAGCAATGGAAAACCCCTGTGAGGGGCTTCACCCCAGCTGGTGCCTGAGGATGAGGAGTGGTCACAGTGCTCTGCTGCTGCCTCCCCATCTCATCCCAATCCCAAACCCATCCCAATCCCAAACCCAATCCCACCTGGGACCAGCCTGGCCCTGCATTCCTGTCTAGGGCAAAACCAACCTTGTCTTTCATATCCCAAACATTTCTGCAGCCTGAGCATGAAGCCCTGATTAAAAGGGTCTTTCACACCCTGATGTTTCCAAACTGATGGGGAGGAGGGTTAAATGGGATATTGGGCAGGAATTCCTCCCTGAGAGAGTGAGGAGGCCCCAGAGAAGCTCCTGGATCCCTGGCAGTGTCCAAGGCCAGTTTGCAGCAGCCTGGGACAGTGGGAGGTGTCCCTGCCATGGCAGGGGTGGCACTGGGTGGGCTTTAAGCTCCTTCCCAACCCAAACCATTCCATGAGATGGGGCTGCCCTGGACAGAATATCCAGGAACTGCATCCAGGGCTGCCCAGAGCCTTTCCCAGGCTGACCTGCAGAAGGGATGGGTGGGTGGGTGGGTGGATGGATGGATGGATGGATGGATGGATGGATGGATGGATGGATGGATGGATGGATGGATGGATGATGGATGATGGATGGATGGATGGAGGGATGGATGGATGGATGGATGGATGGATGGGTGGATGGGTGGATGGGTGGGTGGGTGGGTGGATGGATGGATGGATGGATGGATGGATGGATGGATGGATGGATGGATGGATGGATGGATGGATGGATGAATGGATGGATGGGTGGATGGATGGAGGGATAAGCACCTCTCTGGTGCTGGCTAGGACAGATGCAAAGGCTCTGCCTGCCCTCTGCCAGAGACTTTCACTTCTGTGCAGCAAAGCTCTTCTCTTATAGGGAGGTTTCCCTCCACTGTAATTAGATTCCATGGATTTAATCCCCTGGGAATGTAGCAATTACCATATACCTGACAAGTGCTAAATGCTGCATTCCGTGGGGATTATCACCTCCGGCTGAACAGAGAGAAAAGAGGAGGGCAGGAGAAATTTCCCCTTCCTCATGGGCTGGGGAGTGGGATGGAAAAAAGCCTGATTTACTGCAGCTGCTGGCTGGGCTGGGGAGAGGGGACACCGGGGGAAGGCATTCCTGAGAGGGACCAGACAAAATGTTTATCTCTCATAAAAAGAACACGGGTAATGCTGCACATCTGGGTCACCCTGCTCAGTTCCTGTGCTGCTCGCTCCAGCTGGGCTGTGTTTACAGAGGGATTTTTATTAATGCTCCCGCTACACGGAGCAAATGCACTGCAGAATAAGTGAGATTAAGACAATTGGTTTAATAGACTTCAGAAATAAGTGACATTAAATCGAAATCGTATGCAGCAGGAAGAGGCAAAGGAGAGGCTTTTGTGGAGACTTTATGCACCTTGTGATGCACGACTTAGTACGGCTTGTTTAAAAAGCACCGGGTCCTTATAAAGCTCTTTCTATTCTTTTGTATTATCTCAGTGATTTACAAGATGCTGTGAGGGCATCCTTCGGCGCTGATAAACTCCTCGGGATCAGCAGATAAAAGGCAGAATTTAACAGCATGATAATGGCACTGTTTGCATGTACATCCACTCGGTTGCTATGAAGCATTTTGCAGGTTTAGCAAATTGGAATTAAGGGAGATTTCTCTGTGGTCCAACCACGTGCATTTAATTGGAATTTAAGGTTATCAAAGTAAAAGCAGTTGATTCTGCACTGAACACGCTGCTATGGAAGGAATTGGGGATCACTCTGTGTTCCATGGCAATGACATTTTGTCCCCAAGAGCCACACGCTGGGTGGGAGGCACAATATGGGATGGTTTGGGTTGGGAGGGACCTTAAATCCCACCCAATGCCACCCCTGCCATGGCACGGACCCCTCCCACTGTCCCAGGCTGCTCCAAACCCCATCCAGCCTGGCCCTGGGCACTGCCAGGGATCCAGGGGCAGCACAGCTGCTCTGGGCACCCTGTGCCAGAGAATATTTTCCTAATATCCAATCTAAACCTCCTGTCTGTCAGTTTAGATCCATTCCTCCCTGTCCTGTCATTACATGCTCTTATAAAAGTCCCTTTCCATCATATTGCCCATCAGTGTCATCAATCCATGTCTGTGGCATCCTCTATAATATATCTATGTTATGTCGGAGAAAAGGCCCCTATATATAGTTGCTTGTATTCCAAGGGCATATTCGGGACCAAAATGGTATTTTTAAGATTTCAGGATATTAAGCCAAGCTTTTTGTTGGTTTTTCCTGAAATCCAAGGTCACAACTATATCCATTTAATCCACGAAGGGTTGGTCATGTGTCACCATCTGCATTCTTCATCACATCCCAACCCATTGTACGACTGAAATAAAGCAGGAGCAGGGTGTGGTGTTTCTGCATTTCCTAACTCATTAGCAAGTCGTTTAAGATGACTCCTGTCTTTCAGTAGCACGGCAAACCAGTTTAAACAAACAGAAAGAAAATAATTATTAATTGGCTAACAGCAATAATCGGCCGCTTGGATTTCTTGAAAATCTCACTCCAGGACAAATCCCTTGACAGCAGCAGCAGCAGCTCTTAAGAAAATCACACTCAGAGGAGCTAAAACGATTCCTGTCCGTGTTCCCATGTCCCTGTTCCATCTGCTCTTCTCCTCCTCTCTCTGACCCAGCTCGGGACTGACAGCACAGAGCTGCTGGAGAATTTGGATGCTGCACAGGGAAAATGTCCTGGGTGCTGATGCTCCTGCTGCCAGAGGTGCTGTGGGTACCCAGGACCCCCGACCCAGCCAAGCCACAGCTGTGCCCTGGCCAGGCTGTGTTCCTTTATCCCCGCAGCAGATCCCGTGCTGGGGAGCAGCCCTGGCGTGATTTGGGGTTTGTTTGAGTTATTCTAGAGCAGGATCCCGGCAGTTCTGTGTCTCCCTGCCTTCCCCAGGGCGCTCAGACCCATCTGCTGCTCTGCCTCTCCCCACATCCATAATTCCTGCCTGCTGGAATCACTCTGGGCCCTTTCACTGCCTTCACCAAAAGGAGGATTCACTTAGTGGCTAAGGAGAGAAATTAAAAAAAAAAAAAGGGAGGAAGAGCCTATTGACAATTTAATCCTCTCAGTGGCTCTGACATTAAAACTGTTGCAAGCAAACCCAAGTGGTTAATGACACTTAAAAACCTGTTCCTGTCTCTGCGAGCTGTCACAGGGCTTTGTCTTCCAGAGGGGGGAAGAAACTCCGGCAGTGAATGAGACACACGCGTGTGATCAGAGCGTGCAAAACGCATCGGAACAAAACACTCGGGCTCAGAGCGGCACCAAATGAAAGCGTTTTGTGCTCCTCGATTGCCTGACTCACCGAATCCCCGGGCCCGAGCCAGGCTTGGCTCCTGTGCTTTACAAACCCGGGGTTGCCTGTTCCACCCGGCACCTGCTCTGCAGTAATTCCGAATTAATGTCCCGGCCAAAGCCTCAAAGGGATGAACAAGAATGCGAGCTGAAAACTAGTTGCTTCTAATTGTCATGAAAACAAATGTCAGAGGAACATGTGTTTCTGCTTAGCTGACTCTGCTTACTAAGTTTGAAGCTGTTTTGTGTTAGTTTCTACCATTTAAATTAAATGTTTTGTCTCTGACATACTTGATGTGGCTTTAAGAAGCTGTGCTTCCCCCCCATCCCCCTTATGAATCTTAATGTTTGCCTGGATTTGTTTGTAACATCAGACAAAAGACTGGCAGGCTGTGCCAGAGTGACATAGATTTTATGTTGAAACAAAGCAACGCCAAAAAAAAAAAAAAAAAATCAATTAGGGGGTCATTAAAACCCAAAGTTTTCAATGAAAGAAATACTGTAATGGAATAGAAATACTCAGGGGGTTAGGAGTTCTTTTAATTCCTGAAAGGGCTGTTCAGCAGCGCCCCTCCTCCCCCGCCCTGAGCGAATCTGCAGCGTTGCAGAATGAGTCAGCTCCGGAGCATCCCGGCCCAGCTGTGCGAGCAGAGGAGAGAGCAGGGCACGGGCCAGGCTCAGCGCCGGGGATGCAGCTCCAAACCTCAGAAACGGCGCATTTCCACGGGGGAACAGCATGGAGATGGAATAAGCGTTGCAAGAGCTGTCAAAAAATTGTAATTTAGTGTTTGATGTTGCAAAATGTGGATAATTGCTCTTTTTTATATTTATTTTATTTTATTATTTTTATTTTATATTTTATTTTATTTTATTTTATTTTATTTTGCTTTATTTTATTTTATTTTATTTTATTTTATTTTATTTTATTTTTTTTTATTTTATTTTTTTTTTTTTTTATTTTATTTTGCTTTATTTTATTTTATTTTATTTTATTTTATTTTATTTTATTTTACTTTATTTTATATTTTATTTTATTTTATTTTATTTTATTTTATTTTATTTTATTTTATTTTATTTTATTTTATTTTTTTTATTTTTATTTTATTTTCCCCCTGTTCTTCATCCCTAGAAGCCATCTCCTCACAAAAGGAACACTGCAGCTTTGTTTCCTAAGGAATGGAAGTTCAACTTCAGCTCTTTCCATAACAAGTGCATTACCAGAAAGGAAAAAAATAAATGCTGCTAATCACAGCCCTTCCCTGGAGCAGGGGGGTTCTGTGGGCATGTTAAATCCAAATTTCCCAAGGATGAGGCTGAGACCCAGCTGGGTTCAGGATCTGGGTGTGCAGGAGGAAAATGGGCACAGGAGAAGGAATCACAACCTGAGAGCTTGGGAAGAGCTGGCTTGGATAAAACCCACAGGGGTGACAGTGACAGCCACACTCTGTGTCCAGGTGTACAGACCCAGAGCAGTGACAGTGACAGCCACACTCTGTGTCCAGGTGTGCAAACCCAGAGCAGTGACAGTGACAGCCACACTCTGTGTGTCCAGGTGTGCAAACCCAGAGGGTGACAGTGACAGCCACACTCTGTGTCCAGGTGTACAGACCCAGAGCAGTGACAGTGACAGCCACACTCTGTGTGTCCAGGTGTGCAAACCCACAGGGGTGACAGTGACAGCCACACTCTGTGTCCAGGTGTACAGACCCAGAGCAGTGACAGTGACAGCCACACTCTGTGTGTCCAGGTGTGCAAACCCAGAGCAGTGACAGTGACAGCCACACTCTGTGTCCAGGTGTGCAAACCCACAGGGGTGACAGTGACAGCCACACTCTGTGTCCAGGTGTGCAAACCCAGAGCAGTGACAGTGACAGCCACACTCTGTGTCCAGGTGTGCAAACCCACAGGGGTGACAGTGACAGCCACACTCTGTGTCCAGGTGTGCAAACCCAGAGCAGTGACAGTGACAGCCACACTCTGTGTGTCCAGCAGGATTTTTGTTGGGAGCAGGACCAAGATCAGATGCAGGGCTCTGGCAGGAGCCTGCAGGGCTCTCTGGGGCTGAGGCACTGCTGGGACAGATTTTTTGGGGCTGTATTTGGGGCTGCTGCAGCCTTTGGAGCCACAGGCACCTCTGGGCCAGCCAGGGCACCAGGAGCACCCAGCCCTGGCCACTGCATCCCTGAGGATTTGGGGCAGGAAGGGAGGGATGTGTCCACAGGGCCAGCTCACATCTGGCCTGCAGCTGGCTCTGCTCACAGAAGCACATTCTGGAAGTTTAGGCTCTAAAACCTCCATTTCTGAAACCAGAATCTTTAGGATGGGCTTTCAGAGGAGAGCATCACGTTCCCATAAAAATATTCAGCACTTAATGGGGGAATGAAGATCTGCACCAGTGGAGAATATGCAAATTAACCTCAAAAGGATGGATCATTAAGGTCTCCAAATATATTAAGATATTCTACACCCAATTTGCATTTGGGAGAGAGAAACTTGCTCCAGGGTGAGCTGGGAGTTCCCAAAACACTCATGGCAAACACAAATTCTCATCTCAGTTTGCTCAATAAATATATTTGTGCAAAAGCCTCCCCCAGGGAACCTGCAGGAAGAGTGGGAAGATCCCATTTTCAATGTGAGGGGACAGAACAACTTCAATACCAGCTACAATTTTTAATAATTAATATAATTGAGTCTCTTAAAGCCTGGCCTATGCCATCCTCCTTTAAGAACTGACCCCAGCCTGTTCTGCATTGGAGATTTTTAGTTCAGCAGGAATTTAATATATTATAAATATATTATAAATAATATGACAATAAAATATTATAAATTATTTCATAATTGTCAGCTTATTAAGTGCTCATGAGTGTGGTGCAAAACTGAACTCTCATTTACTGGGGAACCACACTGGATTTATTTTGCCTGGCTTATGATGGAGGAGATCAGATCTACTCACAGCATGATTTCCACCAGGAAATCTGCCCCCAAAATCTGTAACTCCACTCACAGGTCAGTCAGCTCTGAGGGGAGCACTGTGCCTCCCAAGGTGTCACCTGAAAGGACCCAAGTGCCCAGGGAAGGTTTGGGGGCTGAGGCTGCAGAAAAGCTGTTGAATGACACAGGTGAGAGCAGCAATTTTCTGCACACCTTCCATGGCTTGAGGAATTCTGCAGAGGTCAGGTGGATTGGTTGGGATCTGCATTTGTCTCACAAAGGCAAGAGGATTTAACTCACACTTCTAATTTGTCATGAGGGCTTGGGAGCCATTGCAGAAGTGGAACAAGTGACTCTGTGGTGTTTTTGCAGTGTCTTCTCTTTCTGCTCCTCCTCCTGCCTCCTTGAATCTGGCACTTCTCCCAAAGTGCACACCACACTCAGGAGAGGGAAAACACTAACCCTGGATGATTTCAATAAATGAGCTCTACATATATCACCACTTACAGTTCAAATTATGCAAAAAAATACAAGATAAATGAGGCTGAGCATAAAAGGCCCTTAGTGTGCAATTATAAATACTAAAATGGTGTATTTTTCCAAAACAAGAACTTTTTTCCTTCACATTTGCATACTCTGTCGACTTTTGACCTGCAATAAAAATGTAGCACAAGTTGGTGAGTGACTGAGTCAGAACAGAACCTTCTGTTTGCATCACCCCTGCTGCCTTCTGGAGTTCCAGTCCTCAGCAGTTTACTCAGATTTATAATCATGGACTGAGCAGCTCCAGTGGGTAACCAAAAGCCCTTGTCTCAAATCATGTCAACTGTTAGATTAAAATTCCTGTGCTTCAGGATACATGCAGAAATTCCATGGGTCAAATTATAGATAATGGGAAGTAAGGATCAAACCTTGAGCTGCTTTTGGCTTGGCTGTGTTTGCAGGATGGTTCCTGCCCTGGGCTCCAGATGTGACTGTGCAGCCCTGAGGAGCAGCCCAGGGATGAAACCAGAACTCAGGGTTTTACTGAGCCTTTACTCAGCTCAGTTTCTGCTCCCTTCTGTTTCTGTCCTAATCTCTGAACTGTGTGGATTATTCAATGACACATTATGACCACAAATGGATTATTGTGAGAGCAGTGGCGTGCAGTTGTGTTCCAGAGAAGGTGATGCAGACTTTCCCAGCTGTTTGCTCAGACAGAAATGCTGAATCCTGCAGGATTTCAAAACATCCCAGTACAGGTCACAACTTTTATGTTAGAAAACACTTGGCTGATCAAATCAGTTCCTTTTGCCTCAATGCACAGAATCCCAGAGTGGGTTGGATTGGGATGGGATGGGATGGGATGGGATGGGATGGGATGGGATGGGATGGGATGGGATGGGATGGGATGGGAGCAAACTAAAAGCTCATCCAGCCCCCCCTGCCATGGCAGGGACACTTCCCACTGTCCCAGGCTGCTCTAACCTGGCCTTGGACACCTCCAGGGATCCAGGGGCAGCCACAGCATCCCCACCCTCCCAGGGAGAAATTCCTTCCCAATAATGAAAATAACACAAATCCAGCAATAGCAGCAGACAGGAGGAGTTGGGGTGTGGGTGCACCTGGAGGCAGCTGCATTTTACCTGCTCCAGAGCTGGGGATGGAGTTTTTGCAGGGCTGGTCCCATCTCCCTGCTCTGGGATCACCCAGCTCATCCCAAAACATCCATAACACCAGAATATGAAGGCCACAGGTGAGATGGAAATTCAAGGTTTCTCCAATCTGCCTTGTTTCAGTAAATCATGCAAATGGCCCTGCTGACCTTGGGGGGACCTTTTCTACAGCACAGGTCCCTGTGGGCCCAACAGCAGCACCACCAGATCTGCTTCCAGTTTATACTGAAGCAGAAAAAAATAGAGATGTCTTGTTCAAGCTGAGCCTGAGAACCACAGAGATGAAAGGGGGAAGGGGAAATGCTGCAGCAGCAGCAGCAGCTGAGCAGATTTCCAGCCCAGCCACCCAGCCAGGACTGGTTCAGCCCCAAAAGCCCATTTGGCTTGCCCAGGATGAATTTGGCTTTTAGGAGTTACCAACACCAATAATTCTATTTCTGGTTCATTTCCACAATTGCAGAAGAGGTCAAGTGGAGCCTTCATTTTAATGAGTTGCCTGAAATGTGGCAGCTCTTGCTCTGAGGCAGGTAATTTGTGAGTGTTGGGTGTTTCAGATCTCATCTTCCTCCCCCTTTGAATGGTGATAAACCAGCACCTTTCTGTAAACACTGCCTCTTTTGAAAGGTTGGTTAATTTAGCTTCTGTTTATTATTATACATTGTGGTTGTTGCCTTCTCTGCCTGTGCACTGGTTTCATTCTCTGTATTCTCATTTTAACTGATCATAACTGAGTGGGAAAGTGCAAGACCTCTGGTTGAAATTCAAAAGAAAATAAATGGATTTTTTATGGCCTGAAGAATCTATTCATTACTAAATCATTTATCTTTGCAGAAGGAGTGCCTACATTCAATATGCCTTCCTATTTCCCTAATTTCATTTCTCTCTAAGTACTCTCTGTGCTTGAAAATAAATCTCCATTGAACTTCCACAGAGAGGCATTGCTGTTGAAATTCCCAACAAGAGCCTAATTACCAAAATCAAACACATCTCAGAGGCTGTGTATAAAGCCTGTGTCTTCCCCAAAAATGAAACTTGGATGAAAATGTAAACCAAGGGTGTCCTGGTGGGATTGTGCAGCGAGGAGCAGAGCACACACACACGACCTTTGAACACACTGCTCCTGATTTTTGGCTCCCTTCAAAGATTTCTGAAGGGGATGAGAGTCATTAAGCAGGAGGGGAGGGAGGAGAGG
Source organism: Erithacus rubecula (assembly GCF_903797595.1). Taxonomy (NCBI): domain Eukaryota; kingdom Metazoa; phylum Chordata; class Aves; order Passeriformes; family Muscicapidae; genus Erithacus; species Erithacus rubecula. The sequence goes on along the minus strand of NC_136670.1, from coordinate 12,928,607 downwards.
CATTAAGATTGTTTAAATTGCTTTTTCTTAATTCCAAATCGTCTTCCTCTGGTGGATCCTAACTTTATTGCTCCTCTTGCATCTCAGGGCAGTGCAATTACATTCTTACCTTGAACAAAGGCTGAACTTTGGACAGTGTTTGGAAGGGTTTACAAATAAAGTAAACAGTTCTGCTGAATAAAACATATGTATGTGAGCAGGACTTCCTCCTTCCCAGATGAGCCACATTCATGTAATTTCATTTGTAAGCTTCCTCAGCTGCTGGTTGAAAATGTTTCCTTTTGTGTTTGCAATAAACAGAAGGTTAAAATTCACAACTTCCCCTCTTCCAATTGTTAAACTTTGGTGGTTCTGTTAAAGTTCCACCAAATGCTGCCTTTACCAGCTCGGATATTAAATATTGGCTTTCAGTTTCAACTTGAACTGCTGCCTTTGTTCAGGCTGGACTAAGCCCAAATAGGTTATATAGTTTAGTTATTACTGGGTGGTTCTAGTGGGGCTTAACTGGCTGTTTTTATATTTGAGTGTAGAAACCAGGAGGGGGGGTGGATTTGCTAATTTTACATGTTCAATTTGAAAAAAAAAAAAAAATTTAAAAATCAGAACGTTTTTCATACCCAGGTTAAAAATTAACAAATCAGAAAATTGGACTTTTAACTCCCCAGTCAGACAAGGCAGAGTTGGGACAGATTTTAGCTGCAGGGTTGGAAATGTAGCTGGAATTGTGCCACTTCCAGGTGTGACACTCCAGTGATGCCACATTGATTGAGGTGATCCTGTCCTGTGGTCTGTCACCTCCCTGTCCCTGGATCACATGGATCACCCAGAGCACCAGGAAGGGTTTACAAACATTTAAAAGCACTTTTTTCCCTCTCCACTCAGCATGACTGAGGGATTGTGAGCAGAAATAGGGGATGGGAGGGGCCTGGTTGTGTCTGTAAGGAAAATTTGCTATTTACTATTTATTATCCTTTCACACTCCAATTACCCAGGCCCAAAAAAGATCCTTGTCATGTGAGCTGAGCCTGTGGGGACTGATTGTACAACCCCAATAATAAATAGTGCAGGGGGAAAGCTTGGGAACAATTAGCTGGATTGAATTTGATTTGAATAAACAGTTAACTGGGAGCTGCTGATTTGGATTCTGCATCTGCATGTGAGCAAAGGCAAGCAGCAAGAACAGCCCTGCTCTGTGTGCAGCCCTGGCAGCCAGGCAGAGCTCAACAAGCTGATGGTTTATTGTGCTGCACTCGGCCAAACAACTGGGAATGCCATTCCCAAGTGTTCACAAGGCAGGACACTCCTCACCCTCACCCCCCAGCTGGCCCAGGAGTCAGAATGCTCCTTGAAAACACAATTATTCCTTTGTTTTTGAGCTCTTTGGCTGGGGACAAACCTTACTGTTAATTTTAACTTCACTATAACACCTGCAGAAATCGTATTTTTTTGCTGAATTTTTTAAGGAATATATAATTTTTACACTGATAAATGGAGATTGGAAAAAACAACAAAACAAAACAAAACACCAAACTGTAATCCAGGGATTTGTGAAGCATTACAAAATGGACAGGTGGAGGGAGGGAGAGCATCTCCTGCAGCCTGGGCAGCCCTGTGCTGCTCAGCACAGTTAATATCAGTTATTCTGGACAAGAACAGCAAAGGGAGAAGATCAGAACTCAGGAATTTGGGTTTCCTGCTCCCTCTCACTGCCCTGGGCTCTCTCTGCCTTCTGTGGATGAGTAACAGGAGATTTTGGCATTTTCCCATTCCTGGATGGGAATTTGGCAGTTCTGCCCTGAGCTGGAGGAAACTCCTGTGCCCAGGCACCCAAGGCAAAGGTGCAAGAGCACAAAAATCACTAAAATCATCAAAATCACTAAAATCATTAAAATCATTGTGCTGTGACACAGAATCCCCCAAATCCTGCAAAGAATTCCCTTTGCAGAGCTCAGAGCTGGTCACTCTGGAAAACCCCAAAGGGTCCCAAGGGTTTAGGGCCAAACCCAGAGATCTCCTGCAGGCACAGCAGCTGCTGGCTGCTGGTTTTGGGCACATTTGGGGCATCCTTGGCCACCAGAATCAGAGCAGCCTGGTCCTGGTGCCCCTTAGGCAGGAGACCTAATTAGGTCTCTCTTCCTCCTCCCCTTGTTCCCAAATTTGCTGACCTCATGTAATTCCTAATTTGACAAGCTGCCTCCTTTTATTTTTTCCCCCTTTTTTTATTTAATTTTTATTTTTTTTGGTTTTTGTCACAGCAGCTCACAGGCTGTCCTTAGCAGCCTCCATTCACAGGAATGTTGGGATGTTTCATGGAGCACACACAGAGGAAACTCAACTTTGTCTCCCTGCAAAGGCAGCAAAACAACAGGAGGGGAAGCTGCTTTTCTTTTTGTTCCAAACAATTTTGCCAAAAGCACACACACACACACACAGAAAGAGAAGAAAACAAACAAAAAAAAAAAAGGAAAAAAAAAGGAAAAAAAAAAGGCACCTTGGGGAAACAAAAGATGAACTTGTTAATAAGAGATAAGTTATTGGCCTTGCATTTCAGAGGAAAATAAAGATTCTTGGATTTTATTTGGAGCTCAGACATTTCCTGCTGCAGTTTGTGCTGGGTGAGAGGCAAGCAGTCAATGGCAGGAATTACTCTGCTTTGGATTTTCTGAGTGAAAAGTGTTGTTTGTTTTGGAGTTTGTTTTGAAGTGATTTTTTTTTTTTTTTCCTGGAACAACCAGAACTTTGCCTTTGCTTTACTCATATCCTTGTTTTCCTGCTAACACTCATCCCTGCTCCCCATGTTAGTTGCTTGGTGACTGGTGTTCATCTCCACGTTCAACAGCATTTTTACAACCACCCTGATACAGAAACAAAATTAGAAAATCTCTGGGAGATGTTTTTTCCCCTATTTCTTTTATTTTGTTTTTTTCTCACATTTTTTTTTTTCCTATACTGTATAAAAATTATTCAACCAACAAACTCTGTGGCAAGAAACCTGGGCCTGCCTGGACATGTAAAATATTCTCTTTATCATGCTCAAACTTACTGGGAAAAAAAATGCAAGTCAATAAATAGATACTAATTTTTAAAATAATTAAAGTTTTTTTTTCATGATTCTGGGAATCAATATTTGAACCTAGCAGGTTTTTTACAGCTACAACTTCTGTTTTCAGCTCTTTAATTCTGCATCCAGCCAGTCCTTCAGGAGGGGAGCAGCTGCTATTCCAGGGAGAAATGCAACCCTTAGGATGGATTTCCTGCAGGGCAGCACAGGATTTGCTGCATTTATTGCCACTGTCCTGCCACAGGGCTTGAATGGCAGGATAAGAACCCAGAGCAAATCTGAAACCACATTTCCCTTTAATAACCAGGCCTGGATGGCCCTGGAGCTTGCATGGGAATTTTGCTGGAATGAGATGGGATTATCTGGATGGAGAAAAATGCAGTTTTCCCTCACCCAGTGTCCCTTCCCCAGCTCTGCCAAGGGAGCTCACTTGGACCTTGTAATTACTCATGTCCTGGCTTGATTTCCCCCCTTATCAACTTGTCCAGGAGATAAGAACAATGAGCAGAAAAGGGAGGAATGCTGATTCCATCCTGCCCTCAGCAGCTGATTTAATGCTCAGGCAGCACATGGCAACTGCCTGCATCCCTGCAAACCCAAACACATCCTGGGCTCTGCTCTGCCTTTGAACCCTTGCCCACTTTCTCTTCAGATTCTCCTGGGAAATGGAGCAGATTTTTGTCTTGGTTCCAATCTGCTTCGATTTATTGGTGAAAATGGCTTTTTAATTCCAAAATGTAAGCACGCTGTATTTTACAGCCTTGTGAGCCTGCAAATTGCAAATAATGCAACCCTTTGGTGTTGTAAAGGCACAAAATAAAACATTAAACCCTAAACAGAGCTGCAGAATTCTTATGCTGTACCAAGCTTTGCTCCTGACCTCATCCTGATTTGATTCTGAGCTAAAATTCAAAAATCAAAGGGCAGCACAGCTCTGAAACTCAGGGAGGTTGTGGCACAGGGTTTGTTTGCTTGTTTTGCTTTTTTTCCTGCTCCTGAGGGAAACTTTTCACTGATGTTTTTAACAAATAGGTGAATAACCTGAAGGTTTTAGTTGGAGCTGCTTGTGGCACGAGCCAGAATTGGAGTTTTGGCCTTTTGGAACACACATGAATCTTTGAGTCTGGTTTATCAAAGATAAAAGTGGATAAAGAGAGGTGATGCTGCTCTGCTGCCAGTCTGTACAAAGCCAAATTTTACCCATAATTTGAATTACTGGGAGGAATTCCTCCCTGAGAGGGGTTACCCAAAGAAACTTTGGCTGCCCCATCCCTGGAAGTGTCCAAGGCCAGGCTGGAGCAACCTGGGATAAATCCTGTGATTCCCAAAGCTGAGGTGGCATAAAATCCAGAAAAATCAGGATAAAATCCAGAGCAGTCATCAAATGTTTATATGGACACTCACTCAGGGGTTTTCACCTCACACTTCCCAGCTGCAGCTTGGGGAATATCCTCAAATATAAACACAAATTCATATTAAACCCTTTGTTTCTTGGCAAAATGTCCATTTAAAGTCAAGTTTTCCTGCAGTGTTTTGATTTGTTCATTCAACAGGATTTACTAAAGTGTTTTAGAAAAGTTGCTTTGAAATAATTAAGATTTTTGCCAGCTGATCATAATCTGCAGCATTTGATATTTGAAACACTAAATCACCAACAGAGCAGGGCAGCTGGGAATATGAACCATGTAGGTTCAAGAGACAAAAAGGCAAAAGAGCCAAAATTTATAATTTTAAATATAATTTTGCCACAATTCTGCAGGTCCTGCCTACAAAACTTTTGAGTTTGCAGTGCTGGAGCAAAGCCACATAAAACTTTGGTGTCTGGGAGCATCCTCCAAAATCCAAACAGGGACTGATCCATTGACTTTGCTGGATTTGGGGAAGGATGAAACCCCAAAGATGCAGAGAGAAAATCAGCAAGGAGGATTTCCCCATCCCAACCCTGGCTCTGGGTGCCAGCACTGCCCTGAGCAGGAATCCTGAGCTGGGGTCAAAGTGCACAAATCTCTGACACAAATACAAATGTGGGCCACTTTTAGAAACTTTGAACTTCTTCTCCAAACATTTGTTCTTCCAACTCAATGACACATATGTTCCCAGAAAGCAAAAGGGAGCTGGGATCCAAGCAGAGCCAAAGGGAATGTGTTCAAAAATTTCAGCAAATATTAACAGAACCTATTTATTTATTTGCAGTTCCTGTCTGTCTCCAGCATTAGCAGCAATAATCAAGAGAAATTTCAAGCACAGCCAGCTCCTGATATCATATCTGCTTATCCTAATGTTTATTTTTTCCCATCCTTTCCAGCTCAGATTAATCACTCTGGTATAGAAATGCAAAATGGACTTGAAATTACCCTCTGCCAACAAAGTAACTATTTAAGGCACTTCTGTTACCTGTGCTTCACTTTGTTCTGGCCTGAGTGAAAACAAAACCAGGAAAATGAGCCAAGCTTTTAAAAATCACCTTGTGTAGGAAAGAGAGGGAGGAGTTCCTGCTGTTTTCATAACTGGGTGCTTTGCATGCTGCCAGCATTTCAAATCTGGTTTCAAGTAGGAAGAGTTTTGCTTTTTTTAATCTCCCTGCCATGTTTGGTGCATAATCTCCTGCTAAACACAGCTTTATGTTGGTTGGTCATAGTGCTGCTTGCAAACTTGCTGCTTGCTCACATCTGCTATTTTCCATATTAATTCCTGTAATTAGCTCCTGGCAGCCCTGGTTTCCCAGATTTCAGGGCTCTTCCCCATCTCACTCAGCTCTGCACCTTGGGAGGGGTACCTGGAGCTCAAGGGGGATTTTATGAGTTCTGGAACATTGAAACTGGGTTTGTGGGATTTATCCAAAAATTGAACAAAACCAAGTGGGATTAACCCCCCCGATACCCCATGTGGGCAGTGCCTGAGCCTGGTGATCACCCAAGAACTGAGTATTGATCACTGGGGAGAGGCTTCCCTCTCTTCAGCCCTTTCTGGATCAAATGGATCAGAATTTATGGGCCCAGAGATGGATGGTCTGGTCCAACAGCTGCACTGACACATAAAAACACATTAAAAACACATAAAAGCTTCTAAGCAGCTTCTTTGGGAGGGTTTCCCACTGAGCTGCCCTAAAGAATTCCTGCTGGGCTCATCTTGGGAATCACTATCCTAAAACCCCACAGGACCTTTGGCTCTCCCAAAACCCACCCACAAAGCCCCAGAGGTTCTGGGGTGTCCAGGAGCCCTCTGTGATCACTGGCACTGCAATTCCCAAGAGAAACCAAACTGCTGATTGCCTGTCCTCAGCTCCCATGGCTTGATAATTCATGTGGGCACAGCAAACATTGTTCTGTGGTACCCCAAAATGTGAAGGGTGTGAATTTCCATCAGCATCCTGGCACAGCCCTGGCTCTGAGATTCTGAGGTTTTGCAGTTTGCTGGTTGCAATTATTCATGGAGTTGGGCTAAAAAAGAATGGAGGGGATCCTCTGCAGCCATAAATATTCATGGCTTCCCTGAGTACCAACAAGTTCTTCTTGTTTGCAGCAGCCCAGGGAATCAAAGAGCCCAGTGCAAGGAAATATTTCCTAAAGAGCAGCTGGGTGGGACAGAGCAAAGAGGGATGAGAGATGCTGCAGTCACCTGTGCCAGGGACAGACCAGCCCTGCCAAGGGTCACCCTGGGCTCCCAGCTCAGATATTTGAAATTAAAAAAAAGAATTTATCTCTTGGGAATTCTCCTTCCAGCTCTGAGTGAGCAAAAGGAGCTGGACATGGAATATCAGAGAGAGCCAAAGCTTCTGCCCCGAGGGTCAGAGGGTGAGGGAGGAGGTGCCAGGAGGGTCAGTTCCCACAGGGAATGGAACAGGCACCCTGGACCCCCCAAAACTGCCCCAGGGAGTGCCTGCCCCACCCTTCCATCCCCACTGACACCTCCTGGGCCTCATCACCAACCCACAGACGAGTGGCTGCAGCACCTGCTGGGATGCTGGAAAATTTGGGAATGACCCTGAGTGTGGCCCAGCTGGAGCTGGCACAGGAAAAGGGACAGTGACTCCTTTTGCCAGAGTCACAACTCTCCTGTTGGCAGCTGCCAGGAATCAAACTGTCTGTGCTGGGACAGAGCAGCCAGCTCACCCCTGAAAACCCCAAATTCTGCAGAAGGCTGGGTCCTGTCTAACCCACCTCGGGTTTGCTGTAATGATTAAGCCTCAAGTTTTCTCACATCTGTGAGGAATGCTTAGACATTCAAGTTTAAAAATAAAAATATCACTCTGGGCAGGATTTGAACATTTTTTTGAGGGAGTGTGGGATGGTGGGTGGGTGGATTAGGTAGTAATCAGTTGAATAAACTCAGCTGAGCTTTGAAAGTTAAACTTCAAGCTCTACAGGAAGATTTGCATGGTGGGACATAAAGAAGAGTTTAATTGTGCCTGGCACGGTCTGGCTTTATTAAGGTGTCCCTGCATCAGTGCACTTTCATGCAATCATTTTTATGAGATATCTGAGTGCTTTAAAAACACATAAATGAGTGAATAATGTGCCTGAGAATTTAATTGATAGGCAGGAAACCACAGCACAGAAGGGTTGGGTTAAGTGGGACTAGGAAGGAGCAAATTCCACTTTGGGGAATGGAGTGAATGAAATTTGTCCTGCTGGTTATTGCCAGAGGAGGAGGCAGAATTTCCTTTTCAGCAGAAATGTCATTAGAGAACACAAATCCCACTAACAAAAAGTAATATTTTGATGTGCTAAGGCATGTTTGCCTTTGTTACCCATTTTGCAGACAAGTTCTGCATTTGTGCATTCAGATGCTGCTGCTATTTTTAGCTCTCTTTTATCCTCCACCCTTTTCTGCCTCTTGCCACACATAAAGACTCAAAGAAAAATCTTTCCAGAGCCTGTAAAGAAGCAACTAATGATATGCTATCGAGGAAGAAGTGTTCTCCTAGAGGAGACAGTTTCCTTTCAGAGGCACCAAAACAAAACCTCTATTCAATCCTTGCTCATTGCTTCATATCATTGCTATTTTCTCTTTCTTTTTTTATTTATTTGTTTATTTATTTATTTATTCATTCATTCATTCATTTATTATTTTAACCACGCTGAAAACTGCACATTCTGACACCAGACTGTACAAAGTGCTCCAGAATTTCCACATTTATTCCTGAATCATGGGAAGAGATCCTTCCTCACCCAAGTGTTCAGAGCACAATTGACTGGGTCACTCTTTGGGAGGAATTTCTTTGTTCTGAAGGTTTTTTTGGTCTTGGAACTCCACAGATGCTCCACAGTTCGTTTCCCCCCCCATGAATATGAATTTATTGCTGAGGATGCTGTCCCTGCCTCTGGTGCATAATCAAGCTGCTTAAATCTTCAACAAAATATTCCAGGAATCCTAAACATTCACTGGAAAGATAGGCTAAAAGAGCTTTTCTAGCACCACTGAAGGAGTGGGGTGCAGCGATCTATAGAAAAATAAAAAAAAAAAAAAAAATCTGTTTGTGCTGCCTGCAAATGCTGCATTTCCCCTCTGGAAATCCAGGTGATGTTCGCAGCTCTCCAGATGTGCCAGGGCTCTACCAAATGTTGCATTGCTCTGCTACAAGCCCCTGCTCGTGTGAACTTGTCGGGTTTTGAAAGCAAATTTGCAAGCGAGTGGAACTCGTATCCCTATCTGTCAATAATTCCTCGTAGCACTCCACAAAAACTCGTGGCTTTCCTTTTCCCCCCACCCCCTGAATGCGAAATCGCAGTAAATCACTCAACAGCGCTGTTTAGCATATAAAGCAGGAAACTTCAAAGCCAGGCAGCCTTTTCTCTGCACCTATGAAATTCCAGACCACGCTCCGAAATCCAGGGAAATCTGCCCGTCCTTTCTCCTCGCGGTTCCGAGAGCCCCGGCGATGCATATTAAAGGGCTGCTGTCAGCTCGCATTGTTTAAAAACCGACTGATTAAAAAAACACATTTGAGGGAAGCACCCTTCCCACTGGGTGAGAAACAGCCTGGGATTCCCTCCCCAACCCGAAACGGGGCATTCAAAATTTTATTTTTAAATTTTTTTTTTAATTCTATTTCAATATTTCCCCCTCTTTTGCCAGCATTTTCATTAAGATCACTGAAAGGAAGCATTCCCACGTGTTCACTCCCACTTTTTTTTTTTTTCTCTTTCCTTGGACTTGCCTCTTACCAAACATTCATCCTCAGATATTTGTAATTCCCACTGAAGTTATTTTTCCTCCAAAGTTAAGAAGGGTTGCCCCCTGTTCTTAGATTATAATATGCTAATATTCACCTTATATAAGATAACGTAATAATATATTAATTAATAATATAATGATAATATAATAGATATGATTCTCCTTCTCTCAAAATAAACACAGTAATAATTATTTATCCCAAATAAACAAACCCCCAGCGACTTGCCCGGGTTAAATGGTGCTTTCTTATCAGCATATTTGATGTGGAGGGTTATCTGAATGTTTTCTCCAACTGGAAGCATTCCCAAGACACTCCCAGCCCTTTTCCACCCCCTCCCCTCTTTCCTCACCACTCTGCAGATCCGAAAGTCTGTAAGGTTGTGTTGTAACCCAGATTATCACCCAAATTACCCTTTAAAGCCAATTTCTCCCCCAGTGCTGCCAGGAGCCCACCCTGCAGGAGGAGCTGCTCCATCCCGGGCTGGAGATGTTTCTTTTCTGCAGCTGAGATTAATTCCTTTGCACGGAATCAGCGTGAGCTCTGTGCAGCACCCGGCGCCTGCTGAACCCTGATGATATTAGATTTCTCCACTCTTATTTTAACCAGTTCATTATCATAACGATTTCCCTCCTGCTCCACTGTGTGTTCAAGGCACAGGGAGTGGAGGTAGCAAGAATTCCTGCAGTTCCACCCCAGGCTCCTGTGAACTGCTCCAGTCGGGGCTTTGTGTCTACATTACATTAAACAGCCTCTGGTTTGGGTGTCCTGCCCTTTCCCAGGATCTCCCCGAGCCACAATCACTGGAATCCAAAGAAAAATTCCCATTGGGCCCGGTGATTTTGGGGCTGTGTGGACTGAGAGCAGGGGAAAGATGGAATCATCATCACAGGAATATGCTGAAATACATCTTCTTTTGATAAAGAAGTTCATTTAATTAAAAGCAACAGCCTCAAAAAGCAGATGTTTACCAGGACCTGAACTCTTTCACTAACAAATAAACCCAGCCTGGTTCAGCCTCCACACAGATCCACTCAGAGGGAAGATTGTGATGTTAATTGTGGTTATCACTGCAAGCAGCTTCTATTCTTACTCGTGGGTTACACACAAACTTTCCTGAGCAGGCTCTGAAGGGACTGGGCAGAGCCGTTTCAGAAGAATTACAACTTTTATTCTGAAGTAGTATCAGTATTATCAGAACCGGCTCTAGAGGAAGGTGTCCCTGCCCAAGGGAGCTGGAATGAGATGATTTTAAGATGATTCCAGCCCAAATCTGGCGGTTCTGTGGTTTTGTCCCAGTGAGCAGCACAGCGATGTTTGCACATCAGCGTGTGAAAAGCAGGATTCACAAGTGTAAACGATGCTGGCTTTACAAAGCCGGGGTGTTTAAAGGTGCAGTCTGATGCAGCAATCAGAGCAGGCTCAGCCCATCCCTTCTCACACCTCTCACACCATCAGGCTGGATTAACTGCAGCTTAAATTGCTCTTTACTCGCTGCGTCCTGCAGTGATGCAACACCAAGGACACGGAGATGTGGCAGCATCGCCCTGCAGCCCCTGCAGCTCCAGCCCGGCCTGCTCTCACATCTCTACAGTTATCAGAGCCCCCATTGCCCAATTTGAGCTGTGCCAACACAGGCTGCAATCGCCCTCAGCTGCAGCACAGAGTGAGCTGCGGGCTGAGCTCGCCCAGACAGAGCACAGCACGGCAGGAGCTCGGTCCTGCCCAGTTTGCTCCTGCCCAGTTTATTCCTGCCCAGTTTATTCCTGCCCAGTTTGCTCCTGCCCAGTTTTCTCCTGCCCAGTTTGTTCCTGCCCAGTTTGCTCCTGCCCAGTTTCCTCCTGCCCAGTTTGCTCCTGCCCAGTTTATTCCTGCCCAGTTTGCTCCTGCCCAGTTTGCTCCTGCCCCAGTCCTGCTGCTGGGAGGGAGCTGTGTCCATGCGCAGTGTGGCCAGGGTGGCACAGAGCTGAGCCTTGGCTCCAACATCTGCTTAAGGTGGGCTTGGGAAAGGTGTTGCAGCCCAGGGCACCACTCCAGCTGCAGGAGAGCATCCCTGGGTACAGGAGAGCATCCCTGAGTGCAGGAGAGCATCCCTGGGTACAGGAGAGCATCCCTGAGTGCAGGAGAGCATCCCTGAGTGTAGGAGAGCATCCCTGGGTACAGGAGAGCATCCCCAGGTACAGGAGAGCATCCCCAGGTACAGGAGAGCATCCCTGGGTACAGGAGAGCATCCCCAGGTACAGGAGAGCATCCCCAGGTACAGAAGAGCATCCCTGGGTACAGGAGAGCATCCCTGGGTACAGGAGAGCATCCCTGGGCACAGGAGAGCATCCCTGAGTGTAGGAGAGCATCCCTGGGTGTAGGAGAGAATCTCCAGGTACAGGAGAGCATCCCTGGGTACAGGAGAGCATCCCCAGGTGCAGGAGAGCATCCCTGGGTACAGGAGAGCATCCCTGGGTACAGAAGAGCATCCCCAAATGCCTGCAGCAATATTTGTTGGGGACTGCTCAGCACCAGCACAACTGAGGGTTCCTTCATTCATGTGGACCTGCAGGAATCATGCTGGCAGCAGTTACCAAAAATCCCACCCAAAATGTGCATTTCCAAATTGCACCAGCCCCAGCCACGAGTCTGAAGGCACAGAATGTTATCTGTGCTGAAAGCTGGCTAGTGATTCACTCTGGGTGTCCTTCCCCAGGCTGCTGCTGCTGGTACTTGCAGGAGGAAGAGACCAGCTGTGACTCACAGTGTCTGTGGGGACAGCTCATGTCTGTCTGTCTGTCTGTCTGTCTGTCTGTGGCTGAATGGGGACACAGCTTCAGCAGCACTCACTGACAGAGGCATCACAGCCAGAACACAGAATTTCAATCCACTGCATCCTGCTGCCCCCCAAGTTCTGCCATTTCATCAGGAACCAACTTCTGTTTGCAACCCATTCATCTTCTTCCTCAGCAACTCTTGGATTTAAAAGAACTCTGAATTTAAAAACTCCGATATTTTTATTTTTTGTTCACCATCTTAAACATGATGAAGATTATATTCTCCATTCCATTTTCTTGATGGGGTTTTTTTGTAAGTTATAAATGTTTGCATTAGCAGATGATGCTGTTTTATCCTTTATCATAGGTCCAAGTCAATGCTGTCAAACCCAGGGGAAATAGAGAAGTCAGGCACACAGGGAACCTTCTGGCCTGTGACAAATCAATACCTTGCCTGATCTTCATTAATGCTGGGATTTCTGCTCTAAGCTAATAGTAAGAATTTCTGGTCTCCCTTCTGATTTTGATGCTGAATTACACAGGGTCTTGGTTATCCCTTGAGGTTGTGGTTCCTGGTTTTTAGGAGGAAACTGGACATTAAATGGCTCCTGCCTCCACTGATGCACAAATGTCCCAACAGTGACTTGACAGGTGTGTCCTGCCCTACCTGTCCCTGAGCAGAGTCCATCCCAGAGGAATCCAAACTGGAGCCTCAGAACTGTGCCTAAATCAGCCTGTGTGGGTTATTCAGGTGCCCCAGCAGTGAGCAGCTCCTGGCACAGCCATTCCTGTGCTCTCCCACTCAGCCAGGTGATGGGACAAGGGCTGCAGCAGGTCAGCAAGTGTCACCTCTGGGTGCAGCTCACAACTGCCAGGACAATAAAGATTTTAGTTTCTGAGTGGAGGGACGTTAATGCCAAGGGATGGTGTGAGATTGGGTGCTGTGTTTTATTGGGAAGCTCACTGAGTTCTGGCTTTACACCAGAATCACCTTCCAAACACTTTGTTTTGAGCTGTGGAAGAGGGGCAGATGTAAATAAAACCTCCTCAGAAATGAAAGTGTCTGCTTGTGCAGCATTTGTTGCTGGTTAAAACACTTTTTTTGCCGGTGTTTATTTGGTTCAGACTCGAGGTGGATTACTAAGAGGAGCATTTAAATGACTAAAGCATTTGCAGAACAACAGCACGATTGTTGGAAATGCTGGAACACCTAAACTTGAATTTCTATCCTAAAATATCCGATTATTTCCCACTACACTGTAAAAAGAGTTTCTAAGGAAAGGTTCTCAAATAACAAAAAGCTCCCTAGCTCTGTTGGAGCAGCTTGTTACTCCACACTCTCAGACAGGTTGTGCAGCTCTGGGGGCTCCCACATTTCAATATTCTCAGCCCATGGTTGATATTTCTGTGCCTTCAAAGTTCTGTAATGCTGCATTCTTTGGAGATCACTCAGCGCTGAATCACACACTCCATCACTTTAGAGAAAGAACAAACTCATTAAAAAGTAAAAGGTGCCTTTGCCTTTCATTCTAGACAAACAACTGCAATGGAAGGATGGGAAGTTTGGAACAATGTAATTAAAAAAAAAAATAAAACAGAAGGCATATTTACCTTTCTACAATGTAGTGAAAAAAGTGACTCAGGAGCCATATTTAAAATAACTCAGGAGCAATATTTATATAACTCAGGAGCCATATTTACCCCTCTACAGAGTATTTCACCAAGGAAAAGAATCCATTGTCTCTCCAAAGACAGTGGCCCTGACTGTACACGTCCTGTACCACAGAAAGAACAGCAATCCTGGAATCATTCTCAATGTTTCTCATGCCTATCGGATCCTTCAAGTTACAAGAGCTAAACAAAGACAGAGAATCACACTCTGACCCCTTTAAAAACATCAAAGTGCCCCCTATCAGCCCCGGCTCTTCCTCCCAGCCCAGCCCTTGGTGATCGTGTTACAGTGCAAATGCTTGGTCATAATCTGCCCCGAAACTACAAATTATTTATTGATTTTGCTCGAATATTATCGAGTTCTAAAGAATAATTACTGGTGTAATAGTTAGCCAAGTTGTTATGAGAATTGTAAGCCCTTTTGGTTAATGCATGGCATATGTCTGAGGCATTCAGCTAATTCACATATCTGTCTGCACTATTAATAGAGAAGGTTACATGCCAATTATCCAGGGTTCAATCAGCCTGTTAGGATACAATAGCTGCAGTGTTCACACACTTGATGTGCCACATTCCTCACAGACATTATAAGCAGCTGGTCCAGATAAGAACACGGAGGCTTTAATATTTAGGAATCACTCCTTCACCCAACCTGGATTGTGATTTTTTTTTAATTCTTGCTGTGGTTCTTTTGTTACCTCTATTATCTGTTTATGAATTATTGCTAAATTCAACAGCCAACTGACATTTTAGGAGGGAAAGCAGAGCTTTGGAAATGGCTGGAGCAAGCCTGGGACACAATGGATTGAGGAGTTCTCCAAATTCCCCCAAACCATCAGCAGCATTCTTGTGTGGAGAGGAGGCATCACAACATCCCCCCATCACCCAAACCTGCACAAGGAGCTCGCTGAAAGACTGACCCTGAGTGCCAAATGCTTAATCTCATTTAATTATTTTGCATGTTTTGCTTAAAAAAAAAAAAATATTAAAAAAACACACAAAACACCCAAACTAAAATTTAAAACCAGCCCGAATTAATGGGGTGGATTTGTCCTGTTGTTGTCCCGAGTTTTTATCTGGCTGTTAGAGAGAACTTGGGGCAAGGAGCGTGCTGGAGTCTAGCGAAGGTAGGAAGCAGCCGGGAGTTTGGAGCGGCGCCTTGGCCAAGGCACCGTGAGCTCGACTGGGGATTTCAGCCCGTGAAAACCAGACATTCATCTGTTCCCATGGAGATATTCCCTCTCCAGTCAATCAGGGAGCTGTTCAGGTCAAACAATAGGCAGTGGTTCCTTTTCTCATCTTACAAACAGATACCCCCTCCCTCCTCCTCCTGCTATTTACGGGCATTCGTGACAACATTTAAACACCTACAAACCAGGCAATAATATTGCCAATTATGAACAAAAAGTGTTGGCTGAGTTGTTTTGTGGTTTTTTATTTTATTTTATTTTTTTTCCCCCAAGCTTGCAGAAAAAATGAATTAAATAAAAATCAGGCTGTCCTGAACTCTCACACCCTACATGTACCCTGAACTTCTTTTTTGTTTTTACACCATATTTACAGTATTTAAATGGAGGGAAAGTTATTTTCACAGGGCTTGAGCATCCTTTGTTGCCAGGCCACTCTAAAAGTGAGTGGGATAATTGCGTGCAACTTTTTAATTGTCAGAGCAGAGCTAAGAGAAAAACACCACAGGATGATGCTGGGGAAGATGCAGAGTGTGATTTCCTACAGAGCCAATTAACTAAACCCTAAAAATAAAGCAGCACGTGGAAATCAGTTGTACAGCACAGAACAGGAGATGGAAATGATGTTTTTGTCAACGCTGCTCCTCTCAGGTGCTCAGAGCAGGCTCTGACACCACGCCAGGGATGTTTTAGAACTGTACTTTTGATAATTTAGAATCATATTTTTGCCCCACTGGCCCAAAAATCTAATCACATTGTTTAAATTTAATCACATTGTTATATAACTATATTGTAAAATGTTATTTGTTATAATATATGTGTAACTTAGGAAACTACAGGTGCATTTTCTACTCTCAAAAAATTTGTTCCTCACACAGGATCAGGTGCTGCCTTTTCCTCTCACCTCTGTGTTGTTAAACTTTGCAAATGTCCCAAGACTTGAGGGACAAACTCCTCCACCTCATGGAACCAAAGTGCTCAACACCTTCCTGACAGTTCCAGAACCCCCAGACCATTTTTGGCAGAGCTGCTGAAATTTCTTCATTAATTTTCGATTGATTCATCACAGTGGTGATTAATCCTTTGGGGGTTTTGTGTAAAGTGGGTGATTGGGAAGAGGGGAGGAAGAATCCAAACCAAGGGAAAAGCAAGTGAAATTCCATCTTTATTTATTTAACCATTAATCAGCACATTCCTGCCCACAGCCTCCTCCAGGTGCCCCTGCCCAGACACCAGAGGAGAGATTGCAGTGGATTGGGATTTATTCCAGAGTCTGGATTGGGATTTATTCCAGAGTGTGGATTGGAGTTGATTCATTAGTCTGGATTGGAGTTTATTCCATAGTGTGGATTGGGGTTGATTCCATAATGTGGTTTAGGATTTATTCCAGAGTCTGGATTGGGGTATATTTGAGAGTGTGGATTGGGATTTACCCCAGAGAGTGGATTGGGGTTGATTCCATAGTCTGGATTGCATTTTATTCCATAGTCTGGTTTGGGGTTTATTCCAGAGTGTGGATTGGGGATTTATTCCAGTGTGGGGATTGGGGTTGATTCCATAGTCTGGATTGGAGTTTATTCCAGAGTGTGGATTGGGATTTATTCCAGAGTGTGGATTGGGGTTGATTCCATAGTCTGGTTTGGGATTTACTCCAGAGTGTGGATTGGGGTTGATTCCATAGTCTGGATTGCATTTTATTCCATAGTCTGGTTTGGGGTTTATTCCAGAGTGTGGATTGGGATTTACTCCAGAGTGTGGATTGGGGTTTATTCCATAGTCTGGTTTGGAGTCTGTCTGGTGTTAAATTGGCAGAATATGGGGATAAAGGTGTTTTTTTAATGTAAAACTGATGTACATTAATTCTCCTCGGGAAATAAATTCCTTAATAAGGGTCTGCACTGAAACTTGTGCCTGAAATCAGGGTCAGAGCTTGGCTTGTCCCTGTGTAAAAACCAAATATCAGCCACCAACACCCTGATTTCTGCCTGTGCCCATGCCTGGGTACTGCCAGCACTTACTAAACAAACTCTTACTCACTAAATAAACACTGATGTATTAATGAACCCCCAGATTAAAAAAGAGAAAATAAACAGCCAAGATGCTCCCAGTTCCTTCTAAAATTCCACCTCTGCTGGGAGGCACCAGCATCAGCTCCAGGGCAGGAACAGCATCCTAAAACTCTCACTGTTGTTCTGAGAGATCCCAAAGTGGCATCAGGCACACCAGAACTTCATTTATGCCAAAACAGAAAGCAGGGGGGTTTTTTTGTGGGATTTTTTTTTTTGTGTGTGTTTTTTGGTGGGGCTTTTTATTTTTTTGGGTTTGGTTTTGTATTGTTTTTTCGTTTTTGAAAGCATATTTATTTTTTTTTTTTCCCAGATGGAAAGGAGATCTCGCACTGCAAGAAGAAGATTTCAGTCCAGATGAAAACTCCAGAAGCCGAAAGAAGAATTCGCATTCAGCTGAGTAAGAATAGAACAGGAAACTGCAAATGACACCAGCGGGGTGGATTGTGCGATTAAGTAACTGCCCTCCTTTTTAATGAAGTCACTCGAGTACAACTGAACAGCAAAGCGAAGCAGGAAAGTCAATAAGAGTTAAATTCTCTCAGCTCCAAACAAGCCGGGCCAGTTCTGCGGCTTCTCCCAAAATCGCATTTCCAGCCCCGCACGGGAGATTTCGTTTTTTCTGAACGATCCGAACAAAGAAACGCGAGTAAACAACCGGGGGAGGGGGTGTAAATGATAAAGTCAGCGATGGTTAATAACCAAACAAAATAAAAGGAGCAATTCCCGTGCAGAAGGAGCCCAGCCCAGGGCAGCCACTCCGGCCAGGGATTTCTCACCTATTGAAAACATTGGAGAACCAGCTCCCCTTCGAAAGGCTGAGCTGCTGAAGGGCACCCAGGGCTGGCACCTGTCCTCAAACCGCTTTCGTCTATTCACGGGCCTGCCTGAGCGAATAAACCGCTTTAAAGGCCAGTTGGGCATTCTGCACTTAACCCTTTAAAGGAACGACGGCCCCGCTCAGCGCCCTCCCCGAGGCTTGGCTCTATTTTTAATCCTTCACCCCTTTGTGAGAAGCTGTGCAAAACCCCAGGAGAGCCGAAAAACATCCCGGACCTGTTTAATAAGGGCAGAGATGGGCGCTGAGTTAATTCTCGCTCTCATTTTCCTCTTGTGCCTCGATGCAAAGGAATTAAATCATGACCTTTCGTCTCGGCAGATCCTGTGTCTGCTCTCACTGTCTGCAGCACGAGGGAAAACTCTGATAAAAACATTATTTGTGTATATTCAAGGAGATTTGGTGATAAGGTCAACGGAAAATACAGGGGTGGGTTTTATTTCTTTTCTTATTTTATTTCTTCTCTTATTTTATTTCTTCCGTGGAGGATTTCGAGCACCCGATGGTTTTACAGGCAGCAGAAAGTGTTTAAGTTGTTCTGGCAGAGCAGGAGGAGCTGGCAGCCATGAAAAGGAAGTTGCATGTCATATTAAAAGTGAGCTAGAACTGTCTGGGGTATTAATAGATAAATAGAACAAGGGAAAACAGCAAACAAAACATTATCCGGGAAAAAAAAAAGAACAAAGGGAAAGAGTTTTCAAACCAAAAGCAGAACTTTTGAAAAGTTAGATCTACAGTTTGTGGCCACACCTAACAAAGCAAAACGCAACAGTGAATTAATTGATCCTAGAAGCAAACTGAAAAAAACCTTGTTTGTTAGAAAAGGGTGGAGGGAAGTCAGGCAAGAACAAGCAGAAGGAAAAAACCTTTCCCCTCTCTGAAAATCTCTCATCAGGTCTGAGGTGGAAATCAGAAGAAACTCTGCTTCCACTTCAGGAAACACAAACACGGTTTCTTTAATTGAGATTAAGATCTGGACTCATTTCTGTAGGTACTTAGACTTTACTGCCCCAAGCACAGGAAAAAAAAAAAAAAAAAAAAAAAAAAAGAAAATATTATTCTGCTACAAGTTGAACTGATGTAATTCTTAACATTCAATAGAAAGATTTCTACTTGCTGGAAGGAAACAGGAGAGACACCAAGCTGGGCTTTACAGGTGCAGCATCTCCAATTATCAGTGATGTCCTGATCTACATCACAACAGCACAGAAGTGCAAATTCCAGCCAGGAAATGTGCTCAGGGCACCCAGACCCCGCCAGGAATGAGCAGAGATGGAGCCACAGCCAGCAGAACACGTGGATCACTTCAAAATAAAATTTACATTTTTCTTTTGCAGCAGAATAGCAGCAGGAGGGAGGGGTTCAGGCTGGGGTGAAATGGGATGTGAACAGCAGAGGCCCCAAACCACAAAGCACAGAGTTAATTCCTGATTTCAGATTTCCTGATTTTTGCTGTTTTATATGGGAACTTCTGGGGAAATCCTGACTGCTTTGGCACCAGTAGCAAAACTCATTAATTTCAAGAGGACAGGCAGAATATTCACACCAAAGACCAGTCCCCACAGTTGCCAGGTTCCATCCTCAGGGCTGTATTTCCAGGATGATGAAATTTCAGCTGAATTCAGACAAGTGTGATATTTATTCAAACCAGATGCACAGAATTCCTTACAAATGCTTGCAGTAACTATTAATCAAGTATTCATACTCTACACTGTAATCAACTGCTCAGAGCTGCACTCTGCTTCACATATCAAGAAACTGGGATTTTTTTAAACTTCCTTCCTCAAAAAAGGATCAAAGAAAATGATGGTAAATGACATGGAGCTCCCATGAGCCATGCCACAGGATCAGCCTGGAAAATGCAGATGTGAAAGAAAATAATAGTGGGGATATTTTACATGACTTGGGCAGCACAGAGGAATCCCAGTGGTGAATTACAGATGGGGTTGGGTTGGAAGGGACATTAAAATTGTCCTGTTCTATCCCTTCCAGGATGCTCCAGCCTGGCCTTAGACACTTCCAAGGATCCAGAGGCATCCCCACCTTCACAGGGAAGGATTTCTTCCTGATATCCAACCTAAATTTCCCTTTTCCAATTTGGCAGTCAGGGCCTTGTGAGAATCCTGACCCAGATTAAAGAGTTCCTGGCCAAGAGGCACCGTGGTTTACAAGGCTCTAAATATAAAAGTGCTCATTGGGGTGAGCTCTCTTCAGGAGACAGATGAACAAACAGCTCCTACGAGCCAAGCCACGTGTCCTCCCCAGCCCAGAGATCCCAGCTCCATCCTGGAGCAAGCTGTGATGCTGAGGAGCTCAGCTGAGCAGAGACAACACACCCTGCGAGGAAATCAGGGCTGGCACATCCCTAACTCACACCCTGCACTGCTTTGTGCAATCTGGGGCTTCACAAACAATGCAAGCACAGAGGGGAGAGCCCTGCCAGGGATGCAGGGCATGGCAAACAGAGCTGGGGCTGCTCTGGCTTTGGGGGGAAATGTCAGGTCACAACCCCCTGAGCTTGTGTGTGCTGCCTGTTTACCTGTCCCCACTGCTCTGGGGCACTGCCAGAACCCACAGCATGCAGGAAATCGAGATTTTTTCTTAGCAGGATGTTATCAGAAGGAAATAAAAGAACTCATTTTGTAGCTGTGCATACTGGTAGGTGCTCTTGATTTTCCTGAATACACCCCAGGAAGGTTTCAACACCATCCCTCAACAGGATGCTCTGACACACTCCCTGATTTACTTTCAGGCAAAACTGGTAGTGAGTCTATTATGGGGCTAATTAGTGAGCTTAATTGTAAAGCCAGCAGTTTACATAAGGATACCTTCACCCCAAAATACAATGAATAATAGTGGATGATAAAAGATCAGATCAGATAAAAGCCTAAAGAAGCTGATTATACTGAAAAAACTCCTTATTTCCTCTCAGGCCTTGACCTTCTGCTTGGAAATGTGG
This sequence comes from Erithacus rubecula, assembly GCF_903797595.1. NCBI lineage: Eukaryota > Metazoa > Chordata > Aves > Passeriformes > Muscicapidae > Erithacus > Erithacus rubecula. The sequence goes on along the minus strand of NC_136670.1, from coordinate 12,907,891 downwards.
AAAAAACAAATTTCTAAATGAATTTCTGCCACTGCAGCTGATTTTAGTGTACACAAGCTCAGGAGCAGAAAGAGGAGTGCCAGTGTGGGCTGGCTTTCATCACATGCATGAAAGTAATTCTTGGAATATATCTCTGCATGAAGAAATTAAGATATTGCAGATATGCCATTGATAGTTCCATATCTGAATCCAAATCATTACACCAAGGGACTTTTAAAATTTTAATTGATTTGTTGCTTCATTGTTAGTCCTTGGTTTTGCACTAAAAACAGAATAAAAAATTTTATTGTCCTGCTGAGTTTCCTCTAGGTGACTCTTCACCCTCTGGGAGGTGGTTTGGAAAGGTGACTTCTATTCAGTGGCTTTGTTTTTTTGGTTTTTTTTCTCCCTAATTTGCACAACTGAAACTGAGTGGATGGGCTGGTGCAGCCTGACTCAGCTGCCAGGTATGCCAGTGCACCTTGGGTGTGACTGCTCTGGAGTCAACCTGGCAGAAAATTAAAAATTAAAACAAGAGTGTGAAGGGTGCTCTGGGTGCAAAATAATCAAGGGAACTGTTCTTCCTGTGAGTTTCACTGTCAGAAGGGAATTTAAAAGTTCATTTAACAGCACAAAAAAGTGAACAGTGTAAAATAAATCTGAAATTATTTTAACTTAGACCTGCTTTGAAAGGCATAAAACCCAAATGGGATCACAGCTTCCCATTAAATTTGCTGCTGAAATTGTTCCTGATTTCTGGGCTGTCGTTGCTTGGGCCCCTGAAAATTTGGCAGCAGGGAGAACTCTCAAGGATATAAATTTCCACTTCTAGCAGGGCTGAGTGTGCTCCCCACAGAGAGCCCAGGCCAGGGCTGAGAGCTCTGGATTGTCATTACACTGTCATCAGGGCTTGCACTGGGGACACTGTGCCAATTATTCTATTTTCTTTTTTTACTCTTTTATTTAATAAAAGCCAGTGAACCATGTGCTGAATGTTAAGCTCAAGGAAGCAGGACTGGCTCAGCACACGTCTTCAGGGGGCAGAGCCCTGGGACAGATTGCAGTGTTACCACAGAACTGACACAGAAATGGGCTGAAAACTTCAAAAAAGGTTTTAAACTCAAACCAGCCACAGTACAATCTTGGTCTGCACCAAAGATTTGTGCCTTTGTAACAAGCAAACTGGATTTTTGTGACATGAATTTCCCCCATAAATTTTACCATGCCCTCATACCATTTTTGTTTGTTCTTCTGAAAACAAATCATAACATTTAATTGATATGGTTGTGACATCCTTGCTACAGAGCAAGTGGTGACTTCAAACCACTCTGGTTGTATCAATATTGAAGAGTCATTGGTGACTCCTCACTTTGGAAAATGCCAGCTCAGGACAGTTGTGTAATAGAATTCAGCAAAGCAGAAAAATTGCCCAGGCAGGCAAATCCAAGTGGTTTCCATGCTGGCATATCACCCCACAGCTTCTTGGGGAAAGGACTCATCCTTCCCCTTCAGCATTTTGCAGTGTCTAACTCAGAATCTCCTGATCTGTGATGCGTGGATTAATTAATATTAATAATTCCATCATTAAGAGCATTATTAATTGGGAGCTGCAGCCATCCCAGCTTATTTTCCCCACTGCAGCTGGAGCTTGGTGCTGGCACATTCCTGAGGGGCAGCACAGTGGGGAAGAAATGAGGGAACAGGGATCACAGGATTGCTAAAGTTGGAAAACACCTCCAAGGCCATCAAATCAACATTTAGAAAAGTTTCCCCAAAAGAGCAGTGGAAGGAGAAGTCCCTGACCCAGGCCAAGCTGTCCTGTCTCCCTTCCAGAGTAAAAGTGAGATGCTGCAGCACATCCTGGGGGTCCCTGGTGTGATGTCCTCAAATTCCCCACCCAACATCCCAAAATGACCCCACTGAGGGAAGAAGGAGGCTGGGAGAGGGCACAGAGAGGGAAGGAGAGCCCCTGGCAGGGACCCCACCAGCCCAGCCCAGCCAGAGCAGCACATTTGTCACAACCCCAGCCCAAGGAAAAGTCAGTAATAAAATTAGAGGTTGTTAGGCAACTTAGCTAAATTTATATCCATCCCCAGCACTCTGCTGCTTCCTTCAGGGAACAGTTTTCCTATCAGAGGGCTGTTGCTTGCCATCCATCATTCCCTCCCTACAATGGCAAACACCTGTTCATTCAGCAGCTGATGGGAGACGTAATAGCTGGGAACTGTAAATAGTCAGCAGCTGGAAATGGTGATGCAAACCATCCCTGAGAGATTGGATGGCTGACAGAGCCCCTCATGGATCCTCTGCTCTGTGCAGTTCATTCCCACACCCCTGCCTTTGCTCAGGTTTGGGGCTGGAAGCACATTCTTCATCAGATCTGAGAGTCTGTGACACCTTGCTGTGGTTAAAATCTGAGTGATGCTCTGCTGAGAGTTACTGCAGCCTGGGAGGGCAGAGGCTGAAAGACACACTGGGAGCTGCAATGGTACAAAATCAGCTTGAAAATGGGGCCAAAAATTATCTGTGCTGACACCAGGCAGCAAAATCAGTTTGGAACACATCAATGCAGGCAAAGGGATTCCCCCAGGAGGGTTTTGGCTCTGTGCTTGCTACCCCAAAAGAGGGAACAGCTTGAAATGAGCACAGGCAGGGCCAGGAGGGAGCTGCTTTTCCAGAGAAATCCCTGGAGCAGTGCTGCAATTCCAGCTGTGTGCCACTCTGGGGGAAATCCCTGGGTTTATCCAGCCTGCCTGGATTGATCCTGCAGGGTTTTGCCACAGCTGCTGAGGCTCTCAGGAGTTTTGCTGGCTGTGGGATTGGAATTGAGCTCTGCCAAACTCCTCTGAGGTGGCAGCAGCTGGGCAGAGCCCACCTGGAGGGATCCTGAGGGGCTGGATGGGGATGGGATGGGAATGGGGATGGGACACCCCTCCCTGCCCCTCCTGCCACTGAGGCCACCAGGGATTTGGGGATTTGGGGATTTGGGGATGAACTTTGTGCCAGGCTAAACCTCCCCTGAGCATTGACAGTGCCACCCAAAATGTCACACCTGCACTGAATACCCTCTGCCCCAGACCTGGCAAACACCAGCTGTGAATTCACTGAATCCATCTGAATCTGGAGATTGTGACTCTGCATCCTTCACTGCTCTGATCAAATATTTATGAGCAGGGGTTTTATTATTGCATTATCTGTTTTTATAAGGCCTAATTTGAAGAAAGCAACCCATAAAATAGGAAATTGCATTTTTAAGCACACTCCTTTAGCAAGGACTGTTAAAACCTGGAGAATTTTACCTTTTAACCAGTGATACATTATCTCTGACAATAAATTAAAACATAATTACTGGCACAGCATTGCTTGTGACCATTTTTACACTAAATATCGTTAATTTAAAGAGCGGTTAATTAATTCAACATCACAAAATTCATGCTCTCAATAACTGTGTTGTCTAACATCTTGAAGCTGCTTTCCTTCTTTCTTCCTGGCTCCCTCTCCCTCCCACTCCAGCAGTGTCAAATTGCATTGAAGTCAATTAAGAGCTGCTCATTTATTATACACACCTTGTTAAAGCAAGCAGGATAATTGAATGCCAAGCCTCCCTTTCCTTCATGTCCACAACTTAAAGTAACACGATAGGTAATAAGGATTTTTGAGATTAGGTGGTTTATAAATAGATGCACAGGAGGTTTTTTAAAGGCCCCATTGTCAGAGGGCCTGGTTTCTTTGATTTTAACTATTGAAGTGTGCCTTAACCTGTGGGGCTGATGTTGCAGGGACAGGGGGATTAAGGATTTATAATTTTTTTTTTACTTTTTTCTTTCTGGATTTCTCTAAGTGAAAGGTTTTCTGGGTGGAGGAGAACGAGGAGAGTGGCAGAGAAAAGACAGCTGGGGGATGACTGATGAGCAGAGCCCTTTGTGCCACCATTTGGTTTTAGCACAGGGCTGCTGTGAAATGGTGGCAGCAGGGAAATCTCCCAGCTGGGATCCCTCCCTGAGAGAGGAATTGAATCCTTAAAAGGCTGAGAAAGTCTCTTTATTATCAGGAATACAGAATTAAAAATAAACTTTTTTTTTTTGAGCGTGGCTAGGCCCACCTGTGCTGTGCCAACCCCGAGAACCAGCTATGAAAAAATCTCATCTGTTGCAATTTCACCTCAATAATTCCATTATTATTATTATTACTATTATTATTATTATTATTATTATTATTATTACTATTATTATTATTATTATTATTATTATTCAACAATAACATTTCAGAGCTTCTGGAGTGGTACCTGTGCCCAGGCAGCCAAATTCAAGGAGATAAGTTTGGTTTTAGTGGGAAGCAAAAGCACAGCCCTGGTGAGATGGGGGAGCTGCTCATGGGGTGGCATGAGGAGCTACGAAATTTTTATAAAAATCTCCTGTTATCAAAATCTACTTCACAAATTTTTCAAGAAAAGGGGAAGGATTTAAAAATATAAAAAATACAATGCAGGCACCTTTCCCCCCCCCCCCTGCAGTGCCTGTTTTCACTCTGCTCTTTCCTGTGATATAAAATTTTCCTGGGCCCTTTCCCTGCTCAGGAATTTCCACCCCAATTAAATAAAGAGGTTCCAACCCTGAAATCTGCACCCAAAAATCCAGAAAACCTCAGCTCAGCCTCTCTGAAAATCATCTCCTGAAAAGTTCCTTTCCTGGGAGCAGGAGCAGTGTGGTTCACTCACTAATTTAAATCCAGATTTAAGGCCAAATGTCATCCCTTGATTATTTATTAGCTGAGCACAAAGTCCCCAGGAAGAATTGGAAAGCCACAACCCCAAAGTCGAGGAGTTTGTGATTTATTGGTGAGAGTAGAAAGGTGCTCCAGAAGTTTTCAAATCTTCATTCTTAGGTGTGGTAAAAAAAAAAAAAATTAAATGAAATAATAAATGGACTAAAGGAAGAAATGAAAAAAAAAATGATACAATAATGAATGAAATAAAATAATAAAGTGGGAAATAAAAAACAATAAAATAATAAATAAATAAAATAACAAAGTAAATAATAAATCAATATATTATAATATAATAATAATATATAATAAATAAATAAATTATTAAAATAATGAATAAAATAAAATAAAATAAAATAAAATAAAATAAAATAAAATAAAATAAAATAAAATAAAATAAAATAAAATAAAAAAAATAAAATAAGCCTCAGCCCTCTTGAAGACCAGTTGCCAGTTCCACATATCAGCTCCCTGCTGAAGTGAAATGAGTTGGATTTTTTCCAACCAATACGAAGCAATTAGGCTCGATTGTGGTTTAATGATTCTCCAAATGCCTTTTTTTGTTCTCTCCCTTTGTCCTGAGGGTTCTTCCTCTCACTTCGGACCCAGCCAAGGGCAGATGATAAAATGCCCAGGTTGGATTGGCAGATTTGAATAAAAACTCTTTCCTAGCAAGAAAGAATGGTATCAAATAAAGAAACAAACCAGCAAAGAAACTTTAAAAAAAACTTATTTTTTCTAATTTCCATGAAGACAGTAGAGTTGGTTGTTGTTGTTTGGAAAGGAATAAATATAAAATTAAATTTTAAAAATAATTTTTCTACAACACTATCCCAACAGCCCCTCCTGGGCAGCAGGACACTATGAAAGGCTTCCAATTGTGACATTTAAATTAAATATTTCCAAGGAATACGTGAATTCCACTGGCCGAGGCAGCAGCCTGAGTCTTTAGCAGATCCTGGGAGGTGCTGACAGCTCCCCAGGAGTTGATAAACGCCATTCCTCAGGAAGATAAATGTAAACCAAACCCTCAAACCTCTGGCCATTTATTCACCAATCCAATTCTTTTACGTTTAAAGGGATGGGGGATTTTTTAAAGAGCAGCAAGGACTTGGGATCAGGTTTATTTATAAGCAAAGGAGAGAGGGGAAACAGAGAAATGGAACAAAAGGAGGGTGGGAGGAAGGCATTATTAATATTCCCTTCTTGTGTGGGTCCTGGATCCTGCTGGGAGAGCTGCAGGAATATTCACACCCAAGAAAATCCCGATTTTTTTCCAAGGGTGGCTTTAAAGGATGTGCAGGACAGGATGGATCTGAGAGTGATGGGCTGGAGGGGCTCAGCAGAAGAGCACTCACACAAACTGAGCTCCAAAATTTGGGAGTCCAGGGCTCTCATTTGGCTGGGATTTTATTTTGTCATGAGTTTGGAAAGAGCAAATATTTATTTTCAGGAATATTTTCCCCCAGAAAAAAAATCCCACTCCATAAACAAAGTGGTCTTGAGAACAATATTCTTATTTATAAGAATCATTCCTGTGTTTTGGGATGCACAGTGTCAGAGCTGGGATAGCAGAAGTGAAACTGGGAATAATTCATGAAATAAGGACTGGAGATATCCATGAGTGTGTCTCAGGCCATGGCAACACATTTGATGAAATCCAGGAAATTTCAGCACAGAAATTTCCCTGCCCCACTGGGAGCATCCATGTGAATTCTCCCACTGGTGCCAAAATATTGGGAATTTCCACTTGGATACACAAGACACCATCCCAACACCCTCACATTTGTCCTGGGCTGTTTTTTAGTGTTTAAAAAAATTTTTAAAAAATCCCTGGAGCTACACCTGTCCATCAGAAAACTTCCATAATCCAGCGATGAAACCCCCAAAATTCTTGCTCCTGCAGTGCTGCCACAACCAGCAGCTTTGCCTGTTAAAATACACTTTTTATTATATATATATTAAATAGAAATGATAATAAAATATAATACATATTTTATTTAATATACATATTTATATGTATTTTATTTGAAATATATTTTTCAAATAAATATATATTATTATAGTTATATATTGATATATTATACACATATATATTAATATATAAATCTATATTTATTATATATAAATTTTTCTACAGCTCCATTTCCACGCTGACAGAATTACAGAAGCAGCCACCACGTGAGGCTCAGCCAGACAAAACTGTGCAAATTGATAAATTCGACTTTAAGATCTCCTGCCCCAGCAGAACCACATCAAACCACCACAAACATCTCCCTGTAATTTGGAGGAGCATGTGACACAGCATCACTCTCTGCACAGTTTGAAATTCTCTCATACCAAACTCTCCACTTGTGGAGGCTGAAATCAGTGAGGGCTCCTGATTCATGCAGATTTCTTGTCTGAAACCTTTGAGACATTCATTTTAAAATAATTTTTATTTTTTATTCCATCAGCATCCTGATGAGTCACACAAACCCCCCCCCGGAGCCACGACTCACAATAAAAACGTGTTTGTATGTCAAGAACGGGCTCATTATAATTTGTCACAGGCTTTCTGACTGAGAAATACTTGCTACTATCCGAAATATTTTTGGGGGGGTATTCTCGCTGGGAAAATCTGAATCCTCCTTATCACCGCCCGCATCTGCCCACGGAAGGGAAATTTCGTCATTCCCAGCCCTGCTGCAATTCCTTCAGCTGCCGCCTTCAAAAGTGGGAGTTTTGCTTGGCCAGAGTTTCGGAGTTTTTTTATTCCACGTCAGCTGCTGTGCCCGCAGCAGTTCCTCAAAAGGTGCTGTGCTCCTTGCCCGGGGAATATTCATGTGCAGGGAGGCGCCGCTGCCCTGCAAACAGCACAGAAAATGGGATTTTCTCAACCCCGGTGTGGCAGAGTAGGATAAAACCTTCCTGACTCTAATCACAAACTCTGTCGAGCAGTGAATCTCTATTATTTTTAAATGTAATATGTTCAGGGTGCAGTTTTCCTGTTCTGAAATTCCAGCTGAATATCTTGTCCTATTCAGGGCTTATTTTCCTAAAATCCACATTTCTGCTCAGATCTTCTCCACAGGGATCTGTTTTCCAAATATCCTCCCTATTTCTTTATTGCAACACCCAAATTCTCTGCAGTTGTAACCACCCTATTTTCTAACTATTTTCCCCCCCACATATTAACACTTAAAACTAATGGAGCTTTCAACAAAAAATTAACATTTATGCCCTGATTTATATGATATCTATTATATTGGTAAGAATGTAAGAATTGGTAAGACTGGAAATAGAGAAATAACAACATGACAGCTGCAAATTTTACATTTCTTTGTATAAAAACCTTCTTTATGATTGCCCCAAAAACTCCCACGCGTGAGCTCGAGAAAATATTTATGGAAAAAAGTTTAGTTTGAACTAGGAATGATCTATTACTTTTGTTTCCTGCCAGTACTGTATCTAATACTGGGGCTGTTCAGATCTTAGGTCATGGAAAGGAGAGAAAAGGAGAAATTTCCATATCAATGGAACGCTCTCCTCAGGAGTCAGGCAACGGGAACAATATTTGCATCCCCAGTTTGTTAACAGCACGGGCAAAACCGGCAGTGAAAATTCTTAAATTAGGGTTTAATGTGATGGTCTGTGCTTGCAGAGGAGAAACAAAAAGCCACCATGTGCTCAGGAGTGGCTGGAGCTGTGTAAATATCACTGTAAATCAATGTAAAGACCTGGACCCCTTTTGGCTGGGCAGAGAACAAACTCACTCCTGGGATAAAAACAAACTCTGGGATAAAAAACAAACTCCTGGGATAAAAACCAGAGCCAGAGCTGTCCTCTCCCAATCCTCACAGACTTCCAGAGGGAAATGAGGCAGCTAAATGGAAGTAGATTGCTCAAAATGCTCTAAATTCATTATGTAGTTGAAGAAATTCCTATTTCATGGGGATCAGCATCTCACACAGCTCAGCAGACAAAGATCTGCCCAGTTCAGGGTCTGGGGTCTCCAGCATCTCCTCGAGGATCCAGAACAGATTGTTTCCTATCCCCCATCTGCTCCCAGTGCCTTGAGAAGCTCCAATTCCTTTTCTTGCCCCAGGGCTGTTTCTGATACACATCTCACTTTTTCTCTTTGGCTTCCAGAGCACCTCGTGATAACGAGTCCCGTGGAATATTCCTGTTGCATTACAAAAACAAATTCCTTTTATCCATTTTAAACCTGCCACTCTGCTCTCAGCCACTGTTATTTATGAAGCTTTTCTTGCTGAAATAGGACTGAACCCAGTATTCCAGCTGGCATCACAGCATCACCATTTTCTACTTTATTTTCTAGCATAGCCCTTATACAATTTAACATTTTAAAGAAGAAATTGAAATCCCGACTGATCCCATTAAACTGCCCTCAATAACACTCACATATTTTTTTACACTTAAGAGCTCACTGGAAAAAAAAATAAAGAAATCTTTTCTGTGGAACCACATGTCAATGGAATTGTTAACATATTTGCTATCTCTAGTTATATTTAAAAATATTAAAATGAAAACAAAATTCAGAGTTTTTCACCAAAGGGACTGATTTCTGTAGCACCTTTGTCTTCCAAATCAGGATCCCCTATTCATGAGCAAAAAACCAACAGCAGCTGAAGAAAAATCAGTATTTCTGAAGTTATGGTCACAAATTCAGGAAAATAAATATAGAATTAAGGGATTGTGCATTGCCAGCGGTTTCTGAAATCCCTTAATTGGGTGATTTTATGTAGTGCCAAGAACACAGCTAAAAATTTAACTTTCAAAGCACAAGCTCAGGGCCCAGCTCTCAGAGTGATGAGCACACTTAGGTTCTACAAAAGCCACTGTGGACTATAGCACTTAATAAAAATCAGGCCCCGTGTTGTTTATTTAATTTATTTTTAAAAGATTTTCTTTGCTTTAGTCCACTAACAACTAATTAAGCTGCCTCCAGATTAAGAGGCCGAGCCAAGAATTACAGGATATACCACATGCTTTCTCAAGGCAAATATTTACAGTTGTTTGTTGGATTGATGTCTTTGACATCCATCCCCTACACATAGGCCACGAAAAAAAAAAAAAAAATTAAAAAAAATGCAACATCACAAAAATCACCACATGACATGATGTGAAAGATTTGCTTTTTGAAAAGCAAGATGTACTCAAGGCCAGCTTTGCAAATTGTTTTGCAGATGCTGTTTCTATAATGCTGGCATGGCTCCTCTGAGTGGGGAGGGGGGGGTTGGAGGGAGAGCAACATAAAAGACTTAGATCAAAGATTCTTTTTTGGTAGGCAAAGGCTTCTGGCTTCTTTTTCCTAATAGGAAAAGTTTGTGATATCAGAGGAGACCGCACATCAAGCAGGGTTGTGCAGCCCAGCTTTATTCCCTTTATTCCTGCCCTGTCTCCTGCTTGGTGGGATTTAACACAGGCAGAAAATGCTGCAGAAACCCAGATTGGGTGATTTGTTCTTCATTTCTGCAGCTCAAACCCCAGGACTGGCTGGCCTTGGTGAGACTGATCTGGGAAGAGGCTCCAATGCCTTGGTGATGCTGTTGGGAATCAGGAATTTATGGCTGAGTGTGATGAGGGCAAAAACCCTGCCTTAACTTTCCAAAATCCTGCTCATCTCTGGGTCCAGCAGAGCTGAGCTCCTGGGGAAGAACCAGACAGCTCAGGGGGAGGAGGGACAGAGGGAGCTGCCCAGAGCATCCCTCAGTGCTGGGTGCTGCAGCCCCCCAGTTTGGGATAAATCTCCTGCTTTCCCTGGGGCAGTGCCCAGTGTGCTGGCTGGGGGAGGGCTGGGAGCTTTCCCAGACTTGCAGCATGGCAGTTCCCAATCCCAATCCCAATCCCATCCCAATCCCATCCCAATCCCATCCCAATCCCATCCCAATCCCAATCCCAATCCCAATCCCAATCCCAATCTCCTGGCACTGCAGGCAGCTCCCCTCACAGGCAGCCTGTGCCTCCTCCAGCCAGCCCAGCATGTGGAATCTGCAAATTAGCAACTCAATTACAGCACAAACTTCAAAATCTCAATCACAAAATCACAATCTTCAAAATCCCTGGTGGGAAGTGGTGATGAAGGAGGACACCAAGCAAGCACAAGCTGACAGTGCAGACCTGTTTGAGAGCTGCAAGAAAAGAAGATGTTTCTCTCTCTCAACCCCATGATTTTCAAGTGGAGGTCTTTGAACTTCTTTATCTCAGCACTTATATTTTTATTGCAGGAAATTAAGAGGCTGAATGATGTGTGATTCAACTGTGGATCCCTGGACATGAAATGAAGCCATAATAAAACATTTTCATATGAAATCAAAACCAGAAACTTGACTCTCCTACTTCTGACCTGTGCTCTGTGGCCATTGCAGGAGCCAACAACTGCTCCTTGCAGTGTTGCATTAATAAGTTTTGATGAGTTTAAGATGCTTTAAATCCCATTATTGACCATGGGACCCCTAAGGACAGACCCCTGAAGGGCTCCCAGGGATCCCTGGCCATGACCAGGCAGGGCAGGGTTCCCCTTCAGCACCTTTATGCCTGGCTGGACTTCAAACCCAAGGCTGAGTCTCACTCTGTTTATTTAGTTTTTCTCCTCCTGTCACAATGAGATACAGATTTTGGTCCATCCTTTAGAAGGACAGAGACAATAAATGAGAAGGTTGCTTCAAAGGTGGTTTTTGCTTTGAAAATTGCTGCTCAGGAGGAACAAATGCAGCCTCTGGTGTCCTGCTGCTGCTGGCTGAGCTGGCAGAGTAAAACATGTGAGAACTGGAAGGATCAGGCAGAGAAATCAAACTGATGCTCTAATCAAGTGCAGCTCAAATCTGTAGTGCCCAATAAAAGACAATCAGCACAGCTGGAGCTGTGCCAAACAACCCAACAATACAAATTCAGTTTTCCAGGGAGGGCCTCTCATATGAAATGACAAAAATGACCAAACACTGCAGTTACAGCTGAACCAGCACCTCCAGCCACAGGGATCTGGGGCAGGGAGCTGCACCAGCCAAACCCAAACCATTTCCTTTGACCCTCCACGAGATGCCCAGTTATCATGGATGAGTCTGGGGGGAAGGAAACAGCAATGATTTCCTTCAGGTCCCTCTTGCCAGTCAAACAGACACCATCTCCCTGCTCCTCCTCTTCTCTGGGCATCTCTCATCCTGCCTTTCATGCCACATTTCTGCTCCTTAGGGCAGCCCTCTCCTTTTTTTGTTATTAAAATGGGAATAAAGGGAAGCAGGGCCACAAGTGTTAACCAGCTCTGTGCCACCCTGCTGAAGAGACAGGAAATAATGGTTCCAGCACTTAGGACAGAAGGTGCTCTCTGTCCCTCTGAATGGAGCTGTCACCTGGGCACAGCAGAGCAGAACTGTAAATGCAGGAGCTGTGGTGACAGCCAGGGGGACACTCAGAGCTCCCTGCTCAGCCCCTGCCACACGGAGGGTTCACTGCCAGCACCGCCAGATGTGCCACACCTGGTGACAAAGATCTCTGCCCTGGTGTGTTGGGTTGATGTGGCCAGAAATGTGTATTCTGTCACCATCTGTAAAACCAGCCGGGGCAATCATCTTTACTATTTCCACATCCCATCCTCCTTCCAGGAGATATCTCCTGTTAATGGGCCATTGTTTAAAACTGGGTGGAGCAGTGATTCTCTATCTCCTGGCACACATTATCTGCTAATGGGCCATCTTTAAACCAGCTGGGGCAATCATCTTTGCCTTTCCCATGACCCACCCTTCATCCAGGAGGTATCACCTGTTAATGGGCCATTGTTTACAACTGGGTGTGGGAGTGATTCTTATCCCTGTGGGAGATATCTCCTGTTAATGGGCCATTGTTAAAAACTGGGTGGGGCAGTGACCCTGTTCTCCTGGCACACATTATCTGCTAATGGGCCATCTTTAAACCAGCTGGGCAATCATCTTTATATTCCCACAGCCCATCCTCCCTCCAGGAGATATCTCCTGTTCATGGCCAGTGAGTCCCAGGGCATGACTGATAAAATTCCATCATCCCACTGGGAGATGCTCCAGCCAGGGCAGGAGCCAAGCCTTTCCTACCCAGATAAAAACTAAGATTTTGGACACCAAGGCACCTTTTTTCCACTGGATTCCAGAGGAAAGCCAGACCTTTCCACATCATCCCTGGAGCTTCAGAGGAAACTGCACCTTCTCCAGGAGCACTGCTCCAGCTGAGCCACATCTGCCCCTGCAGGAGGATGCAGCACCATGGAATGGGACTGTGCCAACACCCTGACTGACTGACTGTGCCAGCTTGGATTCTGACTCTGGCAGGGTTTGGGATTGTTCTGTGTAATACTGCATTTCTATTTTAATTTTCCTAGTGAAGAACTGTTATTCCTAATTTCCATATCTTTGCCTGAGAGCCCCTTAATCTCAAAATTATAATAATTTGGAGGGAGGGGGTTTACCTTCTCCATTTCAAATAGAGGCTTCTGCCTTTATTGGCAAACATCTGTCCTCCAAACCAGGACACCTGGGCAGGGATGGATCAGCACTGGGAGGTGATGGCAAAATGGCAAAACAAGGCAGAGCCAACCCAGGGAGCAGTGAAGTGACACAGGAACAGAGATGGGGAAATAGAGGAAAAACAAAAATAAAACAAAAACCCCCAAAGATTCTTTGTCTGCTACTCAAATCTGAGGTGAAGGATCTGTCCTGGTTCTGTGGGCTCATCACAGTGTCCAATTTGCCAGCAGAAGATGAGAGGATGACAAGGACAGGAAGGCAGGGACTGCTGGGTTGGGGCAATGCCTCAAACAGGATTTTCCTGGTTTATGGCCATTGATTTCAGCAGAAAACAGAAAGAGCTGATCCTCCAGCACCCCTGGCACTGCCTCAGAGTCAGCTCCTCACCTTTGGCTTCTCATTCACGTTCAGGAGGATGTGAAATGCACAGGAACAAAACAGTATCAGGGCAAGTAAACCCAGGGAGGAAATCAAAAGGGGAAGTGAAAGGCTTAAAAAAACAAAAATAAGACATAGCATTGGTCTCTGCCAGCATTTGCTGAGACATTCAGATGGAATTGGTGCAGTTTCAGTGGTGGCTGCTGAGTGTGGGTGATGCAGGATGAGGATTCACTGGGGAAGGCTTGGCCACCACCAGGACACCTTCCTGTGCCACAAAATCCAGCTCAGGGCACAACTTCTGCCCTAGAAACCCTGAACTGGGCTGGACACAGCCTCAGATATCCCAAATCTTCCACAATCCAGGAGAATGACTGGCAGAGAAAATCCTAATCCCAAATGTTTGGGGAATTCTTCTTGGTCCATCAGCTAAGCATCTCAGCTCAGCCTGAGTTATTTGGGTTACCAGATCCTGATCCTCTCTAAGCACCTCTCAATCTATCAGCAAACCTCAAGGACAGAACAATGAGGATTATGACAACTGAAATATTTTTTTCCTGAATTTTCATGGATACCTGTGAGATACACAATTTTTTAAATAAAAAAAAATTATATTCATATAAATATTTATATTTATACAAAGGGGTCCTCTATTGTTATTTACAAATACAACTCCCAAATTCCAGCCTTAGTGAAATAACAGTGTCACAATCACAAAGTTCAAGTCAAGAAGGGATTTTCCCCTTTGCAACAAACAACACATGATGGGTTTTTTTTAAACATAAAAATAAGTCATCAACTTACATGTTCATGGTGGGACATTCTGGCACTGCCCAGATTTTCCTGCTTCTTTGAGTGATGCAAGAAATGACAGCAAAAGTTTTCGCACTTCAGAGAGGATAAAATCCCTGTTGCTGCTCAAAAGAAAATCAAAACAAACACACAAAAGAGAAACAATTAAAGGCAAAAACGCTTTTCAGAAGTGCCTGTTTCACAAAAGAGACACAAAGTAAAGCTCAACAACCCTCCTCCTGCCACTTTTAGAAAATTATTCTTTCTAATTCGAAAATTACAGCCTTTGTGAACTTTTCAGAGTATTTTCAGTTGTACTGCATAAATCTCCTCCATTACCCACCATCTTTGCTTAGGAAGCATTTCTGAGGTGATTTCTAGGAAAAAGAAACTAGGAAATTACAATGTTTGCTGTTGTTTCAGTACTGGTTTGGTTTTTTTTTTTCTCGTTTCCTCCTTCCCCTCATGTAGTCATCCTGAGATGACTGGAATGTACAGCAACACCCCAATACTCAGAATAAAGTTCAAAAATAATTTTATTACAGAACTCAAAGAAAAAAAAAAAGAAAAAGAAAAAAAAGCAAGGCTGGTAATTTTTCCTAATTCCTCCTGCCACAAAATAGAAATGGTTTCTGGTTCATTGAGCAAATTGGTGGGTCTGAATTCCAGAAATTCAGATATCCTCACAAAGGCAGCATTATGAGCAAACAGGTTCTGTGTTGGGAATTCTGGCCCGGTGCCACTTTGTTAATAAATACAAGTGTTGAATTCAGCTGGATTTAAAGATTGTGTCCTTTGCTTGAGCAAGTCTGAAAGTGCCAGAGTTGTAAAATTATCGTTGAGCTGCAGCTTTGAAACTCAGAGACAGCAGTGAAGATAAAAAGTGTCTGGTCCTGCAGGGAGAAGGAGATGGGCAGTGACCAAAGACAGAGATCACACCCCTGGAACAAAGGAATCACTCAGATAACCTAGAAAATGTATTTAATTTGGCTTTTTATGATTTTAATTCGAATTTCAGTGATAGAAGACGAAGCAGCAAAGAGCAGGATTAGAGGGCAGAGCTGAAATTGTTCCTTTTTGGGTTTTCTGTGGTCTTCTTCATTAAAAAGAATTTCATTTTCTTCAATAAAATGGGTGATATTCCATCATCAACAGCAGCAACCAACTAGAATTACAACGAAAATAGCCCTACATTTAGCCCAGATTTTTTTTTTTGTTTTTTGTATTTGTTTCAATTACAGTTGATTGATTGCTTAAAATAAATTATCTCTTAATCACACAGGACAACATTTCTATTTTACAATGGTAATATCAGAGCTGAACAATCCCAGGCACATGGTTTGCCTTCATACCTGCTCCAGTTCATCACAAAAAAAAATATCTGAATTACTCAAAATCTTTTTGTTATTCCCAATTAACCAGTAAGAACCATTTTCAATCAGAGGCTCATGACTGGAAATTTGTGTTTTTTCCTGTGTTCATAGATTAATACCTGGGGCACAGGTGAGGAAGGGCAGGGTTTGTCTCAGGTATTTAAGGACAGTTAATCAAAGTTTATCAAATTCTCCATGTGCACAACAGTTCACAACTCAAATTTGCATTATTTTTATTTTTATTTTTATTTTTATTTTTATTTTTATTTTTATTTTTATTTTTATTTTTATTTTTATTTTTATTTTTATTTTTATTTTTTGTACAATTGAGACCCAAAGAACTGTCTGCACTTCAGCAATTCCTCCTTCAGTGTACATTGAGCTTCATGCTCCCTTTCCTGAACATTTGAAATTGAGCTGGTTTGAGCAAGAAAGAGAAACTTTGCCCCTTCTCTCCCAGTTCTGGCACAGTTTGAGCTTTAGACCCAAGTGAAAGCTTTGTTTCATGAGAAAAAACAATTATTTGATCTGAAATTACTCAACAAATGAGTGGATTCAGGGACAATTCTTCATAAAATCTTCTTGTTATTAGCAAAGAGAGTTTATAATAAAAAAACCCAAAAAAACACAATAAAAATCTGGTATTCATCCTGGGATCTATTCTGGGATCCATTCTGAGGTCAGTTCTGAGATTAATTCTGGGATTAATTCTGGAATTAATTCTGGGATTAATTCTGGAATTATTCCTGGGATCATTCTGGGATTCATTCTGGAATTAATCCTGGGATCCATCCTGGGATCCATTCTGGGGTCAAATCTGGGATCCATTCTGGGATCTACTCTGAAATCCACCCCGGGATTAATTCTGGGATCCACCCTGGGATCCCTTCTGGGATTCATTATGGAATTAATCCTGGGATCTATTCTGAGATTCATTCTCAAACTAATTCTGGGATCCATCCTGGGATCCATCCTGGGATCATTCTGGAACTAATCCTGGGATCTATTCTGAGATTAATCCTGGGATCCATCCTGAGATCCATTTCCCTCAGGTGTACTGCAGGAAGCTGAGTCAATCTTGCAGTACAAGATGCTGAATGGGATTTAGAAATTTAGAAATCCCCTATTTTTCCCACACCCTTGCAACACTTAAACATTACAAGGGAGAGATACTGAGCATCTCCTAGAAGAGCAAAGTGAAACCTCCAGTGTGGAACAGGCCCAGTAATGAGGATCCTGCTTTAAAACTTTTTTTATTTTTTGCTCTAGAAGTGCTGGAATTTAATTGCAGCAGCCCAGTGAAGCTCTGCCATGGCCCCTTGCTTCTTGCCAGGGCTGGGCACACAGGGGAGGAGGGAAAAGCAGGAAAGCAACACTTGGCCAGGTGCTTTTCATGACATTGAGAGAATTAATCCAGTCCAGATAATCCAAAACATCCCATGAAAGAGATGAGTGACTGCACAATGAAACCCTGCAAGACATTTACTCTCCTTTCAGAGCCACCCACGACCAGTTTGAAGATTTTCACTTTTTTCCACAAGCTGAGCACATTTAAAGTCACAGCTCCTCCAGCTGCACCACTGCTCCATGGAACCCATGCATGCTTTGGGAATAAAAGTGAATAAAAGTGGATAAAAGTGAATAAAAGTGTATAAAAGTGTATAAAAGTGAGTAAAATACCCCTGTGCACAAATTTCCACAGCCCTGAGCTGAGGCATTTGCAGAAGCACAGGCACGTGTTTACCAAGCTGTTCTTTTACTTCTGTGTTTGTACAGCACAGAAAAAAAAAAAAAAAATAAAAAAGGAAGAGTGCAGCTGAAGCAGGGTGGTGTTTATGGTTTAGATTCAAATACTTGGGAGATGTGTGTGCTACATCTCATTTTTAGCCATTAAAATGTCACTCACTGGAGCTGTCTCACCCAAATATTTTGTGCTCCTCCAGTGAGATCAGTCACAAATAATGAGTGCTTTGATATTTAATCAATATTGAGATGCCAGTGGATGTTAGTGCCTGTCCACATCAGGGGTGTAATGGATCTGTTCCCACATTAAAAATAGATGGAGGAAATTCCTGGCTCTGAGCTGGAACAAAAAGCTTTTAATTGCTTTACAGATGACTTGACAGTGCACACCACATCTGTGGGCAGAAAAAAAAAAAAAAACCTTCTGCACTGACAGCCCTGTGTCTATTTCTATTCTAAGACACACCTGAAGCTACAGAAAAAAAAAAAAACTTCTCAGCTCTTGCTTTTCACCCCAAATTCTCCTTTTTCTGCTCAGTGCTTGCAGGGAATCAGACATTCAGCCTGGGCAGGAGAATTTGGCTGTATTATGCCTTTAGATAGAGTTTTTATGGTTAACCTTCAAAAATCTCTCACTTTCTCCCCATGTCTTATCCTAAATAACATGTTCAGTCTGAGCACTGCTGTATTTGATTGCTGTAGTCAAAACAGAACCACAAAGATCTTAACACAGAGCCAAAAGAATGGTCATTGTTCCTCCTCTTACCTCAGCATCTGAGTCATAAAGTGTCCTTCAACTAATCTAAGAGAACTTTTAGGGATGCAAAAAATGTGCTGAGGCAAAAATACCTTTTGCCTGCTCTTGAACTTAGAAGGTTTGAATAAAATTATTTCAATTCACTGTGAGAAAAAGAAGTTTTGCAGTGATTACACGTGTCAGACTGAACCTCCTCCCCACAAACTTCTCTCACATCACAGCAATCTCCAGCTCAAGCTGCTGCCTGACAATTTTATTTACTTTTTGCTCTTTCCCTTCACCTTTTTGTGGAAGTTCCTCCCACTAAACCCACACAAAAGGAATGAAATGATTTAATTTTGAGAGTTTTACCAAACAGAATGTGAGATTAACCTGTCAAACACTCAGCCCCTTGCCCAGCTCAGCACCGAGCTCGTTTTCTGCTCCTTTTTCTTCAGGAAGTGCAGATTTCAAGCTCTGGCAGATAATAATACCCAGACCCAGAGTTGGTTTTTTTCACCCAGAGATACAAAGGAAGTGGTTTTGCTGCTTGCAGGTACCTTGCTTGGGATATTAAGATAATGAAAGTTCATCACTGCAGACAAATTGTAACTGCTGCCCATCCAATCTGACCTCAATGCTGAATGAGAGAACTGCATTTATAACAGCCCTAAGCCTCCAATAAATCAACTTCACCTCCCCTGAGCTGTTACAACTTCCACAGACACAGATTTAGAGCAGGAAACAAAAAAAAAAAAAAAACAAAAACCTGTAAGGAAGAGAGGTTTCAATGGTGCTATCTGCATGCAAATCAAAGGCCAGCTCAAACTTCAATCCTTCCAGTGATTGCTCCCTGATTTTAACAATCACACTCTGGAAAAGAATGCACAATATTGAGAGAAATTTACACCAAGAGATAGGAGAGATCAGACGTTGACCCCTGATTCTGATTTTTCACTGTGAGAAATGCAGATTTTAAACTGGTGTAGGGAAATAGAGAAATGTGTGTGCTTTAGTCATAGCAGCTGAATAACTGGGCTGAAGAAATGCCAATAAATGCACCCCTAGCTCTTGGAGACACATCTAGAAAAGGTTTTCTCAGCAGTATTTTGGATTTATTCAGTGTTCAGTGCCTGGTGCTGCACCCTGAGCACACTGGGTCACCTTGCTGAAGACACTTTCCCTGGAAGCTGAAATAGTCACTTTTCCTGATTAAAACGGGTAAAAAAAAAATAATTTATGTTGCTGGTTAGAGATTAAATAGTCTGCAATACTTCAAAAGCCTGTTTACCTGTGATTTAAAACCAGTATCTTCTGATCAGAGAGATAAGCTGTCTCCACACTGTCTGCTGATCACCTAAGGCCTTTCCCCCTCAAATTAACTTTTAGTTTTCCTGAGGTATGAAAGGATGCAAGTTCCCAGTGTGTCCCTGTACATTCACCCAGGATTTTGCCAGGCTCCATCATCCTGCAGGGCAGATAATGTTTCAGCAATTTAAGATTTAACAGCTGCTGCCAGGAGCTGCAATTGGATAATCTCGGGGCTGCTGCTGCTTTGAAGTGGCCAAGTCTCAATAAACCCACAGCTCTGAGTGCTGCATTTGGGATTATTACCAGTTAATTGGGGCATCTTTTGAAAATGCTGAAAACACTGAGATGCACTGGGGCAGATTTCTGCTAAAATCAGCTGCAAACAGCAAAGAAAAACGTTGTTTTAAATTTCAGTGTGGAGCAGAAAGGGAGAGGTGGAGTTTGAGCTGAATCCTTTGGTGTTTGTTGCTGTTTGGAGCAGAAAGAAGCTCAGGGCCTGGCAGCCACTTCCTGAGAGCAGAAAAAAGAACCTACATTTTATATTTTATTCATTTTCTAACCTGCAGGTTGTACTGAGATAGGGGAGCTCATTCATCTGGTCAAGTGCTAAAACAGAGATGTGAGACCTCCCCTGCTGGACAAATTCCAGAAATCCAGAGCTAGGGGAGGATGGGCTGACATATTTCCTCCTTGAGAGGAATTCTTATTTTGTTAAATACAAAATGCAGAAGCTGAGCTGCTGGGGGGGGGGGGGCATCAACATTGATAAATATTGTCTTGAAAATATCATCAGAGTTGAAAGTTAATTGAAATGCTGAAGCTTTGTTTGCTTCCCCATTCAGCACAGCTGAAACAACAAAACCAGCCAGACAACTTTTCTTTTTTTCTTTTTCTTTTTTTTTTTTTTTTTTTATTTTTTTTGGGTCAGGTATGTGCTGAATTACTGACAAAAAGCTTTGGGGTTCTTGGAAGAGCTGCAGCACCCCAGGAATTTCTGCCAGCTCCAGACAGAGTGACCATGAAATGTCCTGGGTGCTCTTTGTGGGCACACACAGAATTCAGTGTGGAAACACTGCTGGGACACCTTGCCCAAAACATTCCAAGCTTTACAAACCAGAGTTGAAGGTTCTCATTTGTGAGGGTGAAGGGCCTGGGTTTGTTTTTGCTGCACACCTCCCCCTTGCAGAAATGAGGAGTGTGGAGATAAAAACTCTGTTCTTTTTGCTCCACTCCCTCCTCTGTTTGTTTTCTGGATAAAATGAAATTTCTGAAATTCCACAGTGGGTTGTAACATTTTATAGAATGCTCATGTTTAATGAATTCGTTTTTTAATGTATTTAAAACATTTTTAAAAATGCTTTTTACAGAGTAGCTGCAATTACAGGAGTGTAATTCCATTAAGTGCTTTCACATCTCTTCTGCATAAGGGCTAAATAAGTGCCACTGCTTCATTTTACAGCTGGAAAACTTCACCACAGACCCCTGCAAGGATATTTATCTTATCATTTTTATCATTTCTCCCATCTGCATCCCAGGCTGTGTGCTGGGATGTCAGGAAAAGCTCCCTGAGCTCATCCCTGGCCCTGGGTCTGGCAGGGACACAGGTGGAACAAGAGGAGTGAAGGGGAAGGAAAAAAGCCTCAGAATATCCTGAATACAGAGGATTTTCTTCACATTAATATCATTTTACCTCTGTCACCTGAACTAAACCCAGCAGCAGCTGCTGTATCCCATAATATTATTCTTCCCTCACTCTGGTGTAAATGCAGATTAAGCTCAGTTAAAATCCTGATTATTCAATTAATCCAAACAGGACAAAGCCCACAGCTCAAGATTCATGGAAATGAAGAAAACCTAAATTAATGAACTGTTCCTATTTCCAGGGGACAGGAAAAGGGGGAATGGTTTCAGGCTGAAAGGAAGGAGCTTTGGGATGGATATTGGGAGGAATTCCTGGCTGGGAGGGGCTGGGATGGAATTCCCAGAGGAGCTGTGGCTGTTCTGGATCCCTGCAAGAACCCAAGGCTGGATGGGGCTGGAGCAGCAATTTTTAAAGAAGAGTTTGATCTGAAGAGCCTCTCACACATTAAATGGTTTGAGGAACACCCCATGGGCCACAGGCAGTTCTTTTTAAGAGAATTTTTGTGTAGGACTTTTCCAGGACAGTGTATAAACCACATTAGTGAAATACAGTAGATGGGTCTCTCCCTCCCCTCCTTTTCAGTGGAAAAAAGGAAGAAAATTGAAATCATTGTCCTGTGTATTTCTGATAATAATAAAGATTTTCTTGTGTTTCATACACAAAACGTGGTGATGCATACCAGGATGTGGGTGACACAAAGGTCAGTGTTAATAATCAAAAACTACCTGTAAGTGATGAGGAAATAAAATTGACAGAAAAAAAACACACACAAAAAATTCCTGGAACTTTCACTAGAAATCCTCACCCACACAAAACCAGACAAATATTCCTGTTTTTTCACCTATTTTTCAATAAGATTTTTTTTTTTTCTCTGTAAAGAGCTGTTAAAAATGCTGAGAGAATAAAAACCAGCAACACCCAGAGTGTGTCTCTGATTGCTGTTCCATGAGATCCCAGGTAAGGTTTTCCCCTACAGCACAAAGAAACCATTCAAGGCTCCACAAGGCCACACTCAGTACAGACCCAGCCAGGAAACTTTGACCCCACAGCATGAAATCATAAATTGATATAATTTAGGGACAAATGTAGCATCTTATCCCACGTTTATGGCCACCAACTGTAATAAAATGAAGATAAATGGGAGGGATGAAAGGCTCCTGGTGGAGCTGATCATATCAACACCTGAGTGTCAGATAGAGTCCAAAGAAAGCAGAGTCCAAAGAAAGCTCAGCCCAGGGTGTGCAAGGACAGGGATGTGTCACCTGCCTTCTAGACAAAGCTTTTAATATATTAAAAACCACTTAATATTAAAAAAAGAAAATAAAAAATCTCCACCTGTATTTCTCCCTCTGAGGTTTCCTGTTAAGGCATTCTCATTCTGCAGCTCTACAACACTGAAAAATGAAACTATGAGATTCTGGCTATTTTTGGGGCTGTTTTTTCAAAAACTCACAGGTTGCTCTGGGATGCAGCAGCAGAAACTCGAGGCCAAATCTGCAGAGCTCTGAGTTTCTCTGTGCTCACTGGAGGCTGTGGTGCCTGCAGAAAGTGGGACAAGTGCCTTGGTGTTTTGGAGTTTTGAGTTGATAAATGTGTTTGTTCTCTTGAAGCACCTGAGGAATTTTGAAATGGCAGATTTGAGATGCATTTCTGGCCAGGGCAAATCTCTCCTCCCCCTGCACCCAGTCTGTCTGGGTAGCACAGGGGGAGATTCTCCAGCTGCAGGTTAGAAACTCAAGGTAGTGGGTGGAAAAACTCAGTGTAAGCACCAAACTGCAGACAGTCCATCGTGGTAAGAAAAAGCAAATCAAAAAGCATCATTTCAGAGGGATTAACTGTGCAATCAAGGAAAAACTGTGCTGTAACAACTGTGACTTTAATGTCAGGCAGACATCAAGAACAGAGGATGAGGAGGGCACCTCATGATTCATTTTCCTGATTTCAGAACGTCCCTTGAACCTTCTTTTCCCCTGGTGAGAATCCATTATTAATATTTACAAGCAATTCTCCAATAAGCAGGTAAAGGCTCATAATCAAATCAAATTACTGTGCTCCTGATGGCACTTCATGAAATGAGCACTTTATTAGGGAACAAAAGCTTCCAGAGAGATTATTTAATGAGAAGTACATCAGTTTCTTTAATACTTTAATGGTAATTGCTAGTGAGACAATTATTTTTCTTGCCCAATGATTCTTCCTCCCCTAGTGAGCACTGAGTACTCAATGCTTAGAGCATGACATAATTATTCAGAGTTCATTAATAGACAATATTTCTTGTCCTTTCATTAAACCAGATCTGTGCATCTGTTTGAATAAGAATACATAAATCAGCAGCCATGCAGCACAAGCTGATATTATTTTTTGACTGTTAAAGGAAAGAACAATATGAGCCTGGCACTCTTCAATAAATTGAGGAAACCTGACTCTGGTGGAATGAGCAAACCTCTATCTCCCAGCACATCTGCTCCACTTCACTTTCCCAC
Organism: Erithacus rubecula; assembly: GCF_903797595.1. Classification (NCBI taxonomy): domain Eukaryota; kingdom Metazoa; phylum Chordata; class Aves; order Passeriformes; family Muscicapidae; genus Erithacus; species Erithacus rubecula. The sequence goes on along the minus strand of NC_136670.1, from coordinate 12,884,195 downwards.
AAGTCAGGCAAGGACAATTATTCCCCAGCCTTGTAGGGAGCTCTGAGAATTTAGAGCTGAGCAATAATAAATTGCTAACACTTTTTAAACCTCTGCCAGGCAGTGATAAGACTGGATGATAAGGCCAGAGGGATGGGTGCCTCTGTGCTCCCAGTGGATTTTTGGTCCCAGCAGGGTAAGAGCTGTGGCAGTGCCTTCATTTTGGGGTGTCTTTTGCCAGTGGCACCCCTTTCCACCACAGGACTCCTTAGAGAATTTTCCAACTGGGAACCAGCAGCTCCTGAGTGGATTTGGGTGGGTGGAAGCAGCAGTGAAATGTTTCACCCCACTGCAGCCCTCTCCTGCTGGGTGATGTGGGGTTTGGACAAGGCTGAGGAGAACCAAAAATGCAAATCAGGGCAGTGTTCCATGGGTGACACACACAGCATCAGCTGCACAGGGAGTTTGGGGCACCTGCTGCACCCTGAGATCCCAAACCTGCCTTGCCCCTTGTCTGAGCTCTGCAGGTCAGCAGAAACTTCATCCTACAGTCAAAGACAGTGTGCATCCATTCTTCCAAAACTTTATCATTCTGATTAATAAAAATTAACAGTTCTGAAGCTCTTTGAGCCTGTTTGCCCCATAAAGCCCCAGCCCATTTTCAGTTTGGGCATAGTGGGAAAACAGTGCTGGTGGTGATATAGGGGAACTTTTACTGAGTGCCCCATGTGGGACCAGAATTTGCTGCCAGTTAGGAGATAAAACAAAATCCCACCTCCCTCTGTAGCTGGATCAGTGCACAGAACACTGAATTTCCCTGTTTGGTTTTGCATGCAAGGGGCTGATAAAGATCTTTTCCTCCAGTTTCATGTTTGCATGGTATTCTTGTGTAATGGCCAAACCTGTTTGGTTACAGATTCCTCTGTCTGGCCTGATTAATGTCCTCCTCTCTGGACCCCACGAGGGAATCTGGGAAGCTTTTGGTGCTTTTTAGGCCATTTGTTGCATTATCTGGGCTGTCATTCTCTATTTCAGCTCTGGATTGCTCAAAACTCAGTGGTCTGTGCATTGCTTAAGGTTTTGCTCAGCTTCTCTGTTCTCCAGAACAGCTTTTCTTTGAATTGCTACCGAAAGCACTTTCAGGAATAATCAGCTGTTACAAGAGTTTAATGGAGACATCCCAGTGTTTCTCCAGCCAAGGAGCTCAAGCCCTGTCTGTGCAGGGAACCAAGAAAATCACAGCTGTTACAAACTCCAGATAATCTGGGCTTGTGAATTCCCTATCAGCCTCAGAGCAGAGAGCAGGAAAACTGGGATGTTTGTCCAGTTTTAGAGGAGGAGACAGCACCCAGAACACAGCCCTGGAAAGAGAATAATGTGCATTCCAGCCCCAGTGTGGCAGTGGGGACAAAGCCACTCCCAGAGGGTTTTGCTGGATATTCATTAATTCCCCACAGCCTGAAGAACATCAACTCAGCACAAAGTTTCTTCAGCTGTCCTGTGGAGCACTTCTGCTGCAGGAGAACCTGGGCACACCAGGCATGGAAAGGTGATTCCATGAAGTCACTTGGATGTGGCATCCCCATAGGGACTGTTGCTGCAGCAACAAGACCTTTAATAATAACTTAAATAATACCAGGAAAAAGGTTCTGCCTCCCAAGCCTGTGTGAAATGTTCAAAAAAGCACATTTCACCTGGGAAGAACTCGGGGTGAGTGTTGCTGCACACATCCAGCAGGTGTAAACCACTTTTCCTGACCTTTATTCTGAGGCAGCTCATCATCCTCTCCACTACCTAAAAAAATGCAAGAAGAAAAGAAACTGGTGCATTTGGCTACAATGTACTATTTTGAATAATAGAGAAATGGGGGTGGAAAAGGAAAAGTGTATTTATTGCTGATTCTCACCATGAGATTTGACAGATAGCATTTGCCTCCAACCTTTCAAGCCAGAAGTGGAACAGATGTTCATGAAAAGCCAGTTAATTTCCTGCCATTTGTGAACTGATTAGAAACTGAAACATTAGCACACTGACACTTCTTTATTTTTAATCCTGCTCGTGTTTTGAAAGGAAAAGAACCACCGGGAGCTGAGGTCTGGTTTTCAGACAGGAATAGCTACACATTTTTATTTCCTCTTTTAACCCAAAACCTCACTGCTGAGGAAATGGGAAAAGCCAACCTGGGGCTGCACAAAGAGCCCAGTGCTGCTGAGTGTGTCCTGGCACATTTGCCAGGGAATGAGGAAGAGGAGGCTGAGCTGCCACACTCTCCCAGCTCTGGTTACAGTGCTGAGCCCCTGTACAAAGGCTCTACAACAGGTTTCCAACAGCTGGTAAACAGGCAGGTGTGCTTGTACAGGTCACTGTCAAAAAGCAAGGGTTCTGCCCTGCAGGGAGGAACAGGGAATGAGGAACCCTCCTGGTTTAGTTTTCAGCTGTGCTGTCACTGAGACTCTGCTTTAAGAGATCCCAGAGCAGAAATTCAGATATAAAATTGGTAGAAGCAGTTTTGATTCTGTTCAAAACTGGGTGATGGCTCCAGATCTAATTCAAGGAAACAACTTTTATGGGCTGCTGTAATCGCAGTGGGAGAACTTTGGGCGTGCACTATCAGTTACTCATACACTCCCTGCCCCAAGAAAGAGGATTTTACTCTCTTGGGTCAGGTGGAGCACGTTACTCAAAAGCAAATCTGGGCAGAAAGTTTCTGACAAAGCAAGGTTTTGTTGGGCAATCACAATTTGCTTGGGATGTGTTATTTAAAACATCCTGGGTTTGACAAGCAGGCACTGAGGCTGGGGCAGCTCCAGCCAGGGCTGGGGCAGCTGCTTTTCCAGCTCCTGCCTCTCCCTGCTGTCCTTGTCAATATTCCTGCAGGGCTCTGGAGCTGCTTTGCAACCAAATTAAAAAACTTCATCCTCCCAGGACCCGAAGCAAGCTGGAAATGAGCAAGCAGACAAAAAAATGGAAAGGAAACCTTGTGAATTGCAAACCCCCTTTTTTCAAGGCAGCTGTACTCAGGAGCAATTACAACCAAACAAAACTCTGGGCATAAAACCAGTATTTAAGATGAAAATCAGTCAGGAGAGATTCTGCCCCAGGTCAGCACACTGGCACATAATATATAATATATAATATATAATACATTATATATTATATATTATATAATATGTATTATATATACTATACTATATGTACTATATAATATATACTATATTATATATAGTATATATTTATTATATATTATATATGTATTATATACTATATATTATATAGTATATGGCATTTTATATTTTATATTTTAAAATATATATATATAATATATAATGTACTCTATACTATATACTACATACTGCAGTGTATGCTATATAGCATATATCATATAGCATATATTATTTTTTTTTTTCCTGAGCTGCACTTACACCCACAGCTGGAAAAACACCTGATTTCAAGCACCAAACATAAACTTTGCTCCTCAGCAGCCTGGAGCAGCACAAACAGGCCCAGAGGCAGGATGCAGGGAGCAGTGGGCTGAGCCTGAGTGTGCTCAGGTGTCCTCACACGTGTGTGTGCAGCAAGGCAGGGCACAAAATCCCAGAAACTGCAAAGCTGGGGAAAGCTCCACTCTGAGAAACAAAAGCTTTGCTGCTTTACAAAATTATTCCCTCCATCCTTCCCCCCCCCAAGGTGCCTCTGCCAAGGCTCAGGGTTGTTCTGCTGCTGGGTTTGGTGTTTTAGTGACAGGTGGTTGGGTTAATCCCCAAAACCAGCCCCAGCACACAGAGCCAGGCTGGATCTGAGCAGCCAAAACCAGCAACACCCAGCTCAGAGCTGGGAAAACCCCTGGGAGCTGCCTGTGCCTGCTGTGCCACAGGGGGATGTCACACCAACCATCTCCCCTCTGCTTTATCCCACACCTTCACCCTCCATCAATCCCAGCTGATATCAGCACAATGAAATCAGGCAATTAAAATTAAAGTCACTCTCTCAACGCACAGCTGTCATTATGTCAAAATTCAAAACCCTACAGTTCTCCTTTAAATTCCTTTCCTTGCTCCACTTTCCAGTTTTCTTTGCTTTTTGATTTCTTTCTTCTTCTCTACTTCTGCCACCACTCCTCTGCTTCCTCCCTCTCCTGGGGGAGGGGAAAGGGAAGAATAAAGTGCTTTGTTGTTACTCCCTTCCCCCTGCCTGTAAAGTTTGCCTCTCATATCACCCTGGAAAACTGCAATTCCCCCTGGAAAACTGCATTTCCCCCTAGAAAACTGCATTTACCCCTAGAAAACTCCAAAAATTTCTCCCCTGGAAAACTGCATTTACTCCTAGAAAATTGCAATTCCCCCTGGAAAAACTGCATTTCCCCCTGGAAATCACCTGCCAGCCTCAGCTCCTCTCCCAAAGCCAGGCTATTGTTTGAAAGGGACAATTTATTGTCTCACATAAATCATAAGTGTGCTCAAATTAAATCACCATCAGAAAAAATTAGCACAAGTCACTGACTAATTTTAGAAGCATTCAGGAGTCTGAACTGGCAGGGAGAGGATTGCTAAAAAAATACAAAACGAACAAAATCTCACTAAAAACCCCCCAGGATTAATTTGCACAACTGTTGCAATCTTTAGGCAGAATTAAAAAACTCCAGTCTTAATACTTTTAATTAAAAATACTTTGAATATGAACTCAATTTGATTTTTAAAATTGCTCCTTCCTCCCTCTTCATGCCTGTTTACAGAGCCCTATTGCTAATTCGGGGAATAGAAAGCAAATTAAGAAAATTAAGCTATCAAAAAACAAAAAGAAGGCAACAAGAGAAAGGTTGGATGAGTGTGATTATGACTAAGGGAGGATATGACAACAACCTAAAATATTTGGTGTGTGTAAGCTTTAGAGACTGGCACAAGATGAAATAAGGCTGGGTAACAACACAACAACCTCCAAAAGTTCCCTAAAATCACTCAGGCAGGAGGTGAGGGAGATGCTGAGAGTTCCTTCTGCTCTCAAAGTGAAACCAACTCACTCCAAAGAGAGAAAGAATAAAGAGAACAAAAAAACCCAAACACAACATGGACCCATAAAGATCTTATCCCAGCCCAGCTTTGATCCTGAAATGCAGAAAAGATCCAAGCCCTGTGAAATCCACTGCAGCCTCTGCTGCTGCCACTCACTCCAAAAGAGGAGTTATTCCAGCAGAATTATTCAATAAATCCTGCCCAGGAGTTGATTTTCACATGTAAATAATGTCACAGGTTTGGGGGTGGGATGAGAAGATCTTTAAGGTCCCTTCCAAGCCATTCCATGATTTCACAGTGTGTGGATTTAGTGGCAGCACATCCCCAAATGCACATGGAGCTGCTCCCCATGGAATCCTCCAACTGCTTCTGCACAGGGAGACAAAAGAACCTGGCCCATGATACATGAAATCAACGTGATAAATCCAATAAACAACTGCTCAGATGGAGCTTTAAACCAAAAAAAAAGAAAGATTTGTGCAGTGCTGCTCTCCAGGACACTGAGGAGGAGCAGCTCCAGCAGGAGCTCCTGGAGCCAAACTGATTTTGGGTGGATCAGGCAGCAGAGAAAGTGTCTTGGGTCAATTCTCAGAAGCTGGGGTTCATTTGCATAATATAGCAGATAATATGCTAGACCTGCAAATCTCTTATTTCTGCATCAAACAGGAAACAGAAATAACAGAGTGTGACTCGTGGCTGGTCATGTGGTAAAAAACTGAACAATGTGGAGCTGCTCCTGAAAAATCACACAGATTCTTTGCACATATGCTTTGACAAATCATTGTGAATAAAGCAATTTGAATCAGGTGGTTTTCAATGAAAAAAGGGTTTAATTAGATTATTCATGATGGCTAAGGTTAATTCTAAGTGCTTTATTTTGTCTTATTTCATAAAATACTATTTTGTTTTCTAAACTACCCAGTGCCCAAGTGCAACTGATTTAGGTATTAAATGGTAAAGTGAGACACACTGAGTGAGATTTAAAGGGAAGAAGAACAAAGTTTTGAGCCTCTTATTCTTTGCACCAGAGAAATCTCAGAGCAGTGATGTGCCTGTCAGAATCAGGAAAGAAGCTGCAGATTTGCCTCATTTGCACAAAATCTGTTCTGGATCCCTGACTCATCCCTGCCTGAACCAAATGCTGACACTGGTACCAGGAACTCCAGGCAGCAGGGGAGTAGGAACATCCCTCTCCTCTAAGGGAACAGCTCCAAATACACTTTTTCCATTAATAAACTGAAATATTAATTAGTAAGGTTTAGAAGTGTTTGACCATTTCCAGTCTCAGGAAATCTCAGAGATCCTCCAAACCACAGCCTCAAACTACAACCCTGATGTGTGAACTGCTGGGCAAAATATATTTTAGAGAGAAATTCCTTCTCCAATTTATGGCAAGTGTGGGAGATGAGGAGTTTTGCTTTTTGCTGGTAGCAGATGCAGAGTTTGCTTCCCAAACCCAGGTGAGTTTGCACTGGCAATAATGCTGGGAAATGATTTCTCAGCTGCAGTTTAGGGTGGGACTATGGACTTCAGGGCAGCCTGAAGGAGAAGGAAACTTCTTTTTAAAAACCACTGATTCCATGTGAGTTATTCTGCTGAGGTTACACACAAGTTAAGGACCATTTTGTACCCACACCAATAACTCAAGGATCCCAGTTATCCCAATTTGCTTTTCATTAATAACTCAAGGATCCCAGTTATCCCACATCAATAACTCAAGGATCCCAGTTATCCCACTCTACTTTTCATTAATAACTCAAAGATCCCAGTTATCCCAGTGTATCCCCATCAATAACTCCAATAACACGATTGAACCATGATTGATTCTATGATTGAACCAATACCTAATTAATTAATTATGGCCATAATCAGGCAATTATGGATCTCCCATGGCAGCCATGCAGTTCCCTGAGTGCTGCCTGAGCTGGAATCACACACCTGACTGTACACATGGAAATAAATACATTTATGGCCTGGAAAGCACATTTAAATCACAAATAATTGCCTTTGCTTCACCATTTACCATTCTCAGCCACCAACACAATTTCTGTTTTGGATGAAACACCCTTCAGTCATGTCCAAGGGGTTCCATCTTTCCTTTTGGGAATCTTGAAGAGCTCAGAGACTGCAGGGCTCAGGCAGATTGCAGGCAGCTTCCTGAGCAGCTGCTGCTCAGCACCAGCAGCAGTTTCTCTTCAAAGCAGGGCTGAGCTCTCAGGTAAGCACATTTCCTCTCCACCACAGCCTTTGTCCCTCTCATCACAGCATTGTTTTAATTTCATTCTGACTCTGAACAGGACAGTGAGAGAACAACAATGCCACATTCACAGCAGCACAAAAAAGTCACTTCCGTGTTGTGCTGCTGACCAAATCTCTCCTGACCTTTTTGTTTCTTCTGCATTTGGAAGACAAAGGGAGAATGGAGCAGGGAATATATCTTTTCATATACATCAGGCACTTACTCTCATTTGTCCTCTCTCTTTTTAATTTAAAACCACTTCTGTGGTGCTTACTTAGCATTCTCCCACACTCTGCAGTTACATTTTTTGTTTTAGTTGCATTATTTTTTTTTTTCTGCCCTAAGCACAGCAGTTTTTGCAAGGATCAGTCTCTCATTTCCCCTTTACCATCACCCCTTTCCCAGCACTCCTTGGCTTTTCTTTGCCCCACATCAGTTTTTATCCACTGGGTTCCCCACAAAGGCACCAAAGGAAAGGCCAGTGAGGCCCCATCAGTGCCAAACAGGAGCTCTCTGGGCAGGTATTGAGATTAAACCACCCCAATTTGCTTTATTCTTCATCAGGGAGGGGAAACCCAAACAGAGATTATCAAACACAACCTCCAGCCCGAACTGTAAATGCTGGAAAACATCAGAACATCCCAAAAGAGCAAACAGAGGATGAACAGGGAAGTTTGGGGGGTGCTGAGCTGGTTTTGCTGAGGCTGCAGAAGTTTATTTACCCAGAGCTGTGCAGAAATTGCTCCGAAAACATCTCGAGGAGCCTTTCATTATCCTCCCCCAGGATGAGAAAAATCCTCCTCAGGAAACAGAGGAGTTGGAATTCTCCTCAGTGGGGAGAGCCCTGCTCCTCCCTGGGCTCCACGGGGGATCCTGATCCTAAATTGGGATCACACATTTTGGGATTATTGCCTTGCTTGGGATTTGGGTTTTCCCTCCACGTTTCTATGAATGGGATGACAGGACAATAAACCAAAAAAAAAAAAAACCCAAAAAACCAAAAAAAACTGTAAGTGCAACTGCTGGAATAGTTTCAGAGCCTGAGCCATGCAAGAAATTAAATCCAAGTGCCCTCTACTGGCATTGGAGAGATGGGCTGAGGAGGGAAGGGATGTGAGATAATATTCAAAGGAAACTCAGAAACGTGGGGATGGCTGGAAACAGCCTGAGCTGGTAAAGGCTGAGCTGCTGCTCCACAGCTCAGGACATAAGAACATATTAAAGGATATTTTAATGTGAGAGCAGGGCCGGGTAGGGTGAGAAACTGGTTAGGGGGAGGGGAAGGGGAGAAAACAAAACTCTTTCTGTTGTCATGTCTGTGTTAGTACAGAATAGCACTCTAATATTTTTTACATATTTAAAAAAATATTTTTACCTTTTCAATTTCTCATCTGAAAAAATAGTGGTGGACACGAGGAAGAAGAAATATTTTTAATTATTGAGCACTTCATGTCGTTGTTTTAAAGCTGAGTTGTGTAACAATGACATTAGCACATGAATGTGGTCCTGGAAGAAATTATATCATCTGAGTTTATGGGAACTTAATCCCTGAGTTCCCAGGAATCCAGGATGGGGAGAGAGTGCACACACTGACAAAACACTTCATGGAAAATCTGTTTCAGGCAGACATTTCTGCACAGAACAACCCATTCCTGCCCTGCTAGGAAAGCAGCACCCACGATTTCACTGCTGAGATTGAGTTTGCAGGATGAAGAAGTTCTGTGTCCAGCAGAATTGCAGGGAATTGAGATTTTATTGAGCTCAATAATCCACAGGATGCTCTCAACTGCCTTCATAAAACTTCAACCAAAATAACATTATTGGCGATGAACTGCAGGGCTATGGTAAAATAATAAAATAATAACTGTATTTTGAGTTTGTTAGGCTGAAATGGGTGAGGATCACACAGAATTGCAGGTAAGCAGCACTGGAGCAGCCTAAAAAAGCTTCAAATCTTGGTCACCTTTCTGCTATAAAAACAAACCCAAGAGCTCCCCTGCTCAGCAGTGATCTCTCCCAGCCTGAACAAGTTGGTGTTTGATTTCTGCCTTTAACAGGGTCCATCTGTGGCAGGGCTGTGCTGCCAGTGGCAGCACAATCTGATTTTCAATAGCCAGGGTTGTTTCCTCTGTTGAATCTTTGAATTTTCAGTGCTGACAGCAGGTCCTGCCAGCTCAGGGTGGGCATCTCCCTGTCCCACCTGAGCTCAGCTTTGCCTACTCCTCACCTGGCCCAGCCCAAACCTCCTCCAGGGCTGGATGTTAAATCAGAAACAGCTTCTGAGGATGGACGTTAAGTGTGCAACAAGAGAAAAAAATAAAGGAAAAGGAAAAAAAAAAAAAAAAAAAAAAAAAAGGAAAATCCTGTCTGGCCTAAGTGTGGGCATCTCTCACCTGAATGGCCACAGGGAATCAGGGCTCAGGTGTAACAAACACTGGGAAAATGGGAATTAAGCAATGCATGTAGCTCCCTTATTGCCTAAATATCTCTGCCTTGAATGGAAAAAAGCACCAAGACATCCAAGAAGGATAAACAAGTGTAGGAAGAATAAAGCATTCTCCTCCTGGAGGTGTCTCATTTGAAATCAACACTCCATTAACTTGCAAAAACTGCTCATTAATTTTAATTTTTTTTTTTCTATAGACAGTTAACAGCAAACTCCAAATTCAGGCTAACAACTGGAGTAAAAATCTTTAAATTTCTGAGATGGCTGTTGGTGATATCAACTAGGCTGCCACAATAGTTTTAACTATCTCAGATTGCAAATTGAGATCTTTCAGGAGTACTTTGTGTTCTCTTGTTGGCAGGGCAGAGATCAACTAAATGTATTAAGAAGTCAGATATAAAAAAGTACTTTGATAAATGTGGTTGATATGTGGAGTCCAACAATAAATTGAAAACAGACAACATTCCACAAAAACAATGATTTGTCCCCAAACTTCCAAATCCAGTTTCAGACCAACATCATATTTTTCACCTTTTATAGGAACTCACAGTACAACCCTATGAAGAGTCAATTAGGAGTAAATTCGAGGTAAAGGAGAAATCGAAAAGGAGCTAACAACATCAATTCGGGGTGACCTCCACCACATCTCACTGCCAAAGAATCAGCGTTTATAAAATAAAATACAAATTTGAAGCCTGCACAATCAGCAGTTGCTCAGGGAACTCTTGGCAGCCCGTGCCCCTGAGAACAAAGCTACATCTGTGAACAACAAGCCTGAGAACACCTTCTGCAACCCCTCCACTCTATTTCCAGCCTCCAGCACAGACATTTACAGGCAATTCTGCCAGGAACCAGCTGTAATTTTAGTGCAATGTTTGTTTCCAAGTTCTTGAAAGCACCTACTCAGTGTAAAGGACTGGGAATAGCAACTACCATCTTTACCCTGTCTACAGCAATTACATTCCCCCCTCTCCTTGAAGCTCAAAAAAAAAAAAAAAAAAAAAACAACGAGGCACAGACTGGATGAAAAGGGAGGAAATTTTTCTGAATTCTTCTCCTTTCAGCATATGGTTTAGTTTCAATTTTTTTTTTTTTCCCAAGCTAGAACAATGTGCTGTACAGGAGACAAGATGATGAATGCTTGATTTTGGGCTCAGTTAAAACAAACAACTTTCTCTAAAAGCACATGCTTTGTTTCAAAGTGACGTTTGGAAAAGCCTCCACGTCCATATTATGTTACATCACTGCAGGTCAGCTCTGAGACTGACTCACAGCACCGGGAAAAAAGGAGATTTCCCTTAACCCTCACCTTGCCACAGCCCTGTGTGCTCTGAATGAAAAATTTCATTTACACCATTTCTTCACCTCTTTGCACTAATCAAAGCAGCCACAAACTTAAGAGATGCTGAGAACTTTGTTGAGAATTCATAAAACAGAGACATCCCACCGCCAAGATTAACCCAAGAAAGGTTATTTCACAATTTCCTTCACCAAGAAAGCTTTTTTGATGCTGATGCACCAAAATCTATCATTTTTTTCACATCAAAACTCTCAATGCCAGCCCTGTTTGGGTCTCTCAGAGGCTTTAGTGTCACATCTCCTCCTTCCCAGCACGTTTTACAGGGAAAGGAAACTTTAGAAACTTGTTATTTCTGTGATAAATGTTCCTCTGTACTAAAATTTTAGCACTGCCATTCACCTTTAAATAGATATTTAAAGAGGACAGAGTTATTTTTGCTTTCAGAGTTGAATTAGGTGGCCAAGGCCACATTTTGGCTTTCAGCAAAAAGGTGGGAGAGCAGAGGGATGTGCTGGGGTAAGGTGGGCAGCACTTCCCAAAGGGGGGTTTGATGGGGATGGAGCCAAGGAACTGCACAGCACTGCTAGGGGAACCACCAAAAACACAGGGGAACTACCCCAAAAACACAGGGGAACCACCCCAAAAACACAGGGGAACTATCCCAAAAACACAGGGGAACCACCCCAAAAACACAGGGGAACTATCCCAAAAACACAGGGGAATCACCCCTAAAACACAGGGGAACTATCCCAAAAACACAGGGGAACCATCCCAAAAACACAGGGGAATCACCCCTAAAACACAGGGGAACTATCCCAAAAACACAGGGGAACCACCCCAAAAACACAGGGGAACTATCCCAAAAACACAGGGGAACTATCCCAAAAACACAGGGGAACCATCCCAAAAACACAGGGGAATCACCCCTAAAACACAGGGGAACTATCCCAAAAACACAGGGGAACCACCCCAAAAACACAGGGGAACTATCCCAAAAACACAGGGGAATCACCCCTAAAACACAGGGGAACTATCCCAAAAACACAGGGGAACTATCCCAAAAACACAGGGGAACCACCCCAAAAACACAGGGGAACTATCCCAAAAACACAGGGGAACCACCCCAAAAACACAGGGGAACTATCCCAAAAACACAGGGGAACTATCCCAAAAACACAGGGGAATCACCCCTAAAACACAGGGGAACTATCCCAAAAACACAGGGGAACTATCCCAAAAACACAGGGGAATCACCCCACAAAATCCAGGGGAACCACCCCACAAAATCTGGGGCAATCATCTCACAAACTCCAGGGCAACCACCCCACAAAATCCAGAGGATTCACCCCACAAACTCCAGGGGAATCACCCCACAAAGCACAGAGGATTCACCTCACAAACAACAGGAGAACCACCCCACAAACTCCAGGGAAATTTTAATATAATATCTGAGACTGGTACTGCACCGTGATTGGGGTTGTGAATATTAATACAGCATTTTGTGGCAATAAACAGGGAGTAATAAAGTTATCTAGCCCTGATTAGTGAATTTGATGAAGGGTTCCTGAACAGGACATTTGATAATTATGTGCCTTTTCAATATGTGAAGCAGTGGTTAAAAATAATAATAAAACAATAGAAAAAATATTACTTCAGCTCAATTTTACAAGTAATTATTTCACAAGCAATTCTGTTTCTTCACTCATGGCAGCCTTTACCAGGGCTCAAAAGCTGCAGAGAAAAAACTTCCTGTGATGACAAAGTCCCAACATTCTGGGCTACTTCAGTTTCATTTACCAAGTAATAACATTTCATTCTTTACCAGCTCAGAATCTATTTCTCCAATGGGCTCAAAACTGCTGACAGAAAAAAAAAAAAAAAAACCAAAACGAAAACTGCAGCTTAATCCCCACTTCCCTTGTGTTTTCCAACCAATGAAGCAATCACAAACATCCCTGAAATTGGTGAACAAAGATGAGTCTGCACAACTCTGTGGTTTAAATGTCGTGCTCAGGGTCTGTCCTTGCCTTTCCCTGTGCCTGTGATAAGAATGAAGGACCTTGCAGTGTGCAGAGTGGGTGAAGGGGCAGGTTCTGCAGCACCTGGGCTCTGATAAAGGAGGAATTTGGACTTTGTCCCTTTCCGGTTTCAAGTCCAATCTCTGGTGCTTCCTGTGCTGGGGGTTCTTCCCTCTGCCCTTCTGCAGGTGACAGATTTAATAGGAAATGATGAAGGCAAAGCAAAGAGTGCTGATAAGAGGTTTGTTCTTCCTCGAGGCTTTTGATAATTAGTTTTCAGAAAATGACACTTCTTGAAGGAATCCTTCTGCATCTTCAGCCTCCGTCAGGGCTGTGCAGAATTTCCTGTTTTTGTGTTCTCAGAACTGCTGAGCTGCTGAAGTTGCCAGTAAAGCCCAGGGTGTGTAATCCAGAAGAGGTGGAGCCTACAACAAATCCAGATTCTTCACTGATGTTCTCAAAGAGTGTGTGGCTGTACAGAATTCAGAGCTATTCCCCCACCACAGCCACAGCCCCTCTGTGCTTATCTTCTGTCAGGCTTGGAGCATCCTGGGGTAATGGAAAGCTCAAAACCCTTGAGCATTAATGTTCCTTCCAACCCAAAATCTCTATGATACTAATATAATTGAGGACCCAGAGCATAATTTCTATTTGAAAATTTCTTAAATACTCTTCCTGAGGTAATCACAGCAGTATGAAGTCAGCTGATCCCATAATTTACTCCTGTGCTCTGATAACAGCTCCTGTCTCACATCTGGCACTCCCACAGCCCTGTGTAACCACAGGGGGCATCTCCCAGAATGTGCTTTATTCAGCTCAATCTTTTCTCATGTAGACAAATTTTATTTTAATTTAATTTTTTTTATTTCTTTTTGTGAGTAAAGCTGGGTATAACAACCCCAATCCTTTCATGCTGGGGAGTCCCTGGTCCTGCCCAGATGGGCAAGGAAGGGGCTGTGGATCAGCTGGAGACCTGTGAGCAATTCCCATGACATAAATATCCCTTTATATGGCATGACACTGCCAGGGAGGGGAGCAGAAAATGCAAAAATCCCACAGAACTGCAGGGGTTTTTCACCTCTGTCCTCTCTGATTAGCTAGAAACATAATTCTGCAGAATTTACAGAATTCTCCTTTGCTTTTCAGGTGGCATCTTCACTCAAATAAAGAGAAAACAACAATTATTCCCTCCACAGGTAAGGTTTGTCTGATTTATGCCTCAATGCCCCATCAACAACCAGAGCACAGAGATGTAAATAACAAACTTTGTTTAAAAATTGAAGCAGCAACTGATTTTTTTGTTTGTTTGTTTCAAAGGATAAGTATTAGTTTATTTAAAGATAAAGGTGTCAAAATATACAGTACTGTATCATTAATATCAGTGTGAATTAAAATGTCAGGCCCCTGGTTCCCTGTACAGGCTAGGACTGACCAAACAGAAACCTTAATTTTCTGTAAAATTGATTACCTACAGTTATTACAGGAGTCTTGAGAAGCAGGGAGCTGCCCGGGCAGCTTTGATTTTGGTTTTTATTAGGATTAATTACAAGTAGGGATATAAACAAGTATCAGGATGATGAACTAAGTTTCCTATGATCTAAGGAACATTAATTCCCGGCTGGCAGCACAGCCCGGCGTTAGGGGACGTGGGTGCCCTCTTGTGTCCTGTTAGAACCTTAAATCGCTTTTAATTTGTTATCCCACCCCGCCGGGCCGAGAGAGGAGCTGCCCCAATCACAAGCCTTTGCATTTTAGCGTTTTAATTTCCATTAATGACCAACAGAAGCGGGGGCTGATCACCGCGGGCTCAGCTCGGATTTCAGCTCTGTCGAAACCCCACCAGAAGTGACTCGGCTGTTTGGGCATTGAAGCACAACATTTCTGCAGGGGGATTAAATTAAATGTATGCCCTGGATGAAACCAGGGAGTCTCTGGTTTTGCTTTCAAGTTCTCCAAAGCTGCCCGTGCCTCTCTGCCCTCCTTTACACGTGCTTTGTTTTTCTGCCATTTATTGAATTCTCTGCCACCCTCATCCCTGATTTTCTCTCCCCTCTCCACACCTCAAACCATCCACACCACCTTCCTTCAAACACATTTCTTGGGGATCTTTAGAGCTGCTTCCTACAGGTGAGGAACAAACCAGTGACAACCTGCAATGGCACCCCGGTGTTTGCTTCAGCCCCAGGGGTTTGCTGACAGCCAGGGGAGGAGAAGGAGTCATTTCTGCTGCCAGGAGCTCCCAGAGAGCTGCTGAGCCTCCCCTCAGCAGCCAGGGCTGGGCACTACTTGGATTTCCCAGCAGGGAGGATGGACACGGGGTCTGTCTGCACTTCTGCATCCAACATCCTTTTGGAGCCCTGTGGAACAAGAGACACCTTTAGAGACATCCCCAAGTGTTTCAGAATGGTCAGGTCTGGAGTTGTGCCTCAGACTTCTGCTACCAGATATTTCCCGCTCATTTAAATATTTCCCAGTGATTTAATCTCCCTGCTTCTCTTCATTTACCCTTTATTTAATATGCACAAATATATAAGCACCATCTGCATCATGAGAACCACACAGAATTCCTGCCTGTGACTCTGCCTAAATGTGGGGGTTATTTTAATATAATTGTCTCATCTGGCATGGGAGCAATTGTTTTCAGGAGCTGGGCTCACATACCAGAGCCAGGCTGCTGTGTGCCTGTAGTATTGGAGTTTTGGCTTGACTTTCTCTAAAATTTCCCTGCCCTAAACGCTTCACTGCAACCCTGCTAAGAGTCCTTGGAGCATGATGAATGGTGTATTAGAGCCAGCCCTGCTCTGCTCTAGGTTAAAGGAACATTAAATACTTTTATGCATGACAGGTATTCGACAATGTTTGAGTGATAAAGCTTTTTTTACACTGCAAACCTAATTCTGGGTTTGGAACTGCTCCAAGACACTAATCCAGCTTAGATGGAGGAAATGTATAGCTCTAACTATACCAACTACATTTTTCACTAACTGATAAAAGCTTGGCTCTGGTTTAAGGAGCTTGGCCTAATTTTGCTGGCCTTGAAGCTGCCAAAACTTCAACAACACAGACCCACAAACAGTGTTTGAGGTCGGTGTTACCACTGTGGGGTGGCTGTGCTGTTTGTAGCCCAAATCATGCCTTGCTAAGCAGAAAATCCAGCATGACAAAGATAAAAGTGATCCTGTGCTTTCCCTAGGATAGAAACTGGGCAGAATAATGTGTGAATTGTCCTTTCCTGGAAACCTGAGTTGCCACTTGAGGAGGATTCTGTGTTACACACAAAGAGTGAAAGGTCTCCAGTTCCTCATCCCCTTCAGGGAAGTAAAACCAGCAAGGTTTTTACACTGATAGGGCTCCACCTCACTGATCTTCTTTTAATGTTTCACCTTGGAGGATCTAAGTATGAAAAAAACAGTCGAAAATTACAGTGGACTGACAAATCCCATCTAAAACTGATTGCAAGCTCGTGCAGCTCAGCTGGCTGCAGTGGTTTTGCTTCTGCTTCCCCTGATGTTGAGTTTGGAGGATGCCCTAGAGCAGAATAAAAGGGTTTGGCCATTTATAGATAGCAGAAAACCCTTCCTTTATCCATCAACCAATACCAAGGGGGCTTCTCACTCCAAATTCACCCAGAAACCCTAAAAACCTCCACACCAGGTAAAGATCTCCCACATCACAGGAGCAGTGGGGTCTGCCAGCTCCAGCTCCTGTCTGAGCATGATGAAGTCACCTCTAAACTGATCAAGGGAATAAGGGATGGAATTTGCCTTTCTTCCCATAAAAGGGTGGAGGCAGCAGACAGGAGAGGAGATAATCCCCATTTTGCCTCATTTAGCACTCATTTTGCAGAGGTCGCTGCTGTTTGCTCACTGCAGTCTCCTGCTGCACCCATTTTCAAGGTGGTTGCTGATTAAAGCAGGAAGATCAGGCTGGCTGATGGTTCTTGTTGAACTGGAATTTCCAAGTGTGAATGAAAGAACTTTGTTCTGCCTTTTTTTAACGGACACATTCCAGCTCTGCCCTGGGATTCAGGATTTGGTTTTGGATTCAGAAGCTCAGGTACCACCAGCTCAGGGCTCTGTGACAGGGAAGCAGGAACGTGATGGTTTGGGCAGAGCATTTTAAAGTGCACACACAGCAAATTCGTGGTGCTGGGGTATTTTTTTTCCCCCCAAATTTTGCTCAGGAGAAGCCTGACTCAGTGCAGCACACACTCTGAACAGAATAAATCCGAATACTTTCCACGTGCTGAGCACTCCCAGCTCCTGACAACTGGACTATGAGTTATTCCAGCCCAGGAAACAATGTTATTAATCTTTTTTCCCCCTTTCTTTTCCTTTCTAATCTAATCTTTCAAAGACTCCCTAAATACATTTGCTACAGTTTATAAATTAATCTCTTTTACCACAGGAACAACCTTATCTGTGCTCAGGCCCTGCAGCTGGGCAGTGATGCTGTTTGCTTGCATAAATGGCTCCAGTTGTAGCCAAAATGTCAGGATTTGTAGCCAAAATTGCAGCATTTTAAACCCAGCTGGGAGCAGAGGCTGGAGCTGCAGTGCTCTAATCTGCATTCCTGCCCTGTGACATCCTCCTGCTCTGGGCCATTCCCAGGGGAACCAGCATCCAGGGTAGGGTGGTGCTAAAATACAGAATAGGAGCTGCTCAGTGACCCAGGCTCGATCCCCTCTCCAATATCTCCTGCTCCCATTTTATCAACAAAAAGCTGAATTTTTCTGCTGAGTGCTTCCTGGACAATTGAGCTGTTATCTTGAACTGGCAATGCTGGCATTGGTTGGTGTGTGTGATCTGATACTTTTAGATCAATGATTACACCTTCTGATCACCTAGGAGATGAGCAGATTAATTTTTTTAGCATTGCAGAATGAGTTTCTTAGCTCTTGGTAATCTTGGGGATATTGAAAGGTAATAATTTTCCATGAGAGCTTTCCCTTACACAGATCTCATTGTTATGTGGTTTGCTGCCACTTTGGAGCAAAATAAACTGACCAAATCAACTTTACTGCGGTCAAAAATATCTTTTTTGAAGAGTTAATGGGAGAGAGAAGCTGCAGGAGCACTCTCTGTAATTGCAGAAGGGACTGCACAGCCAAACTGAGGCAAACAGAAGAAAAAGAAATCCTAGAGAACATCTCTACTTCCTCCACATTGATTCTGTTTAATTCCTCAAACTTTTACCTCTCACAATCTCTCTCTGATCTAAAAGCTTTTCTTGCCCTTTCAATCTGAGCCACCCTTCCTGCCCCTCTCTGTGTCTTTCATGAAGATGTTTCCTCACTCCTTCAGATCTCCCTTTCTGGAAGAATTCTAAATTTGTCTCTTTTGCTCAACTCCACAAGGAGCTTTGATTTTGACATTGCAGGGATTTTGTTTTGCAGGGATTTTGTTTGGCAGGGATGTCCCAGCTGCACCCCCATGGGGACAGGCAGGTAAACCAGCCCCAGCTCCACTTTCCCTTAATTAACACCCTGTAATTTGTAGGAACAGTCATCCCCATAGCCAAGGCTGTGGCAACAACTCCAGCTCTCCCTCCATCAACACCTCGAGGTCTGAATTTTCTTTCCTTTCCCAAAACCTCTTTGGCCCAAGTCCTTCTGTGAAGTCAATGCACAAATCCCCCATGAATCAGAGCCTGCCTGCAGCTGGAAAATGGCAACAAAAAGAAGAGAAATGAACGTACAAGGCCTTTAAAGAACCCTCCCAGGGACTGCCTCTTCTCTGTCCTCCTGTAGGGGGGCTCCTTGGTGTCAGCACCGTTCTGGATGGAGTCAGGCTCTGCTGCTCCCTCCCGGGGCTCTGGCTGCTCCCTGCCCTTCTGCTTGCCCAGCTCCAGCGTGGATTTCTTGTCCTTGGGACCCTCTTTGCTCCTCTGGCCCCCAGGGTCGCTGTCAGATGGGCCATGAGGTTTCTCCGTGGCGTTCAGGGTCTGTGATGGTTTCAAACAGGGATATTTTTAGTGGGGAATAGGAAGAGATCAGGAGGAGATCCATAAATATGTTAAGGGAGAAAAGAGAAAAAAATGAAAGGCCACCTGGCAGGGAGGAATCCTGCTGGCCAGCAGGTTTTCATTTAGAGAGGTTGGGATGAACTGCAGGGCTCCCAGGGAGCTGCTGGAATTCTGTGAGCAAAAACTGAGGGATCAAACCATCCCTGATGTGTGTGCACAGAGTGACCATGCACACTGAAATACCCCAGTGGTTGCACCCAAAAAGTGCAAGGAAAATATCTGAGAGAGGACAACAATCAAAAGACCCCATCAAGCAAAGGAAGAAAACAAATTCCCTGTGAGTGGAGCAACTCTCCAAAAATTAACACCACAGGGTTTGGCTGTGGAAGGCCAGAATATCATAGAAAATGTCATGTTCAAGTGCAAAAGAAGAGACAGGAAATCTAAAAAAAAAAAATCACAGTCACAAAGCACCTGTCTTGAGTAAAGGGAAAGATTCTGGAACTCAGAGAAGTTCAGGGTATAGTTGAAGTTCACACAAGAAAAATCAGATCTGGCACTCAAAGGATCAGACAATGAAATTGTCACTCTTTGGAAAGCAGTAAATGAGGCTGGTTTTGCCAGGAAATCTGTTTGCAAATAGGATTTTCTTTTTTTTTTTCTTATGCAGAAAAAGTCCAAAATCCCCATATGGCTTTATTTATGACCATCATTAAAACAGCACAAATTTGCCATGTTGAAAAGCTGGAAATCTCACATCTGCCCTCAGGCCATGGCCTGAGCTTAATGCTGTGTATTTTTCCAGCTTTGGGAATTTTACCATTAGTCTTGAAATATTTGGTTTTCTTCTGAAGGCCTGGGGTTATGTGCTCACATGCCAGGCTTAGCTTTCATTCAAAAAAAAAAAACATTTTTAGATTTCAGAGAAAACCCTGAATGCAGAAACTCTAGAGAAACAGAATGCAAATACATCTCTTGTATTTAAAAATAAAAAATGTTCAAACCTGTCCAGTTTTGGGGGAACAAGAATGAGAGGAGTCAACAATCCTACTGCCTGCCTTTTCCACTCAATTCACCTTTTCTTGCTACCCAATCTTAAATAAAAGTTCTGTGTTTAAATCACAGAACCCATTTAATACATTCAGCCTTGACCAGGAGACTCAACTAATTATGAGCTTTTGGAATTATTCCTTTTTCCAAAGATTGATATATGAGGGTAAATATTTCCTCACACCTGGATTTTTCTGCTCTTAGACTTAAAAAAAAAATCCAGTCAGCAGCTTATCTTTGTGCAGGAGAAGGGGAAGGAGGGGATCAGTTATTTATTTATATCTCAGCAAAGCAGATTCAGTGGGGTCAGAGGAGCTGGACACAGCACAGGATCCCCCTGTGTCCTGCTCAGCTCAGCTGCAAAATGACATTTTCAGTGCCCAGGGATGCAGGAGCTCTCCCACACAAGGATGGACACAAAGTGAATTTCATGTTGTCTCTTTCTCACTGGAATTGGCCTCAGCTCATCTTTGAAATGATTTTCTGGTGAAATTGCAAATGCTCACCTTGACTGCAGCAACCAGCACAGCTCTGGGACTGAGCCCAGCACAGCTGAGTTCAAAGGGGCCAGAGGAGGCTGCAAGCCTCAGACACACTCTGTGAAATCTGTGCCTTGGCTCTGGGGGTGGAAAATGAGAGTTTTCCTCCCCACACGTGCCTGAGACAGCACTGCAGCTAAAGCAGAATGTCCCCATGGCTGAGAGCAGGTGGGGCCTTTGATGTCAGACAAAACACTTTAAAAAAAAATAATCATAATACATTTTCCAGGCCAAAAAAAAAAAAAAATCTCAAACCCTATCAGATAATCTCTTTGAGGTGTTTCATATTAACCTTGAAAGGCAGGAAATTGGCATATTTGATATTGATGGGAGCAGCTCAGGAAATGCAGAATGAAAGATGTTAATGCTCCTTATTCCAAAGGGGAGCTGCTCCTGGCAGTTTGCTTTGCCTCCCTCAACATGAGCAGTGCCACTGGAATAAAAATAAAAATAAAGAAAAATGGACAGTATTTTCCCTGTTATCTTAGAGAAGAATCACAGCATTCCACAGACACTGCAGCATAATTTAAGGAAATCCTTTCAAAGAAATCCCCAAAAAAGGAAGAAGTCAGCAGCAGATCCAGTTTACCTTGGGCTCCTCTGTGGAATAAAACTGTTCTACTTTACACCAGGGCAAGGGAGAGGAGGAGGAAGAACAATAAAGTGATTTACAAAAATGGAATGAAGCTGGTTGCTCATTAAAATAACAAAATAAATCCAGGGCTGAAATTTTGAGTGTCTTAGCCAGATCACTTCACAAAACTCTTGTGTGAAATAAGGATTAAGTGTCACAAGACAAGGCCCTTCTATATTTAGGATGTTTTAGAGACATAATTCATAAAAAATAACCTTGGTGTCATCAGACATTGTGAAAATAGGAAGAGAGAGAAATAATTTTACAGTTATTTAAAAAAGGAAATTCTGAAATGTCAGTTTTGAGTGTAGCTTCAGCTTTCCTCTTAAAGGAAGCTGTCTATACACAGAACCTTGTTTTATCTCTCATTACTGAGAGATGAATTCTGGATATCTTCACTTGCAGCAGATAAGGGTTTGGCTCTCCAATTAACAGAATTTGTATTTCTGATGAAAATATGATTTTTCTGAAGCATTTTGAAAGCCATGAAGAATAGAATGCAAACAGCACACCCAAAGGCTGGGTTTAGATTTTATGAACATAGAAGGAAAAAAAACCAAAAACAGAACAAGAAACATTTTCATGGCTTTTGTTACATTGCAGTGACCAGTTTTCATTCTCACTTTCAGTTCTCTTTTCTAGAGTTTCCACCTGAATGACTCTTCCCTCAGAAGACAAGTAAATCAACACAGTAAAAATAATTCTGTGTGTATTTAGTTCAACTGCCTGAGCCAAGGTACTTGCAGAAAGTCAAAAGAGAGGAAGAAAATCAAACATAAATCCACTAATTATTTTAAGAAAAGGAACACACCTGGAAAAAGCTTTTTTAAAAAAATATGATGTTGACTCTTTAAAATCTTGTTTAATATGAATGGACAAAAGAAACAGGAAAGTTATGTGTAAATATATGAAGCTCAGTGAGTATAGCACTTTTCTCTCAGTGATTTTTGCATTTCAAGAGGCAGAGCTGTGTGGAAGGAGGTGACAAGAACCCATCACCAGAGGATGGAAAAGTCCAGGCCAAAAATAAAAAAGTTCCACTTACATGGTGGTGTCTGGGGCTGGGAGCATCTCCCTCCTCTGAACTGGGGGTCCCTCCAGCACCCTTGACTGACTAAAATAACAAAGGTCCTTTTGAGGCAGGATGAAAACTCACAGGGATCAAGGCTGGGTTTGGAAATATCCCCATCTCCAGGTGGTTCTTTTTTCAGGTTTGCCATCAAGGCCTGAGCAGGGATCATTTCAGCCACCAAACAAGAACCTGCTGTCAACCTGCTGCTGGAATTTTCTAGGAAAAAGTTTTTCCTTGATTTTCAGATCCAAATCTGTTCTGCAAGACCTGGTGGGACTTGCTCTCTATTTATCCACCCAACTAAGTGCATGTGCTGTGAATAATTAAAGCCCACTCAGCTTTAGAGTTTTTTGTCATCAGCATCCATTTAATCCTTAATTTTGCTTTTCAGTTTATTCCTGCAGTCCTTAAAATCTCTAAATAAGAATTCTCCTGCTTCCCACACTTCCCAGCCAGGACAATCCAAGCAGAGCCTGAGGCTGCAGCACTTGGAAGGTCACACAGAGCAAACCTTGACTCTAAAATATCTATTTAAGGTAAAATCTTGTTTCCAACTAGATTGAAAAGTGAGAAACCTCTGTTTGACCAAACTGAGTAAATATTACAAGCTTTGTGAGAATTAGGTTAAGGTTAAGTTACAATTAGTGCTACAAAAGGGACAACAGGAATGAACATGTGTTTTAAAATGTGTTGGAGGGTTCAATGTGCTCTCCTGGGTGCCACAGAAACCACAGAGCTCAGCAGCAAAGCATAAAACAAACTCCAGGATTTCAGAGAGCCCAAACCTAAATGTCATTTTTCATTGCAGAAGTTCAATGAAAACAATGAAAGGATGTGACTTTTGTTCTAAATTTATCTGGGGCGGAATTGTGGTTTGCTGCTGCTCTGCATTTGTAAGGTGAGGCTCAGCAGCAGCAGCCTGATCCCACTGAGGGGCTCACTGCACCTCAGCCCCTGATTGTCCTATAAAACCCAAAAATCAATCCATGGCAGCAGCAGGAGTGAAAATTAAACCACTCCATGGCCATTCCTGGCTTTTGTGGGGGAAATGCTGTGGCTGGAAGGTGGCACTGCTGAGCTGTGTGTTTGTGCTCCATCTGTGCAGGAGCTGCAGAGATGCAGGGGAGGAAGCTCAGTGTGGGCTGTGCTGGGGACAAACCCGGTCCAGAGCACACCAGGATGGGCTGTGATAACATCTACTCTGCATTTGTGTTTTAGCAGCTCCTCAAAAGCTGTTAGAAAAAAAATAAAAATCTGCTCTACCAGCAATCTGTGTCACGTTTTTCCTCTATAAACACCCCAAACCCAGATAAAAATAGCCCTGCTTTAGCCTCTCTAATCTATCTCACGTTTTTATTATGATTATTTTTAACCAAAAATAACAGAGTAAAGACCTTGAGGTCTAGACAAAGCTCCCTCTTGCTGCCAGTGAGATGAGGATGAAACAATCCCAAGGATTTCTCTCCAGAGCACTGCTGACCTCTTGTCCTTGTCTCTGCTCACTTGGGCTTGCTGCTGGCCAAGGCTCCCCAAAAAGTTTTCTGCATCAATCAGTTTTTAAATGGAGATGGGTGGGGACAGCCAATGTCCTGCTGCATTTGTGACACCATAAACCAGTTATTCTCAATTCCAAATGCTCTGTATTGCCTGTAAGTTTGATTATGTGGGAAAGCAGAGCAGCACAGGGACTGCAGATAATTTGGGAACTGTTTTCCTCTGGGAAGCAGGATTAGATTCCACTTTCTGCCTTTCCTTTTTCCCACCTGATGGACCTTTGCAGGAGTGACTGCCTCCTTTCCTTTCAGGTACCAGTTTACCCAACACACATAAAACTGCCAGAAAAGGTTGTGCCACTAAAAATACAACTGCCCAGAGCCAGAGCAGGACAGGACAGAGCACAGAGAGCTCTGCCAGTGCCGTGGCCAGCAGGAGATGGATTTGGAGGTGGGTTTGGGGATGGGCTCCTCCAGAACATCCCACCGGGAATGCGGCTTGGGAAGAGAAGCATCCTCGGTGTCACCACCCCTGGGGCTCCCTGGGCGGGGAAAGGGCCACCAGAGCCCTGGGGACGTTCCGGGAGGAGCCGCGAGAGGGAGATGCAGCGCGGGGAATGCGCGGGGGGAGGCGGGGAGAAATGCCAGCCTCACTTCCCTGAGCCCCGCGTGTCCCTGAGCATCCCTGCACATTCCTGAGCATCCCTGAGCATCCCTGAGCATTCCTAAACATCTCTGAGCATCCTCTGAGCATCCCTGCACATCTCTGAGCATCCCTGAGCATCCCCTGCACATCCCTGAGCATCCCTGAGAATTCCTAAACATCCCTGAGCATCCCTGAGCATTCCTAAACATCTCTGAGCATCCCTGCACATCCCTGAGCATCCCTGAGCATTCCTAAACATCTCTGAGCATCCCTGAGCATCCCTGCACATCCCTAAACATCCCTGAGCATCCTCTGAGCATCCCTGCACATCCCTGAGCATTCCTAAACATCTCTGAGCATCCCTGCACATCCCTGAGCATTCCTAAACATCTCTGAGCATCCCTGAGCATCCCTGAGCATCCCTGCACATCCCTAAACATCTCTGAGCATCCTCTGAGCATCCCTGCACATCTCTGAGCATCCCTGAGCATCCCCTGCACATCCCTGAGCATCCCTGAGCATCTCTGAGCATCCCTGAGCATCCCCTGCACATCCCTGAGCATCCCTGCACATCCCTGAGCATCCCCTGCACATCCCTGCCCCCTCCCCCACAAAGGCAAAGTGTTTCCCAGCCTCCCCCCCCAGCTCCCCGAGTTCCAAAGGACAGGCTGCCCTTACCAGCTTAAAGAACCTCCTCAGGTTTGCCTTGGGCGTTTTGCTCTCGGCCCCTCGCGCTTTCAGCTCGGTGCTCTCCGTGCTCTTGCTCTCATCCCTGTCTGGAGCCACTGCCTCCAGAGCCACCTCTGCCTTCTCATTGCTCACAGCCTCTCCTTCTTCTGAGGAGTTCTGGGGTGGGAAAGAGTGTGGAGAAAATATTCAGGTTCAATCCCTGAGGAGCTGGTTGATTTAAAAAATTTTACAATCAAACCGGGCATAAAAGCATCTTCAGTTTCGCTGTTCTCCTCGTGTTGCTTCAGGAATTTGATTAATCCCAATTGAAAGAAGTAAATAAGTGTTAAAATCTCACCAGTTTCTATAAATTAAAAGAATAACCTTTCTTCAGTTGCTGGTTCCCAATCACAAGAATCCAGCTTTGATTGCAATGTATAAAGAATTAAAATGAAATTGCACACAGCAATGCATGTCCTGAGGAGATGAGGCTAAAGTACATCCAGTAAATATGAGTAAAATCATACTCAGGAATTTGCACTCCAGAGCAGAATTAAGATTATGTAAAACACACTACAGACACTGATTGCTGACACCTGGCCTTGGACACTTCCAGAGATGGGGCAGCCACAGCTTCCCCAGGAATCTGTCAGGACCTCACCTCCCTCACAGGGAAGAATTCCTTCCCAATATCCCAGCTAAACCTCCTCTGTGTCACTTTGAAGCCATTCCTGCTCTCCTGTCACTTGTTTATTCTTATTTGTCACCAGGTTCTTTTATTTGGACTCTGCCACTTTCATTGTGAACAAGGATATTTCCTGTTCCCCTTTACAGCAGATTTTCTGTGTGCTGTTGTCATCTCCCTTTCTGAGCAAATACAATCCCAATTTATTTAGTTTTTCATACAGAAGCCATCCAATATATTTATTAGGTATTGGATTACACCTTTTAGTTCTGTCATATTTTTAAGTTTCAGGGAGTTCCACATGGATTCCTACAGCTGCAGGAGATTTTGCTTTGTTCCTGACTCCTCTTTTGTGCAAGAAACAACAATTTGGGGGTGGGGCAGAGAGGAGAAGAATGATGAGGGAATAAATATTCCTTATCCCCTTGCTGCCTGAGATGGCTGCAGCACATCCCACTTCCCCATGGAATTGTAGATTTAATTTATATTTATGAACAGCTTTGAGATAATCAATCTGTAATAATTTCACTCTGGATCTCTGCCTATTCACACAATATAATCAATTGCCCATCTATTTGCTGGAAGGAAATGGTTCAGAGCAGAGGGGAGACAGTGGCTCAGCCAAGCAGAGCTCAGCTCTTGGGATCTCAGCTCTCCCAGGGGGCAGGTTGGGATCACATTGCTGCATCCCAAAGGAGTTTTGGCTCTGCACTGGCATTGCTGGCACAACCAAAAAAAACACCCTGGCACTAAATGCCAACCTCCAAAAAGTCCACTTAATGTAGGGCTAGTCAGCTATTCAGAGATTGAGTTATTTAAAGTATCAGGGATTTTTTACACATTTCTTCAGGAAAGTCTTCTGCAGGACAGGGGGGAATGGCTTCACACTGAAAGAAGGGAAATTTGGGATGTACAGAGGGAATTCCTCCCTGTGAAGGTGCTGAGGGCCTGGCACAGTTTTCCAGAGCAGCTGTGGCTGCCCCTGGATCCCTGGCAGTGCCCAGGGCCAGGCTGGACACTGGGACAGTGGGAGGTGTCCCTGCCATCAGGGGTGGCACTGGATGGGCTCTAATGTCCCTCCAGCCCAAACCAGTCTGGGATTCTCCTTCACCCAGCAATTAACCAGTTTGCTGTTTGCACATCAGTAAAAAGAGCCTGATTTTCCTGCAGTTGCATGGCAAGAGTTGCTTAAAATTCAAGTTATTTTAGCAAACACATCTGCTTTTAAAGACAGATCCCAGAGCAGTTTAAATAACAGTGCCTTGATCACCTTCCACCCTGGCCTGGCCTGCTTTGATCAGATAAATGTGAAGCATCATGTTTCCCTGCCCTGATCAGATATCTAGGAGGCCTTGAAAGCAGCTTTCCAACACAAATATTGGAAATTGCCCACTGTAATTCCCTATTAGTATTCCTTCTGAAAAAAAAAAAAAGAAAAAAAAAAAAGAAAAATGCTGGCACAGCAAATATTTGAGTAACTGTTGTGAAAATTCTCCTGAAGACTGATCAGGAAATGGGGCAAAGACAAAGTGGCTCCCAGCTGAGAAGCTGAATAAAGAATTTTTCATTTTCCCTCCCCATATTTATTCATCTGCAGGCAGAGCAGCAGCATTAACTGCCACGTGTTGACAGGCACTTCATTAGCTGCACTTTGAAGTGAAAGCTCATCACAAGATGGATATTTAAGATTCTGCCTGGAAAAAGAAGCTGGGGCTGAATCCTGGATCAGTGAGTGTTGTGGGTGCTGTTTGTGAGCTCAGAAGCAAAGCTTCTCCTGACTCTGAATTTCCACCTATTGGAGCTTGGATGCTCTGTCCTAGCAGAAGGACAGTGAATTGCATATGTCAGGAAAAGATAATTTCACTGCAGAACACCCCACAGAATCTTCAAAAAGCTGAGTTTGAGGCCAACCTGTTGCTTTTTGGTTTTTTGTACATCTCATTTTATTTAGTTTCAAGCTGACTGGGTCACTGGTGTCTTTCACCAAAGGAAATACAAAATATTCTCTGCCAAGAAAACTCACTAAAGCAACATCAGCCTTTTACAGGTAAAGGATTCAATGCTCAAACAGGCAGAGGTATTTTTTAAAATAGTTCTTAGAACCAAATTCTGTTTTCTACTGTTGTTCTCTGGAGGAAATTTGTGCAAAAACATTTGGTCTCAGCATGATCCCAGACCCAAGAAGTTCTAAGTAAGCAGAAAGGAGCTCATTTGACAAAGTTTAGATTTCACAGCCAATTGTAACTCAGTCCATTTGTGTAAATCCTTTAACCAGCCCCTAATATTTTTGGATGCAACAAAATCTCCTTGAAGTGGTAGAGAATTCCCTACAAAACTTTCTATCCCCTGACATCCCGAGCTGAGGGTGATATAAGATAAAATAAACAAGTGCTCCTGATGTTGAGCACTGATGCTGCCCCTGGTGGGTTTGGCTGCTTTGCTGCATCCTGGGATTCCCTGCAGCCCCTGCAGGGGTGCCCAGCTCCCAGCCCTTTCCCAGTACCTTTTTCCAGAAGAGCTTGCTCAGGGGCAGGGGAGTGGCTGAGCCCTTGTCCTTGGTGGCCTCCCGGGGGGTTTCAGTGCTCACTGCCTGCACAGGGGTCACAGCCTCTGGTGCTTTTGGGTTCTGCTTGGCTGGTGGCTCTTGGGAGGGAGGGACATTCCTGTCTGCTTTCACACAGGTGACAGGAGGCTGCTCGGGGCTCTGGCAATAAAAATGACATTAAAATAAAAATGGGTATTGTGGAGAACAAATCCAGCAGGCCCAGGCATCACCTGGGGCAGGTGAGCTGCATCCCTGCCCTTCCATCCCTGCCCTTCCCTGAGCAGACAAAACAAGACACAGCAAACCCAAAACACAGATACAGAGATTAAAATACTTAGAGACTGAAAATGCAGCCAGAATTCCCCTTTTCCTGCATTGCACAGATAACCCAACCCCTGCCACTCACTTTGGTGTTGGTTGTCTGCTGGGTTTCTTTCACAGCCTGAAGGGAAACAAAACACAAAGATGAGTCTGTCTGAGGCAAGGGCAGCACTGCAGTTCCACAGGCCAGGAATTGTCTGTGTCACCAATTATTTCATTTTTAGTGAATGTGAGTGCAAGTCCTGGCTCCTGCAGCCATGGAAACTGATCCTTGGGAGAGTGGAGGCTGCTGGAGGGAATGCCAGCTGCCATCCCTGTACCTGCAGCAGCATTCTTTGTGCTTGTAGTGCTCAATTTGCTCTTTACAAGTATATATTTATATATATATTCTTGCATTCACATTCCCATTCAGCTCAGGTAAATCATCACAGAGTATTTAAAGGTATGAACAGATTTTTCTGCAGTGCTCACAGACACCAGAGCTGTTTTTTCCATGGGAATCCCACACCATCATCAGGGATGTGCTCCCATCACCTGCCAGCAGGAGGCTTGGATTTCTGGGATCCAAACCACGGAATCCTGGAATTCCAGGGCACAGAGCAGCAACTCGGGCAGGATCTGCAGCTCTGCAGCTGCTGGAGTTTGATTCCACCCATCCCCTCTGGTTTGGGGCATGAGGTGGGATTTCCTTCTGTAAAAACCAGTGATGGGGCTCCTGATTCCAGCAGAGCACACAAACCCTGTTAAATTCCTCCCTGGGCAGGGATGTTACCCTGAGGAATCACCTGAGCTGAACAAAAACCATCATCCAGCAGCCTGGCACAGACTGGGGGCAGTTCTTGCCAGAACAGCTGAGATATTTTACAGGGCAGGTGAGATATTCTGCAGGAGCCAAGAATATTTTTTTCTGCTAAGCAACATCCAGAAGAGGAGGTGAGAACAAGGGTGAGGATGCAGCATTAGTGATGGGAGGGAGGGATTCACCCTTCTCCCCACAAGGGAAAAATTCCATCAGTCAGCAGAGTTATACTGCAAAATTAGCATGGAATGAAGGGCAAATGTGCATGGATGGGAACAGCATCAAAAGCTGCTCTAAAGATTTTGAAAGTTAAGATTTAAGTTAAAGATTTTCTTTTTAAAATTCAGGTTTTGTAACCCAGGAGCCTGAAAAACAATGTTTCTGTCAACTGCCAGCCAATCTAAGCTGGATTTAGGTAGAGAAGTGTATTTTGCAGAGAAAGCACAGAGAGGAGACAGTAAAGTCTTTAAATACAATTATATTAAAATGATAATTTCAAATAAAGGAATTGGTTATTATTCATCCAATTCATACAGCACAGAAAGCATTGCAAATTTAAAGATATAAATGATATTTTAATTTTTTTTTTATTAGAAGTGGTAACTCCAGGGCCTGCCTGTCACATCCCTGCTCTGAGTTAAAGATTAATCAGTCTTACAAACAAATTATTGGCACTATTTTAATCTCTCTTGTTTCCTATAATATCTCAATTCCTGCTTCTGTATTTTGGATGTGGAAAGAAAATTGTGAATACAAACATAGAAACAAGAAAAAAATATATATTTTAAAAGTGATATTTTATAAGAAGGATTTTACTGGTGTAAATTCCTTCAAGTGTTGTCATTCCAGACAAAAAAAAAACCCTCTTTAAACTTCCAGTAAATATTCCAGGAAATTTTTTCACTACAAATTATTGCAAGATTAATTGTTGGAACAAAAGGTGTGGTTTTTCCCAGGAAGCCTTAACTCATTATGAACAAGTAATCAATATTTTAATTTTATTAAGAAATGAAGCTGAGATCTCACATTTAAATCTTTGGCAAGAACTGCACACTTGAATTCATTTGGAATATTATTATTCCTTCAGTAATATGCTGATGGCATTTTTTTCCTCAAAAATGAGGTAGTGGAAAGAACATTTTTTTTGTTTTAAAATGTATTAAAGATTGACCTATGGCCTTGATTATAAAGCCCCCTACTCACCAGAAATTCCACGTGGGTGTCTGGAGGGAGAATTAAAGATTAATTATGTTCCTCCCCCACTGGAAGGGTCTTTGCTTCTGAATTCTCTGGGCTAAAAAGCTGCAATTCTCTGTTTCCCTGCCATAATTATCTTCAGAGAGTGCAGAAATCCCCAAATATAGAGCTTGAGACAAAAGGTTTTGGTGAATTTTGGGTTTTAATAGAAAAGCTCATGCTCTCTGAAACAGCCATTTGCCTGACTCCATTTAATCACTTCAAAGTACCCATCACACCCAGATTTTTCCTACTTCAAACTAAAGAACTGAAATAAATTCATTTTCTTGTTTGTAGGGAGAAATCCCTATTTCTGCAGGAAATTCCATGTTCCAGCCTCCTCTGTGCTGTATCAATGCCCCAAAATGGCAATTTTAGCCAAGTTCTGGTACAATAATGACATCAAACCTGAACTGTGGCTGGACTGAGCTCCCAAACCTCTCTGCTTTCAGGCTCTGCTCACCTCTACACAATTCATTGTTTGTCAGCACCTCTGATTTTATTTGGGTTTTTAGTGGTTTTTAGGGGGGTTTAGTCTGTGTTAGTAATGGGGCAGGAATTGGGACAGGAATTGGGGCAGGAATTGGTGGCAGGAATTGGTGGCAGGAATTGGTGGCAGGAGTTGGTGGAAGGAACTGATGCAGGAATTTTTCCAGGAATTGGTGGCAGGAATTGGGGCAGGAATTGGTGGAAGGAACTGATGCAGGAATTTTTCCAGGAATTGATGACAGGAATTGGGGCAGGAATTGGTGGCAGGAATTGGGGGCAGGAATTGGGGCAGGAATTGGGGCAGGAATTGTGAGAGGAGTTGGTGGCAGGACTTGGGACAGAAACTGATGGCAGGAATTTTTTCAGGAATTGGTGGCAGGAACTGTGGCAGGAATTGTGGCAGGAGTTGATGGCAGAAACTGGTGCAGGAATTGGGGCAGAAATTGGTGCAGGAATTTTTCCAGGAATTGGTGGCAGGAATTGGGGCAGGAATTGGGGCAGGAATTGGGGCAGGAATTGTGGCAGGAATTGGGGCAGGAATTGGGGCAGGAATTGTGAGAGGAGTTGGTGGCAGGACTTGGGACAGAAACTGATGGCAGGAATTTTTTCAGGAATTGGTGGCAGGAACTGTGGCAGGAATTGTGGCAGGAGTTGATGGCAGAAACTGGTGCAGGAATTGGGGCAGAAATTGGTGCAGGAATTTTTCCAGGAATTGGTGGCAGGAATTGGGGCAGGAATTGTGAGAGGAGTTGGTGGCAGGACTTGGGACAGAAACTGATGGCAGGAATTTTTTCAGGAATTGGTGGCAGGAACTGGCAGGAATTGTGGCAGGAGTTGATGGCAGGAACTGGTGCAGGAATTGGTGCAGGAATTTTTCCAGGAATTGCTGCAGAACCCTGAGCTCACAGAGGGCCCAACGAGAGGAACAGTGCAGCTCAGGATGGTTTCCATCCCCCCAGGCACAGAAATGCTGCCCCAGGGATCTCCAGAGCTCTGCACATCTGGCCAGATGTTGGGAGTGAGCTGCCCCCTCTCAGCCAGGAGCCAGCTGTGCTTTCTCAGGGCTCTGCTCCTCCTGGAGCTCCATACCAACCTTGTGCCTAAAGAGTTTGCTAAAGGTGCTGTGGCCCAGCTTGGGGCTCTCTGCCTTCTTTTTCTTGCCTCCTTTGGAGGGGGATTCTGCTGCTGCCTTCAGGCCAGGCTGTCCCCCAGGGCCCTTCTCTGCCTTGGAGCCCTTGTGCACAACATATTTGTGTTATCAAAGACATTACTCCATCACTCACACATGTGGGATTAAAGGAAAATATTCCCTCTTAGCCCTGGATAAATTGGCTTTTTTTTTTCCCTGAGTGATTTCTCAGCTCTCCTCAGAGTTTCTTTCACATGAGCAGCAAAATAAAAGCCAAGGCAATCCACCTGATTCCAAATTAAACCACGACTTTCCCTCTAAAATCTCCACTAAACTGAAACTTAAATCCCACAAACTTCTGTCTTTTCAAGTCATGAAGAAGCAATTAGAATTTATAATTTTAAAGCAGGCAAATATATAAATCTTTGGAAGAACCTTCAGTCTTTTTATTGCAGCATAATGAGGACTTTAAAACCTTTCATATAATGCATTATTTAGGAAAAGGGCAGTGTGAATATTCATGCTATACACTGCCTAAAATATTTGAAGCTTGCATTAATGTCCTTGAAGTTAATTAATTAATTGTTCAAGGCTTTAAAGCAGGAAGATGCCTTTGATTACCTGCATGGAAGATGATGAAGGATTATTCCTTCTAATTCTCACAGCAAAATTGGGAACTTGGGGAAACTTCACATAGCAAAGCTTTACCTTTAACACACTTCAGCTGTTTTTTGAGGAAAAGACCCCAAACATTATTTCCTATCAGCAAAACAATCTTCAGCTTTTCTACCTGATAAATCAAGCTGATAAATCAACCTCCTAACCCAATTTCCCCTTTATGAAAGTACAAATGCTTTATCAGATAAAGGAATTCCCAGGAAAGAGAACTCCCACTTCATCTCCTGGAAGGAGTTTGCACATCCTGCAAGTCACCTGGATTTGTTTGCCCTGCCAGGTGTGCCAGCAAACCAAACCCACCCAGAATATTCCTGTCCCAATTCCAGCAGCACCTGGCAAAGGGGCAGGTGACAGAGTCAGGGATGGAAATGGAGTTGTTTCCATCCAAACTGGATTATTCCCATCTAAATCAGATTATTCTCCACCTCTGAGAGGAGCTCAAGTCTCCCTGACACCCCAGTTTCAGAGTTATTCAGAATTATTGAGAATCATTTTCAGATTTATTCTGAATTAAATTCCCCATGTACTCACCAAGAGTGCTGCAAAGACTGATCATTGAATAGGATAAAAGAATAAAATATAGCAGAAAACCCCAAAATGTGATTGTGGCTAATATCTGCATGGAAAGAACACTTCCACT
Source organism: Erithacus rubecula (assembly GCF_903797595.1). Lineage (NCBI taxonomy): Eukaryota > Metazoa > Chordata > Aves > Passeriformes > Muscicapidae > Erithacus > Erithacus rubecula. The sequence continues at coordinate 12,850,615 of NC_136670.1, read as the reverse complement.
TTTAGGGTTTTATTCCTTCTTTCCTAATAAAGTTTTTCTCAAGGCATAAGGAAATCTTTTCTATGAGCAAACAGAATTTTTTTGTGAACTCAAAGTTTTCACTAAAATTTTAGATCAAAGACAAGTCAGAGAAATAACCAAAAGTCACAAATCATCACCAAGCTTGCAGAAAACACGACAGATTTTGATTGTAACAGGTGATATTAAGAATTGCACTGTTTAGTCTCTTCCTTTTCAATTTATCCAGGGGAAAAATATTTGAAATTACTTTAAATTATGACATAAGTTGGGAAATTAACTCAAGAAAATTAAGAGAAAATCCCTTTATGAAAAACACCTAATGACCAGTGATCCAGGAACTGCCTACCTTGTCTTCAGAATCACTTTTGGCTTCAGCTTTGCTTGGGGAGACCTTAAAAGAATTTGAGAAAAAAAAGAGTCAATCAACCCTTTCAAAGCCTTTCAAAGGATCCAGAAGATAAGTTTGAAATCAGCAGGTTTCATTTGCACAAAGGGAAAATACAAATATTGCTTCCCTCAAGGGGGAAAATTTATAATGCAAATATTCCTTGAGGACAATGTAATAGCTAAAATGAAAAACACCTGGATTGAATATTTACTTATATTCACTAATATTGAATATTCAGGCTTATAATCAACTAATAAAAATAAACTTTTAGAGGTGGTACAGAAGGAATATCAAGCAGAAAGTCTTGGAGACAGTTAAAGATCTGTGAGCACCTGTGCAGAAGTGAAATTTGCAGAGCAGGTGGCACTGACTTGATCATTTCACTGTTCCACCCCTCACCTCATCCAGTGACCACAACAGAGAATATTTTACATTGATTTCTGCATTTTTACATTATTTATATAACTTTTTCAAGAAGGGAAGGGAAGGGAAGGGAAGGGAAGGGAAGGGAAGGGAAGGGAAGGGAAGGGAAGGGAAGGGAAGGGAAGGAAAGGGAAGGAAAGGGAAGGGAAGGGAAGGGAAGGGAAGGGAAGGGAAGGGAAGGGAAGGGAAGGGAAGGGAAGGGAAGGGAAGGGAAGGGAAGGGAAGGGAAGGGAAGGGAAGGGAAGGGAAGGGAAGGGAAGGGAAGGGAAGGGAAGGGAAGGGAAGGGAAGGGAAGGGAAGGGAAGGGAAGGGAAGGGAAGGGAAGGGAAGGGAAGGAAAGGAAAGGAAAGGAAAGGAAAGGAAAGGAAAGGAAAGGAAAGGAAAGGAAAGGAAAGGAAAGGAAAGGAAAGGAAAGGAAAGGAAAGGAAAGGAAAGGAAAGGAAAGGAAAGGAAAGGAAAGGAAAGGAAAGGAAAGGAAAGGAAAGGAAAGGAACTCACCAGTGTTTTGAGGAAGCTCATGACTGAGCCCTGTGCTGCAGCTGCCTGGGCACTGTCCTGCTCTAGCTGTGCCCTGCCAGGTGCTGCTGCAGCCTCCTCACCTGCAGAGTCCTGCCCGAGCTCCTTTTGGGTGCACTCATCTATCTCCTAAAAAATACAAGGGGGCACAGATTGCTCAGTGCCAGCTTGCCTGATTGCCAGTGGAATGCAGAAGTGACTTTTGTGACTTGCTGGGAGTCACAACAGCAATTCCAACCATTCCTGCCCAGCCCACGGGCTGAGAACAATCCTGCATTTATCCCTCTCCTTCCCCTGCTCCTCAGACACTCGGCACTTGCTGCTGCCTGGGGGAATGTTGTTCTCAACCACAACAAGCACAGGGCGAGTCCCAAACTCCACTTTTCTCTTCTGAAGGCTGAACTTGTGAAAAATGGGAGTAAATGCTTCGATTTTGTGCACACAAAGATGGTTTCTGGTTCTCTAGTTTGACACACCAGCAATCGTTTTTTATCTATCAAACACAAACATGACACACATTAAAAGGAGGAAGAAGGTAATAAATCAGAGTAATTCTCCTCAGCCAGATGGAGCTGCCTCTTCTCTTCATGCAATTACAGTTCTCAGAGCTCCAAAAAGTTTTCCAGTGCTCACAGATAATATTAAGGGACTTGTTTTCTGTTTAGATACCTAGACAAGGGTCTGGTTCTAAAAAAATCAGTTCTTGAACCAGTTTTGGAGAGTTTGGCACCTCTCACACTGAATTTATCTTCCATTTTGCCTTGTGCCTGCACAGGTAAACTCAACAAAAGTGTTGTGCAGGAGAGAGTGACATCAGAGAGTCTCTAAATGACATGAGGAGTTTCTTCCCTAACCAGCTCATTATAGTTCAGTGCTTTTTTTTTTTTTTTTTTTTTTTGTGGGAAAAATTAGAATAAAAGGATTCTAAAGAGCCTTTCCCTATTTTGGGTGATTAAAATATCACAACAATTGTACACTAAGGATTTCTATATGTCACCAGTGGAAGGAATAGACATTAAATACTTTAAAACTTCAGAGGGATCAGGACAGCCGGGCATGAGGTGCCCACAGGGAGTTCAAGTGTCCATTGGAATGCCAGCAGGGACTTTGTGCCACTCCCCACCCACCCAGTTTGCCCAGCTGGCCCAGGAAGCAGCAGAGCACTGCAGGAATGGCCAGCAGGCTGAAGGGTCTCACACAGCACTTTGTGCAGCTGCCAGCCCCAGGGTGGCCCCAGGAACAATGTGTCCCATGCAGGACACACGTGGCCATGCCAGCCCAGGGGTGGCATCCACAGAGCTCTGGTGCCATGGAAAGTGCTGGCTCTGCTCCAGTGGTCAAGGGACAGCTGAGGCAGGGCAAGGAGGAGGCTGATGTGGTGCTAAACAACACCAGGCCAAGTGCTTGATGCCATCAAACTCTTTAGTGCTGGGTGCTGCTGAGAAAAATAAACAGATTTAATCAGTTTTTTGAATTCTAGATGAGCCCAAGGTCTGGCTTTGGGATGCATTTCAGGAGAGAGCTGCACCCAGCTGCTTCCAGGACATCTCCCTGACAAAGTCACACTGAAGAGAAAGCTCCTGCAGATCCTGAGAATTGGGGCCATCCCAAAATCCCTGAACTCCAACCTCCCAGTGAGATGTGCCCCATTAGATGTGCCCATTGCAATGGACACTTCAACTCCCTGTGGTCTCTGGGCACTGCCCACCCCATGCCCAGCTGTCCTGATCCCTCTGAAATTTTAAACCATTTAAAGTCTATTCCTTCTACTAGTAACATAAAAGAAATCCATATTATACAATTACTGTTCTATTTTAATCACCCAGCACAGGGAAAGATTCTTTAGAATCTTTTTATTCTAATTTTTTTCCCACTAAAAATGACCCTGCCCTGGCTACAGAAAATCACTGAAACCTGCCCTTGGAGAGGGGCTGTGCTCCACCCTGTGCTCCCATGGGAATATCCCTGCAGGAAGAGCACAGAAATCAGGCCCAGAGAATGCACAGCCCCACAGAATCACCACAAAAACCTCTGTGGCAGCTCCCTGCTCACAGCCCTGGGGGTAAATAATGAAAGAGACCCCAGGAATAACAGAAGATCAGTATTAGGAGTTAATAGATGCTATGTAAATGTTCAATTCATGCCTTTGAAAAGCTAAATTTGGGGGTAATAAACACCTTAAATATACTGTAGTTTCAGTTCTGTCATCAGGAAAAAAATCAAAAAAACCCAAACATATCAAAAGAATGTATTCCTGCCAGCACTTTTGTTTGCATGAATCATGGCTCAGTGCAACATTTCAGGCATATAATTTATCTTTTCTTTGGCTTACATAGTAAATGCTTCATGAATTCATGAATTCTGCCCTTGTTTTAATTATGCTGCTCTCTGAATGTAGTTTTGTAGACCACAAAAATAAAGAGTGGCTCAGCAAACACAGAATGTTTGTGCAGCTCTTAAGCTACAACTGTGGAGCCTCTCTCTTACTCACCAGCAATGCTGTTTGTTTTGTCTTGGCACTCAGTGCAGGGAAACTTTGCTTTTAGCATTTACAGATACTACAAGTCATAATCCACAAAGCAAAAAGAAAGAGAGAGAGAGAGAAAGAGAAAAAAGAGGAGCTGTTGGCAGCAATTTCTTGATTTTTAGTATGATTATTTGGTAACAGTTTGTAGTTACTACAGTAACAATAATTAAATTAGGCTTGGTCATTCTCCCATCCAGCAGGAGAATTGGAACTTCAGAGGGAACAGAAGGCAACTGTGCTGCAAGGCAGAGCCACAGCCTTTGTTTTAGGGATTGAGTTAAATTTGGCAACACTTGCAGTGTTTAGCTGATGTATTTTCCCCAGAAAAGGTGCTTAACTCTTCTCTGCCCCCACCAAATATTCCTTTTCATATCTGAAGAACCAAAGACAAAATTATAGCCCAAAGATTCAAGCCTAAGGTTAAAATTCCTCCCCCTGTGATGCAGATCTGTCAGTTATTTATTTTGATTTTGTGACTCCTCAAAGATTTTCATGGTGCAGCTTTAGGCACACACCTAAGAGATGTGGAGGCATTTTTGATAACCAGACCTGCCCTCAGGAATGTTCCTGGGTTCCAAAAAACTGCTGGGATGCTGCAGACACTCCCAGACAGACCCAACCCCAGCCAGGGCTCAGGGATTTCCAGGTTATTCCCACCAGGGACCTCCAGGACATGGATGGGTACAAGGGGACTGGGGCAGAACTGGAAATCAGGAGGAATTAGTAATAAATCCAGTAATTGATATAATAAAGCTTGATCTGCATGAGCAGAGAATGATTGAGATTCTGTTCTGTCCCTGATCATGCTCATACAGCTCTGCTTGAGTTTCCTAGTCCCAGCAATGTTTAATTCTGAATTTTAGTTAAAACTGCCCCAAACTGTTCTTTCCTGAGACTTTCACACCATTCCTGCAGCAGCACCAGCTGTGACCTTTCCCCACTCTGCAAATGAAAGCAGGGTCACTGCAGGGACAGCAAAGTAAGAAATGAGAATTTGGCATTTAGTGGGAAAACAGACAATTCCTGCAAGTCATGGGGAAGACTTGTGTGTGATTGTCAAAAATATCTGCAGGAATTGGGGGTGTTGAAAAGCTTCATTCTAAGAGGCTGAACACAGAAGTGCCAGTGTGCCCTGGACAGAGGATTAATTTCAAATTATCCACCCTGGTCTGCTTAGGTGCCTTCAGGGATTCTTTAAATGTGATTCCTGAGCTGTCTGAAACACCAGTGATGGGAGCAGGGCAGGGTTGAAAAAATGCAACTGTTTTTCCTTAAAAATGAACCCTCAGCGACGTGTAACTTTAAACAAGAAATGTGATCTTTGAATTTGAAAAGGTCTAAGATAGAGAAGATAAAAAATAAAAGAATTTCAGGGCGACTTGCAGTGCTGGCAGTGTAAGCAGTGAGTATCTCATGAGTTAAATTCAACACTACCCAAAGGATCAATGATCACCATCTTATTTGTAAGCCTGAATTGGCCAATAAAAGCAGATATTACATTATTTACACACTGTTTTTTCCCTCCTGTTCATGACATTAGACAGGGTTTCAATTCCTGTATTCCTCCTCTCCAGCAGAACTCAGAGTTACACCATTATCCCCTTCCAGAGGATGGGCTTTTTCTGCAGCTAATTACCTGAAAATTAATTTTATAACACCTTGCAGACATCAGACTCAGCAGGAAGTGAGAATCTAAACTCATATTAACTTTCAACTCCTTTGGTTAGAGTGCTCATTCAGTTAAGATCCATAATTTCTTATATCACATTCTCATCCTGTAAAATTTCTAACGAGCCACCAAAACATCACAATAAACTGGAGTGCAAAAATCATTACTGCATAATACTCCTTATTCTGATGGATGGGGTATCCAGCACTTATTGCTCAAGAAGCAGAATTATTTTCAAATGGCATCAAACACACCAAAGAACTTTTAGAAAACCATCCACTGTCAAACACCAAGGTCATAAAACACAAGGAACTGTTTTAATTTCAAATATTATTTCAGGTATTTAGTTTCAGGTATTTTTGGTTTCATTTGCAGCTGGCAGCTGGAGCTGTGTTGCCCAAACCTTTCAGGGAATTACAAATGACATTAAACTGGAGATGAGGATTTAATTATGAGAGTTTCACTCTTTGACCACAGGTTCATCCTCTGCACCTCCGTGGTGTTACCTGTGGTCACTGCAATGGCAACACCCATTCATTCCCACCCCCTGCCAACACCCCCAAGAGGTCCCATCAATGCAAACATGAATTGATTTATTGAATTTGGATTGCTATCTGTGCACTTGCCTTGCCCAGCGGGGCCGCGCCGATGCTCCCGTCGGGCCCGTCCGAGCCCGGCCTTCCCTGCTGGGCATCCCCTCGAGTCCTCTCCGAGCCCTTGTCCAGCCTGAAGAGCCTGTCCAGGAGCGTCACTGGCCTGGCCTTTGGGGCGGCCACATGCTGTCCCTCGGGTGTCCCTGTGAGCGCAGTGTCCTGTGCTGGGGCTGTATGGCCGCCCTGCTGGGCCTGCTCCGGCCTGCTGGGCCCCGCGGGCTGTGAGGGCACCGAGGGCTCTGAGGGCTGTGAGGGCACCAAGGGCACCGAGGGCTCTGCCGCGGCTGCTGCTGCTCCCCCTGGCACAGCCCAGGGCACGGCCAGCAGCGAGCGGGGCCTGGCAGCTGCCTGTGCCCTCCTGGCAGCGCTCCCGGCGCTCGGCTGCGCCACGGACACGGCACCATTATCCCGGCCTGCGGCCGCCCGGGCACCCCCTGCAACAGAGAGACGGCGTGAGCACCAGCAATGGGTACGGGGGTATCCCCTAATAATGGGGTACGGGGTTATCTCCTAATGGGGTATGGGGGTATCCCCTAATAATGGGGTATGGGGTTATCTCCTAATGGGGTATGGGGTTATCCCCTAATAATGGGGTATGGGTTATCCCCTAATAATGGGGTATGGGTTATCCCCTAATAATGGGGTATGGGGTTATCTCCTAATGGGGTATGGGGTTATCCACAGGAATGGGGTACAGGCTTATCCCTCAGGAATGAGGTACAGCAGTTATCACCAGCAATGGGTACGGGGTTATCCACAGGAATGGGGTATGGGGTTATCCCCTAATAATGGGGTATGGGGTTATCCATAGGAATGGGGTATGGGGTTATCCCCTAATAATGGGCTACAGCAGTTATCACCAGCAATGGGTATGAGGTTATCCACAGGAATAGGGTACGGGGAATGGGGAATGGGGGTTATCCCTCAGGAATGGGGTACAGGGTTATCCCCTAATAATGGGCTACAGCAGTTATCCCCTAATGGGGTATGGAATTATCCCTCAGGAATGGGGAATGGGGGTTATCCCCTAATAATGGGCTACAGCAGTTATCCCCTAATGGGGTACGGGGTTATCCCTCAGGAATGGGGAATGGGGGTTATCCCTCAGGAACGTGTACACATGTGGCCATCACACCTTAGATGCAAAAACCCTTTTGATTTAAAAGTGTATTTTATGATTTTATAAAACAACGGTGCTTTGAGAGCACAGCTGAGGTGAAAATCCCTGGTATGGGATTCCCAGACAGGAAAAGGCAGCTCCTGCTTTACACAAGACAAAAGAAACAAGAGACAAAAGGAAAATAATCTTGCTTGGATGTGTTTTGTGGCTGGGAGGCAGAAGCACAGATGATGTGGTGTGAAACCCCAATAAAAAAGGGTCTTGTCAGAGGTAAATCTTACAGCTCCCCCTGAGCTTCAGCTTCTCCTCCCTGCTTGGACTGGAATATGGATCTGATTTCCCTGTCAGCCATCACCACATTTCAAGGATGAATTTAGATCTATTTAATTATAACTGTGGAAAACTGACAGGCTCAAACTGACTTGCTGAATTCGAACAGGAAAATTGTCAGTTTCAATGCAAAATTGAAATGATTTCAAATTATAATTGTAATAGTCTAGTCAATATTATGCCTTTCACATTTTCCTTTCAGAGAAAGAAAACCCCAGATACCAAAAATCCTGACTGAAACACATTTACACAGTACAGATCTTCAGTTTGAAATTCTTTGAGATTAGGAAAACAGAACAATTTTAACTCTCAGCTTTCAATTTTTAACCCCAGCTTCCCCCTCCCCAGGGATTCTGGATAATCCCACACAACATCAGCAGGTCCTGGGCTGATGGTTCTGTATCCATCACATTCTGTCCTCCTGTGGCAGCACCCAGGGCACATCCCTGGGGACAGCCAGGAGATTCCTTTTTCCAGAGCCTTAATTCCATGGCTGAGTGTCCCCACTGCACCCCCCTGCACAGCTCAGACTGGTCCTGGTGAGCAGGAAGTGGCATTTTCCTTAAACCCAGGATCATGGAATGGTTTGGGCTGGGAGGGACCTTGGAACCATCCCATCCCATCCCATCCCATTATCCCATCCCATCCCATCCCATCCCAGGAACCCCTCCCACTGTCCCAGCTGCTCCAGTCCCAGTGTCCAGCCTGGCCTTGGGCACTGCCAGGGGTCCAGGAGCAGCCACAGCTGCTCTGGGCACCCTTTAGGAAAAAAGGATTTTTTCCTACAATCCAATCTAAACCCATTCTCTGGCAGTTTGAAGCCATGCCCTGTGTCCTGTCCCTCCATCCCTTATAAATCCTCTCTCTCCATTTTTCCTGCAGCTCCTTCAGGCCCTAAGATCCCAAATCTCCTCTCCAGGTGAACAAAAATCCTCCTGGGATATTTCATGTGCACCAGTTTCAGTTTCAATGTCCTGACAAATTACAGCTACTCCAGCAACTCTTGAGATACTCAGCTGGGACCACTAAGGATCACTTGGAGTTTCCTGAGCCTCCTGTAGTAATGTCTGAAAAAGAACTTCTAATTATAGCTGGAAACTTGGGAAGGAAGCAAAAATCAAAATCCCTTCCCCAGCTAAAGAAAGGAGAAATATCCACTGGAAAAGAATTGCAAGAGATGCTGAACTTCTGCTTTATGTAACAGATAACAAATGAACCACAGGAAAAGCATAAAAATGGGGATTTAAGCTCAGCACTAAGAAAACCTCAGCAACTCATGAACCTATGGAGCTCTTTTTATCTCTGATTATCATGGAAGGAATGGAAGCCCTGGAAAATGTCACTGCCATGGCTCTGTTGTGTCAGCTCCAGCTGCTCCAAGGAAAATCTCAGCCACAGACTCAGAGCAGATCCACCAGTGCTGAACAGGCACAGAAACCGAGGCAGAAATCCTCGAAATTCCAATATTTGGGTGAAAAGCACGTGATAATTTTCTTTTTTATGACACACAGGTGCCTTTTTTTTCCAGATTTATTCCTCAATCTAGAAGCAGAATTGCAAAGATAAGCAAAACTCCCCCAGATTCTAGGCCAAATTTGAGCAGATCAAAGCTGCTGGTTGTGACTGAGATGAAAAGCTGCTCTGAAATGAAAATCAATAATCAAAATAATCAATAATCAAAAAATCAATTTACAGATTGCTCTTCAAGCTACTCCTGCTCAGGCATTTGCCTTTCAACTCTTTTACAAAAGGCAGTCACACTCCAGAAGATTTGTCTCTCTTTCCTCATCAGGGTGTGTTAAAAAGAAAATTTTGTGGCTGCACAAAGTCCCTCTTCAGCAAGAGCACACTCAAGGTGATTTTTTTTTTTTTTCCTGGAATTTGGTAAATTGGACCAACATTTTTTCCTTGACTTAAGGAAAAAATAGAGAAGATCCATAATTAATGAAATATCAGAGAAGCATGGAATGGTTTGGGTCATTCTCATTCCTCATTGAGTACAAGCCAGCAACAAACAAATTGACAAATATTTTGCTTAGCCATGAAATTAGAGCCTCACAGCACTTTTTTCTCCCCTGATCTTCTGATAATTGTTGAGAAAATATTTTAATGGCCATGAAGAAACCATTAAGAGCTACAAGGCAAAATTTTGGCACCAGGAATTCCAGCAGTGCAGGCCAGCACTGGGTACAACAGCCCTGAATGAATTTCTGCAGCAAATAAGAATCCAAAATTAACTTTAATCCATTTCCTTTTGCCATCTTACTCCACTATCCATGCAAATAATTTTTTTTTTTCTCTCTAAGAATCATCTTGTTTCACTAATTTAACTTGTTATTTACCTCCAGATTTCCAGGAATTAATGGAAATGGGGGAGAGGAGCCAGCAGCAAAAGCAGCAATGATGATTCTCTGAAAATAATCCCTGAAATATTTCACATTTATGCCTTGCAGGCTCTGGAGCTGCTGCAATCAGGATTTCTGTTGGGTTCTGGCTGCCAGCAGCATTTGCTGAATGGGATTTATCCTCTGGGACAAAGGAGCTGCATCTTCACTCAACTTTTCTCCTCTGTAATCTTTGAAACTCCTTTGTAATTTTTTTTAGGGGTAGATGATTGTTTCAATCTGCATGGAATTACCACCCAAACCCCAATAATTGTTCCTGGTTTGTTTTCCTGATGCATTTTTGTTCTGTTTAGTGCAAATCAGAGACAGAAAACTTTAGTTCTGCTCTTCCCCATTCACCTGTTGCTCAACAAGTGCTTTTATTACTGAAATTTCAAAAAAGTTCAATTTTTTCAGCTCTGGCTCCCCCAAAATCCTCACTTTATGCCCCAATATGCAGTATTTCATTTTAGAAATACTACTGACTTTGTTTTCCATACCAATAACTTCTATCACTTTTATTTCTCCAAAACCTTGATTACATTGCACCAACATGGAGATTTCAATTGTATCTCAATGATTTAAACTGCTTTTCAAACAGGAAATAAAAGTTAAAATCCAAGAAACATCGACACAGAAACGTCTAATTTTTCAACTTGCTACTTAAACTGATTTAGCAATTACATTAATTAGGTAATCCATTTAAGTAAAGCAGTCCCATATGCTTCATTTTACATATGAGAAATAAAATGTACATGTATTTTTTAAGTCTTCAGGCAGTGTAAATCATCTGGCTTTTATTTCCTCCTCAGAACTCTGCTGATTTACACCAGAAAAAAACCACACAGAGAGAGGTTTTGCTGGTAAGTAACTGCTTAAAGTGACTTATGCTGGGATGGCACTGAAATTTGGGCCATGGAACAGAGATTCTGTTCTGTTATCAGAACCCTCTGCATATCCCCACACCAGCTTTTGATTATTTCAACCTAAATTTAGATTTTTCAAGTGCCTGTGACAGACTGAGCAGGTTCTCTTAACAGCAAATCATAAAGTTTTTTTCTCAGCGTTGAATTATAAAGTATTTTCTTTCCTTGTAAGATTGAAGAGGAATTGTTGGGTTTTATTTATGCTGAAAATGAAAGAAACTGCAGTGACACGAATATAAACATATATATTATATTATATATTATATATTATATATTATATATATAATATTATATTATATATATTATATATTATATATTATATATTATATATTATATATCATATATTATATATTATATATTATATAAACATATGTAGTATATATTGTATATTAAATATATTTATATACATTTAATATGCTCAGTATGTTTCAAGTCAAAGCAATGCTCCTCCTTAAGAACACAGAACCAGAAAAGTGAGAATAAGATGGAAATGCTCAGATGGATAAGGATTCCATCATGAATAAGGCACTTCTACATTTTCAGTTGTTGGAAATTGTTGCTGAAAAGATCAGAATTATGGATTCATATAGAAAAATGCAGAGGTGGTTTCCAAGACTTTATCACCCTGTGGATAAGAACATGTAACCAGAACACGGATTTTTTAGTTCTTTCCAACACATGGACTGTTCTTTTCTTGTAAAACATTTCCTGTGTCCCCCAGAAACCCCAAAACTCCCTGAGAGTCCATATCCCCCTGCACTGCTGCCTTTTGTCCTTTCCAAATTCTCAATTTGGGCTCCTTGCAGGAACAATTCCCCCAAGGCTTGTTGGGGACACAAATGCCACCAGGAACTCCCCAGAGCCTGGGCAGAGTTTGGCACAAACCTGGCAGGGACCAGCACCAACCACCCCTGCCTGATGCTCCACACAAAATCCACTTTTTAGGGGCCAGGGTAGAACCAAATCCCCACAACTATTAACCAGCACTCAGAGAACTTTGGAGATAATTCCTTTTTTTTTCTTTTTTGTTGTGTTTAAACTTCCCAGCTTCTGTAGAAGCACATTTACAAGTAAGAGCTGAAACACGGGCACATCCCCTAATTCAAAGCCATTAATTAATGTTTATTTTTCCTTCAGTACAAACCTCCCCAGGGCATTCCACCCCCTTCCCAGTGCCTACCTTCATTCACTGCCAGGGGAGGGCTCTGAGCAGTCACCACTGACCCGTTTTGAACATGGTCAGAAGACTCAGGGAGAGGCTGAAAAAACACAGAACTGAGTTTTTAGGACACCAAGGGGGTGAAAATGGTGCTGGGGAGGTGGGATGGGGCTGCTCACCTGGTAGCTCTTCACTCTGCAGGTGTTGTCATCCTCAGCTTCCTCTGGCACACTCGGGGTGTTGCCCATAGCTCCTGTGAGAGACAAACCCCAAATCACCCTTTTTGTGTCATGGATATGAATTCACTGCCTAATTCTAGCTCAGACACAGCCAATGGGGCCAGGCTGTTTAATCCCTAAAATCCCACCTGCCCAACCAGTCTGACCCAAACCCATCGTGCTCAGGGCTCACAAAATGTGCCAAAAAATGGCACAAAGCAACAAACTTTTCTTGTTTGTGGAGGCAAACTGGCTGCAGTCCCACCTGCAGCATTGCTCAGGGGAGGGCAGCAGAACAAGGCTAAAAGGTGCATGAATTGCATAAATTACAGCAGGTTGGGTGGTTTTGTTTGGATTTTATTTAATAAAAGGCAGAGAGAAGGAAAAGAGGCAGCATGGAAAGGCATCACACATGGAAACCCTGAACTGCAGCCTGTGCAAAATTCACAGAAAGCTTCTGGAGGTTTGTTTTGTTTGTCTTTTCTTTTCCTCTTAATTACAAATACATTTGGGACTTTTCCCTTCTCTTCTCTTTTCTCTTCTCTTCTCTTTTCTCTTCTCTTCTCTTCTCTTCTCTTCTCTTCTCTTCTCTTCTCTTCTCTTCTCTTCTCTTCTCTTCTCTTCTCTTCTCTTCTCTTCTCTTCTCTTCTCTTCTCTTCTCTTTTCTCTTCTCGTCTCTCCTCTTTACATTTTTTTTGCTAAAAGTGAGAAAATGTGCTACACAATCCTAAATGTGATCCCAAAACTGTTCTCTGCTGTGGCTGCTCCATCCCTGGCAGTGTCCAAGGCCAGCTTGGATGGAGTTTGGAGCAGTGGCAGTGTCCCTTCCATGGCAGGGGTGGGACAGGATGGGCTTTAAAGTCCCCAAACCACTCTATGACACAGAAAATATCCATGTGTGCTACTTCTGCCTTGTTTTAAAGAAAAATGACAGGTCACTGCCACCTATGGACAGATGTGAGCAGAGCAGCAGTGCTGGTGCAAGCTCAGAGGATGGGATGGAGCTGGCAGCGTTTCCAGCTGTGATCTCACAGCCCTGCACAGCTGATTGTCCCCGTGTGGGGCTCCAGAGCCCTGCACACAGCTCCAGCCTGCCATTCCCATGGAATTGCTATTCCCAGAGGGCTCAGGCCTCTGTTTGTATGGCCACATCCATTTTTCTCTCATTTGATATACCATGTCTTGAACTGAAGTTCAGGCAGAGAGGTTTTCTGGGAATTCAAGGAGCTCTCACGTGTGTTTGTGAATTAGATGATCACAGAATTGCAAAGGTTTGGTTGGAAGGGCTCTCTGGAGGTCACCAGGCAGGGCCACCTGGAGCAGGTGACACAGGAACACATCCAGGTGGCTTTGGGATGTCTCCAGACAGGAGATCCACACCCTCCCTGGAGCTGCTCCAGGGCTCTGTGGGAAGAAATTCTTCCTCACATTGTGAGAGAAAATTTGACAACTTTGATAGAAGACAAACTTTGAGGACTGAGAGAGGGAAAGATACAAAAACTTTCTTCAAAAAGAGAGGAAAGCCTTTAAAAATCAGGAGGAGCTGGATAATTCCTGTCCTTGGGCTTCCTCTCTAGGTACAGGTTTTTCACCAAGTCCCAGGGATATTGTCCTTGTGGGGACTCCCCCAGGCCAGCTGGAATCCAGCCCAGCTGGTTCCAAAAGGAACATGAACTACCAGATTCTGCAGCTCTGAAACAATCCCTTTCCCAAATTATGCTTCACTGCTTCCATTGTAATGCAGAAAATAACTCAAAAGGAAAATAAATGTATTTTTAATTGCTTTTAATGTTAGGTGAACCGCAGCGTGCCAAGTTCAAGGCTTGGGAAAATCCTCCTTTTTCACTCCCTCAATCTCTCTCAAAAATCATTGGTTTGATCCTGGTAGAATGGTAAAAGCTTTGAAAATATGAGAGAAAATTACAGCAAAATCTAAAGTCAGCCAAGCCTCACCTTCCTGATGCATTGACCAGCCTGGAATATTGCAACCACCCCTGTCTATTAATGCCAAAAATCCACAATTAATTCCTCACTAAAACTCGCCATATGTTGCATTTAACCATCATTAAAACATCATAGAAAATAATCAGTTTTCCTGCCCTTGGAGGTTGAGGACATGGCCATGTGCAGGTGGAAAAGCAGAATTTCCAGCTCTTATTGATATGGAGCAGAGAAAGGGCCAATAATGGGACAGATCTGGGGAATTGTGCTTACCTTGAGTGCAGCTCTGCCTTGTCCTGCAGGGAGAGAGAGGCTTGTGCCACGTGCTGGGGATGAGGAGAGCAGGGCCAGGTGGCTGCGAGCCCTGGCACGGTGAGGACAGCAGTGGGGACACAGGGGACAGCAGGAGGGACAGGGCAGGGAGGGATGAGTCACCCACAGCAAACAGGGAACACCCAGGAACACCTCGGATCCAGCTGGCAGCACAGGCTGACTTACAGCCCTCCAGGCTCTTGGGACACCTTTATACAATTCTTTCAGCCACTCCACACTGCAGCCAAGTGGGAGAAGGAAAATAGTTCAAACATTCACGCCCTGGGCTCTCAGGGAGGGGACAGCTCCACAGTGGCACCAGGTGAACAATCACTGCCAGTCTGGCTGGGGGCAAGGCTCTGCCCCAAAACCCTTCCCTTTCTGCTGTCCTCCCCCAGGAAAAGCCAGGACACTGCTGGGGAAAGGCACAGCAGGAGCTGTAAAGCCCAAAGTGAGAAAATAAAATTTGCAGGAGGTCCTCAGATCCTCGAGCAGGAGAGCACAGGCAGGACAGCTGAGCAGCCAAAAGCAAATGCAAAAAATGCTTTTGGAAAAGCAAAACCCAGGAAAAGCCAAAGCAGCAGCAGCAGAGCTGCACAGCAGGGAAGGATGGATATGGAGGATATGAAGATATTGAGGAGTTACCTGGGGGAGAGGGGCTGGGACAGCCTCTGGGAGCTGGAGATGATCCAGGTGAAATGCTGCTCACCCAGCAGGGTGTTCTGTCCCTGTCCTGTCCCTATCCTGTCCCTGTCCTGTCCCTTTCACTCTCCCTGTCCCTGCTCTGCCCCACAATCAGCCCAGGGAGTGCTCACAAACACTGGGTGCAAACACAGCCAGGGTGGAGCAGCCCCGTGCCCCTCCCCAGCCCTCTCCAGGTATTTTCTGCTCTCTGGCCACCCCAACCTGCTCCAAGGCACTTCTGGACCCCTGGCTCTGGGGCAGCCCCTCACCACACTGCTTTGGGATTGGAGACATTGTGCTGGACACCCACAAACCCCTTCCCAACACAGACTTTTCCCAAAATACAGAAAAACCCCGAAGTTCTTTTGCTGGCAGGACTGTTTGCTGTTGTCAAATTGCTGCTAATCCCCCTGCAGTGTGTGCACACTGACTAAGTGCTGATATTTCCAAGCCATTGTCAGGATTTGCTGCTGCCCCAGGTGAGTCACAGAGCCCACATGGGGGTGTCTGCAGCAGGGGGAGCTTTTTATTCTGTTCTCAGTCAATCAAACCTGGCTTTGGAAAGGGAGCTTTTCAAAACACCCAGAGAAATTCCCAATGTGGGGTTTGAAAGGAGCACCACAGCAATCCCTGGGATCTGTTTCCCCACTTGCATCATCCACTTTTATTTCAGAGTTGCTTTATGGGTTTGGGCATAATTCTGTTATTAATCATGACAAAGAAAGGAAAACAGATCTGTCCCAAGGAGTCAGGTGTTTCAGGGATGATGAGGAAGCTGCAGGGGTGGGAGCAGAGCAGGAATCTGCATCCAGCAGCTCAGCAGGGCCTGGGGAGGGAGGGGAGATCCTGATTCCCTCTTTTCTTCCTGCACTGGGTCAAGCATCTTCCTCATTTTCTCCTCAGTGTAAATCCCTGACTGCTGCAATCTCAGGAATTCAGCCTCAGAATCCCACCCAGGGACAGAATATGATTTAGGAATGTCTCTGGATTGTTCATGTGCTGCTGGGAACAGAATTTATCCCTGGGCTGAGGCACAACATCCCAGCCTGGCTGGGAAACCACTCACCCATGCAATAATGCAGCACCAATTGTCATTTTTATTTTTGTTTTTCGGTCTTTCTCCCCTGGTTAAAATATTATTGTGATTTTGAAATACAAGATGTAAATATTGAATTCTGAAATGCTTCATTTCTGTAAGAGAAGGTCATTAAATTCACTGTAAGTTTGCTCCATATTTTGCCTTGAATGGATCTATTAGCTCCTAAAATATCTTCAAATTCAGCCTTGAAACTTTAATATTTATCATGAAGTAATTTGGATTGTCATGTCCTTCACCTGTGAATATAAGAATAACAGTGCTCCTGTTCCTCAAAAAAAGGCTTTTCTTGAACTGAGCCATCACATGAGCTCTATTCTGATTAATTTTTCCCTGTTGTGTGGACAATGAGCCTTTGAGGTGTCTTTCAACTCTTTAATATTCTTTTCCAGTCATTTCAAAGCCATCCCATGTTTTCATCAAGGACAGACCAGAGGGGCACACAGTGAATTTTGTTTTGCCAAATTGGGAATTATTTAGCTGAGTGTCAACCACAGAAAATCATCTGCAAAGCACAGGAAACCGTGCTGCTTGCATGACTTTCCAGCACTCAAAATGCTATTTTTTCTACTTAAAAAATCTCCAATGAAGCTGTCACCAAATAAATCTTCCTCCCCTGCAGGAAATGCTCAGCTCGTGCATCTGACAGCTGCATCAAACTTCCTGCTCATTAACAGCACAGAGCTCCAGCAATTATCAATGATTAACCAGCTGCTTTTATTGCTGTCCAGAGCCAGAGCCAAGAGCATTCAAATATTGGCAGTCGAGGGGCAGATGATTCCTGGGGTGGATTTACATCTGCTTTTGGCACATGAGGTCTGGAGAGGGGCTGGAGTGTGGGTGCAAGGGGAGGTTCCCACCTGGCTGCTGCTCTGCAGGTTTGTCCCCCTGGCAGCACGAGAAAGGGGGGACAGAACCTGCAGGAGAGCAGCTGAGCAAAAAGCAGAATTAGGCATCACTGCAGCAGAATTCTGACAGCTTGGAACAAAATGGAAATGGGGTTTTGGCTCAGCTTTGATGTCTCACTCTGAAGAGGATGGATGGAGTGAATCGTGGATTCTTTCAGATTGATGGGCAGGGAGGCACCTGAATCCCAGAGCCAGCCCAGACCCTGGGCCTCTGAGAGCCACAGGATTTGGGTTTTCACCTGAAGCCTGCATTCCCAAAACTCTCTGAGGGTCACACTGGCAGTTCCACCTGCTTAAAGCAGGATTCCAAAAAATCTGAGGCAGTGCAGTGGCTGATGCTGTTACAGCTGGAGCTTCTGTGGTGCATTTTGGTTATAGGAGAGCAGCAAAAAGGATAATGCAACATATTTCTTTGTGTAATGGAGAAGCAAAAGAGAGCTTTATTAAAGAAACACTGCACTTATATAGGGTAGTAGGTGCAAAACAGAATAGAAAAACTCATTGGTCCAAGAAGGCAACACCTCTTTGAAAACATGTTTTCTGCAAAACATCACATCTCCAGCAGGTGTTTAATCATTGTTATAATTTCTTGTCCTTAAGCAGCCTGATGAACCCAAGGCTTCGAGGCTGCTTTTTCCCAGCAGTATCCAACAACACTTCTACAGCTGACAGACCTCAAAATAAGGTGCTGGCACTCCTAAATTGCTGATATCCATCACAAAATCCATCATCCTTGGGACAGCCATGAGCTGGTGCAGGGGTAAAGTCAATCCCCAGCACCACAAATCCTCCTGTTTGGGGCAGCAGCTGCAGCTTTAAGGAACTTGTGTTCCTTCAAACCTGAAAAGCCTGGCTTGGAGCTCCAGGGAAAGCTGTTTCTGCTGAAGTTCTGCTGAAGTTCTGAGCTTTATTGGATGTGGCTCCTTTGCAGCTGGTGGTTCCTGGGGATTGCCCCACTGATGTTTTCAGCAGGAAGGGTTTCCCCTGTCTCTTACAGAGTTCCCATTCACAGCTGGATCTGTCTCCTGTTTCACCAGTGTGCTCTGGCTGGGGAATGGAAAGGAGACAATGGTTGCTGCAGAGCAGGAGCTCTGGGGAAGCAACATTATCTCTAATTATTACCATGCTGCCCCTCCTGTGGTCTGGCTGTGCAGCAGCTCCAGCAAACCCAGAGGATCCCTGCAGATCCAGGCTGGGTGGGATCAGCTCTGGCTCACACACTCCAGCTGCAGCTCCATGGGAAACATCCCCTGATTCTGCTTCCCAGAGATGCCTGAGCACTTTTTAAATGACATTTCAGCCTCGAGTTTGTGCAGACTGTGAGTCACAGTGTTGATGTAGGAAGGGAGCTGCTGATCTGGTTGTCTCTTCTTCCCCCATCACAAAAACCCCCCAGGTTCCTGCTGCCACTATTCTTCTGCTTTTAAAGAGGGAGAATTACAGACTCTACACCAGCTATTTCTCCATGTGGGAGCTTCTAGAACAGATAAAAGGTTCCTGTGTCAGGACTGAGACAGAGAGTTATTGTAGACATGGTGCCTCAGTGGGTGGAACAGGCATTTGAACCACAATTATTCTCCTGTAGGAGCATTTTAAGTCTCTATCAAATATGCAGCAATGATAACAATACTATGTCAAATATTCACTTCCTTCATGCAGCTCCTGCACAGCCTGGCTCACAACATTCCCCAGCTAGGTTTGCTTTGAACCCCTGGCTCTGCTTTCCCCTGCCAGTGCTTCACCCTTCCCAAGCCTGAAATATGGAAAAACTGAGGAGCTGCAGCTACTAAAAAGAAAAAGAAATAAAAAAAGTTTTCTTTTAAACTCTGTATTTAATGATTGCCCTTGCCCATGAGCATGGTTCTGCAGCAGGGGAAGAAAATGTTGATTTTTGGGGGGTGTTTGATCCACGTGGGCAGGTCTAGGATGCTCTGCTGTCCTGAGGATGCTCCAGGCACGAGGCTGAGCCTGCCCTGATGGGGTGTGCAGGGCTGGGAGCAGCAGAGCTCTGTCCTGCCACATCCCTGCTGCCAGCTGGGCACAGCTGGAGCCACGTCCACCCTCCTGCCCTGGTGCAGCTGCTGCTTTGGAACCCTTGTTTCCTCACCCTCGTGGCTCTGGGCTGGGGGAAAAGCCCAAATTTTCTTCAATTTTCTTAGGACTTCTCCCAAGAAAAGGCATCAGTGGACTCAGGCACCTTGTCCTGGTGCTTCCTGCTCACTGGGATCACCTGGGAGAAATCTCCCAGCAATTCCAGCTGGGAATTCCTGCAGCTGCCCTGGAGCTCAGGGTTAAAGCTCCTCTTCAGCACAGGAGAGTCCCCACAGGTCACTGCAGGATTAGGGCGATTGTTAGGAGACAATTGTTTGCCCTGGAAATGGGCCAATTAGGGCAATAGCAGCCAGTTTTTCTCCCTGGAAAAATCTGATTTGCTAAACTTCTGCCAAGTGGAAAGGCAAGGATGGATATCCCTGATCCAGCCCTCTAAAGGGATAAAAGTTTTTAAATTACAGGAGGAAACATTAATGTGAGTGAGGGATAAGAATTTGATATCATTTTATTGCTGCCACTGGAATATGAGTCAGGATCTGTGCCAGCTCCATCCCTTTCCCTTTCTGAGCTCTGCTGGATTACTCAGCAATTCCTCATTGCTGAAGCCAAAGCTTTATTCCAGGAGAATTCCAGGGTTTCCTGAGCAACCCTGTCCTTCAGCACAGCTCTCTGGCAGGCAGTGACATTACAGCAGCACAAAACCACTTGCTTAATTAAAAAAAAAAACACAAACAAACAAACAAACAAAAAAAAACACCAAAAAAAAATCCTCAAAAAAACAAACCCCAAAAAATGACACCGTGGATTTTGTTGTTTTATTGATTCAGTGGTGCCTGGCTTTGAGTGTATCTAGAAATATTTTGATAGGTCTGGGTTTAAAAAAAAACAATTATCAGGGTGAGAAAATTGTCAATATTGCAAAGGGAGGCAAAGAGGATTTATCAAATATTCAGAATTCATAGAGCACTTCAAAAATCTAGGGCCTAACTTAACTCACTGGCAGTAAAATCAATGATACCCAAACCCAGCAATACTCTACAGTTTTGAAGGGATAATATTGCCAAGTAGGAACTTCGTGACTCAATTAAATATTTAAAAGTGAAATCCTCAAAAGCAGAAGTAGGAGCTGTGCTTAAGAAGGTGAGGAGCTAAAATAACTCAAAATTGGTTAAAAGAAAATAAACCTATTAGAATATTTTTCGGTCTGATGCAGCTTGGAGCAGCTACTCCTGGATTCAAGTCCAAATGTCACTTTTTGAGCTTTAAATGGAGGAGATTCACTCGTGTGAGTGCAACTTTCCATGTGGCCAATTACACTTCCCTTATAACATTGAATTCCTCCCTTTATTTTACCCACTTGTAAAAAGCAATTGCAGCTTTAAATCTGACATTCTCATCTTGAGCTGGCGGGGATGCTCAGGGAAATTCTGGGATGCTCAGGAATGCCCATGGGAGTTCTGTGAAGCTTATGGAAATTTTGGGATGCTCCGGGATGCTCGGCAGCGTCAGCAGGTGGCGGCGTTAAGCCGCGCTCAGCGAGGACATTCCAAAACGGGGATTTTCCTTTCCTTTCCTTTCCTTTCCTTTCCTTTCCTTTCCTTTCCTTTCCTTTCCTTTCCTTTCCTTTCCTTTCCTTTCCTTTCCTTTCCTTTCCTTTCCTTTCCTTTCCTTTCCTTTCCTTTCCTTTCCTTTCCTTCCCTTCCCTTCCCTTCCCTTCCCTTCCCTTCCCTTCCCTTCCCTTCCCTTCCCTTCCCTTCCCTTCCCTTCCCTTCCCTTCCCTTCCCTTCCCTTCCCTTCCCTTCCCTTCCCTTCCCTTCCCTTCCCTTCCCTTCCCTTCCCTTCCCTTCCCTTCCCTTCCCTTCCCTTCCCTTCCCTTCCCTTCCCTTCCCTTCCCTTCCCTTCCCTTCCCTTCCCTTCTCTCTCTTCCCTTCCCTTCCCTTCCCTTCCCTTCCCTCCCTTCCCTTCCCTTCCCTTCCCTAATCAACCCCACTTTTAACTTTCTGACCCTTTTTCTCCGTGGTAGAAAGTGTGCTAATATAATAAACCTCAATTCTAAATTTTTGAGCATTTTGGGACTCAAAACAAGGTGCTCTCAAGCAGCCTTGTGCCTTCCAACCCTTTCCAGGTATTGCAGCCACTTCCCCCCTCCTGCAGAGGAATTTTCTGTCTGTTCTGTTCTGCCTTTGGCCGAGGACAGACCTGAATGATGAGCTGCACCTGCCTGTGCACGTTGCTGCAGCTCAAACTGGAAGTGACATTTCTGCTCTTTAATTGCCAACTCTGGAAGAAATAATCTTTCCAAGCCCTCTGGGTTTCCTCCAAGCTGCTACAACACCAACTTGTGTTGTTAAAATAGAATGATTGTGGTGGCTGAGGGGAGAGTTTGGCTGCACAAGAGCTGTTCTTGTCATGGCAGACTCATGGGCAGGTTTGTTTTTAGCATCTGGAGTAAAATCCTAAGTCCCAGCTGTGAAAATAACACGTGGCTGTCAACAGGTCAAGGACATATTCACACATCCTTTAAAAAATCAGATTATCATTATGATTGTCTTTTAAATAAAGAAATGCAAGCAAGAGAAGTTGATTTGAACATTGATATTTGGGTTGTTAGGAGCAACTTAAATATTTCTTTAACTATCAAATTTCTCTCTTTAAAGAAAACCAGCTGTTATGATTGACTCCTACTCCAGCTTCATCCCATTGTTCCCATTTTGCATAAAAACCCCAATTTAGGCATGGAAAACCTCCTGGAGATGCCTGTTGTGCAGGCAGAGGTGGAGGGGGAGGTAAATTCCAGCCCATGACTCAGGCTGTGTCTCAAGCCACACGACTGCCACTGTTTGCTCTGAACCACTCTCATTCTAAAGTTAGCTTTATTTTTTTTTTTTTCTCTCTCTCTTCAGATCAAGTTTTTGTGTTGTTAAATTTGTCCCCTGGGGTCAGAGAGTCCGTGCTGGTGTTTTCAGGTGTGGTTAATGATTGAAGGTGACTCATATGTCAGGGCTCACTCACTCAGGCCTCACAACAAACCCAGCAGTGACTCAGGAAGGATTTTTACCATTGTGTTGAGATGATGTGGGCTCACAGAATTCTAAAAGAGGAGTAATAGATATTTTAGCAGCTTTTTTTTTTTTTTTTTTTTTTTTTTTTTTTTTTTGTGTTTGTGTGTGTGTGTGTGTTTCTGCTATCAGTTTGTAGCTCTGAGAGGGGATTACAGCCCTTATCAGGGATCTGGTATCTCAGCAAGCAGCAGGTTCTGGGCTCCTGCAGCTGCTGCAGGGCTGGGTTGACAGAGGACACCGTGGTTAATGTTTCTGCAGCTGGAATGTGACTCCCAGAGGGGACAGGAGGGACAAGGGAAGGGGATCTCTGCATCATGTGGCACCTGGGGGTGGCTGAGTTCGAGAGCAGAACCAGCCCAGCCCCATCTGAGCACTCCTAACCCAGGGAGAGGATCCCACCCCTTTCACCCAGCTCTGGCAGGGACATTGCAGCTCATCCATCAGCCCTGCCTGTGCTGCAGCCAGTGAGTCAGGGGTCTGAATCCTTCAGAGAAATCAGAGTGCAGGGCTTGAATTAAAGCCTGTGGATGGGTTGAAGTGCTTTAAACCACTCACACATGAAGTAGATGTTTAAGTTAGTTAGTCAGTAAGTTTTAGGATGAGTTCTAATGCTTTTAGTAAGTGAAAAGTTTCAAATACCACAGTAGTAGAGTGAGTTCTAGTGAAGGTTGAACCATACTGATATCTTCAATAGAGGCTCCAGGCCCAGAGTTGTAGACAGGGTTTAGACATAACAGAACTATAGGGAGAATATTGCTGACATTTTTCAGATAGAACAAGATACAGTGTATGCATAGTCTATACATAACCTGGTGTACTAAGAAACTAGGATTCTAACAGGTTAAGGTGTGCTGGTCTGAGTTTGCATCTTAGCTGGTAGGAAAAATCCTATAGAAGAGTTTGTACTGGGGAGAGTTGGTGCTTTTAGCCATTGTGGCTTTTAGTCATTTGCTTCTTGCTGCTGCTTTGCCACTGCTTGTGTGCTTGTCTGTTGAGACTGATGGGCTTTGGAATAAGATGTGCTTTGGAATAAATAACCCTTTTAACTATTAGCTGCTTTGCTTATTTAAGATAACCTGACAAAGTAGGAGCCAAGAGCTCTGAAATGGGTGCCCAGGGACACCTTCCACTGCCCAGGGACACATCCCACTGCTCAGGGACACCTTCCACTGCCCAGAGACACATCCCACTGCTCAGGGACACATCCGACTGTGCAGGGACACCTTCCACTGTGCAGGGACACCTTCCACTGCCCAGGGACACCTTCCACTGCTCAGGGACACCTTCCACTGTGCAGGGACACCTTCCACTGCCCAGGGACACCTTCCACTGCTCAGGGACACCTTCCAGTGCCCAGGGACACCTTCTACTGCCCAGGGACACCTTCCACTGCTCAGGGACACCTTCCACTGCCCAGGGACACCTTCCACTGCCCAGGGACACCTTCCACTGCTCAGGGACACCTTCCACTGTGCAGGGACACCTTCCACTGCCCAGGGACACCTTCCACTGCTCAGGGACACCTTCTACTGCCCAGGGACACCTTCCACTGCTCAGGGACACATCCCAGTGCTCAGGGACACCTTCCACTGCCCAGGGACACCTTCCACTGCTCAGGGACACATCCCAGTGCTCAGGGACACCTTCCACTGCTCAGGGACACATCCCAGTGCTCAGGGACACCTTCCACTGCCCAGGGACACCTTCCACTGCCCAGGGACACCTTCTACTGTGCAGGGACACCTTCCACTGTGCAGGGACACCTTCCACTGCCCAGGGACACCTTCCAGTGCCCAGGGACACCTTCTACTGCCCAGGGACACCTTCCAGTGCCCAGGGACACCATCCACTGTGCAGGGACACCTTCCACTGCCCAAGGACACCTTCTACTGCTCAGGGACACCTTCCAGTGCCCAGGGACACCTTCTACTGCCCAGGGACACCTTCCACTGCTCAGGGACACCTTCCACTGTGCAGGGACACCTTCCAGTGCCCAGGGACACCTTCTACTGCCCAGGGACACCTTCCACTGCTCAGGGACACCTTCCACTGTGCAGGGACACCTTCCAGTGTGCAGGGACACCTTCCAGTGCCCAGGGACACCTTCCACTGCCCAGGGACACCTTCCAGTGTGCAGGGACACCTTCCAGTGCCCAGGGACACCTTCCACTGCTCAGGGACACCTTCCACTGTGCAGGGACACCTTCCACTGCCCAGGGACACATCCCACTGCCCAGAGACACCTTCCACTGCCCAGCCTGGCCTGGGACACTTCCAGGGATGGGGCAGCCACAGCTGCCCTGGGAATTCCATCCCAGCCCCTTCTCACCCTAGAGAGGAATTCCTCCCCAGTGGTGCTGAGCAGGCACCAGAGAGGGAATGATTTCCAGATGTCCCTGTTCCCTGCTGGAGGCACCAACAGGAGCTGAGCTTTGGGTCAAAAACAACGAGTTTGAAGCACTGAGTCAGAGCAGAAATCCCAAGGGAAAACTGTGGGCACATTCCATAAAATGAGGTTTCTGCAGCAAGTGTTAGTAACAGCTCAAATATTCTGTGACTTAAATGTCACTTTTTGCAATGCTGGTGAGAAATAGGGACTAATCTTTTTTTTTTTTTTTTTTTTTTTTTTTTCTCCCCAGGAAAAAAAAATTGGGAATTGGGAATTGTGTTGTATTTGTGTATGCTGCAAATTTCCCATTTCCAAAGGGTGCTTCCCTAGCTGTGGCTTTGCAGGAGCCAGTTATAAATAACTGCCAGGAAGTGCAAGCTCACCTCTGGTTTGGGTAATAGGTGATGGGGGTCAGTGTGCAATGAACTCCCCAGGTAACGGAGTCCAGTAGACAATTATTGCCTGACACTTCAGTTTTCTATTTGGATAATTTGACCTTTTAATTGAGCACTTAACCTGAAAGTTTACACAGTTTGAGGTCACTCAGGGGAGAAAAAATACAACCCATTATTATATATATTCCTCTCCATATTTCCAGCTGAAGGGAATACATGATGAATGGAGTTTAGCTGGAGCTGCTGGCTGGGGCTGGAGCTGCCAGGAGCAGGGCAGGGGTGTTTGAACCCAGGGATCCAGAGTGGGGCTGGGATGGGCTGCACTCCTTGGCCTCTCCCTTATCACAGGAGGGATTCCTGCTGCTGGGGTCAGCTGGGTTTGCTCTGCATGGCTGGATTCTGTGATTCCCCCAGAGCCTGCTCCCAAAGGGAACTCTGCTGAAAATGCTGTTTAGACACTCACACCATGGTAAAATAGATTTATTTATACTTCCTTGTGAACTTTCTGCAGCTCTGGTGGATCACCCAGCTGCTAAAATGGGTTGTAACACTACCAAGGAAGTAGCTCAGAGACCTCAAATTCCAGTGGGGGTTTTTCCCACCTTTAATAGTATCCAATAAAAGATAAAAGATGGGAACTGTTTTCCATCAGCTCAGCAATTTCTGAAAGCCAGGGCAGTGCCCTTACTCATGGGCAAACCTGATAATCCCAGCAAACTCACTCATCCCTTCTCCAAGAGGAATTTATTCCAGCCCAGATCACACAGTTCACTGCTGGGAAGAAGCAGGAACAACCTTTTGCAATATGTTCCTCCCAGCCAATCATCCTTTACTTTTTCCTACCAGCTTGCCCAAGAATATGAAATAAAATTGAGTGAGATTTTTTCACACCACTGACTACCCAATGTTTTTGTTGGTAGCAACAAACCCAGGCTTGAAGGTTTGTGCAATGTGGAGATGGGATGGGTGGGTGGGGGAATAACTGAGAGTGCAAAAGCAAACTCAGGGTTTAGGGTGTGGGATTTGGGATGCTTCTGCTCTGGGTGAGACAGAGAGGGAGAGTAAAAGAGAAAGAAATTCAACACAGAAGCAGCTCCAGCTGAAAATTTTCCATGAAATTCTAGAGAAATGGGGTTGGGAGATAATTTCTCTAAATATTTTCATGGCAAAGAAAAAACAATGCCTGCAAAGACTTTTACACATCTGAATATTTTCTACACACTCTGTGCAAACAAAGTGGTCTTGACTCAAACCCTGCTGGACAAAATGTCCACAATTTTCCTTACTGACAATTCTGGTTGAAAAAACAAGCAATTAACACACAAAACTAATGACAGCTTCTCTGCTAGAACAAACTCCTTGAGGTAAAGGCTAATGGAGCTTTAATGATCTCTCTAGAAAGTGGGAATGGTCATTTCCAGCACAGCCAGCCATTATCCCACCACTTGAACCATCTCTGCCCAACCAGGAAATATTGCAGTGCTCTGAACTCTAAGAGCTGGTGGAAATCTTGCTCTGAATGTGCCCATGACAAAGAACCTTTAACTTGTGACAGCAGGGAAGAACAACCAGTTTGGTTTTATTATTTGTCTCAATCCTGTCCAGTTTGGGAAATGTAAAAACAAAGAACACTTTATTTCTCGTGTTATCATAAATATGGATTAATCCTTCTAACCTTACAGGAAAGCTGAGGGTGCTGTGAGATCAAAAAGAGGGGAAATCCACATGAGCTTAGGAAAACTCTGTCATTTTTCACCAGTAAACATGATGTGTGGTGGGATGATCAAAGCTGCTGCATTAGTTCAAATATTATCCTTGGAACAGAGCCACCAGCACTCAGTTCTGTTTCTTATTTAACCTTCCAAGTAAAAGTCCCATTGCTCAGAGGGCTGTCACACACTGCTCTGCAGCTCTCCTGCTTTTCCTGCTGATTTTCCTGCTCTGTCCTGAGGTCACAGGGCTGAAATGTGCTGCTTGCATTCACTCAGACACTGGCTGCCACCTCCTGCACCATGGTGGCATTTTTGGGTCACATCCTGACCCTCATTATCTTTACAGGGTATCTTAAAATGGCCTGGATCTTTTATTTCTTCTGACACCACCATTTTGCTTTTCAGAGTCAGAGCAGTTCCAAATGTGGTAATATTTGGGAAATCTGGGAGAAGAGCTCTGAGCCTGCATCCCACCTGAGCCTGAACCCCACCTGAGCCTGCATCCCACCTGTGTCCTGTCCCTCCACCCCTAAAAATTGTCTCTCTCCATCTTTCCTGCAGCTCCTTCAGGCCACAATGGGATCATCCAAAGCTTCTCCAAGCTGAACAATCCCAATTTTTCCACCCTTCCCTCTCAGCTGGGGGGGTTGCCAGTGTCAGCAGCAGTTCTGCCTCTCAGGTGGGATGTGCTCTGTCCCCAGCTGGGGACATTTCCCCTCCAGGAGCAGCCAGCCCCGTGTCCCCCTTGCCCTGGGCTGCTTTTTGTGTCTCTGGCTGGGAAGGGCTCTGGTTGAAGGTTTCCCCCTCACCCCTGCCCTGGCACTGGTTACTCATTAAACCCCCTGCTATTAATAGCAGAGCACAGGGTGGGAGTGCAGGTTCAGCCAGTGCATTCTCCTACCAAGGGATGCCAAAAATAGGCACACAAAAGTCCAACCCTGATGAAACTTTAACTATTTTTAGTAAAAACCCCACATACTATACTAACCAAGTGACCCCTGACACTCACGTCCCAATTCCTCACAAGCCACAGAGCAAATGTGTTTAAAAACCCATCATCTGTTTTATTTACAGTATCTCTTTTGGCTGTATTTCCAAATTTATATATATATATATTTTTTTTTAATTTTTTTATTCCCCAACTTTTCAGCTAATGAGGTGCAATGAAGCTCAAGGATGTTTCAATGTATTTTATTAACTTTAATCCAGGCTGGTGATGGACATGAGCTGGAATTGTTATCTGCAGTGCTGCTCCTGTCCAAAGCAGGAGTTGGGCCAGGCTGAGAAAACAGCCCAGGGAATGTCAGAAATTGGGGATTCCAGGAGGGAAGGGGAAGGATTCTGCCAGGCTGAGATGACCCTGAGAATTGATAGATCCTCAATTCCTAACCAATGGTACCAGGAAAATCTGGAAAGTGCAGCAGGAAATGAGAGAACTGTGAGAAGTAACTCACAGAGGAGGTTTTGATAATAACAAAATTAACTTGGAGTTATGTGCTGTTCCCTGAGCTTTTAGAACTTTCCTATCAATGCTGTATTTATGATTTCTGTGCAAGATGATAAAGCCCCAGATCAGGAGTGGCCTGATGCATTAAAAACTGAAAATAAATCTGTCTGCACAGACAAGAGCAGCAAGGTAGAAATGGCTGCATATTTCTGAAAATGTAAGTGCTTCCCACACATCAGAAAGGTTCAGCTTTTGGCAGAAGTGAAGTTTTCCTGCTCAGACTGAGATTGTCCAAGGTGTTCACATCATTTAATGGAGCTGACTTGGGCCTGATGATGCAGTGCCTGAAGGAGTTTGGGTGGAGCTGCTTTCTAAAAATCAAAGCATGCCATGAGACTGAGGTGGTGTTCATGAAATGCCCTTTCAAAATGAAAATGAAGAGTTGCTGATATCATAATGTTGAAAACTTTGGAGCTTGACTGGGAGAAAAATCTTTGTCCTGGAGGAAGCTCCTGTAATGGCCCAGCTAATCTTAAAAACAATTCCAAGATTTCCAAAAGATTCCTTCCCATAAGATTTGCATCCAGCTGATGTTTTTTCTCTCTCCCAAACTTTTGTTTAAAAAACCACCTTTGCTTCAATCAGGTTTTGAAGCACAGGAGAATTTTCAATTTCAGGATTGTGTAAAAAAATGGCCAACCTGGTTCCCTGAGATTGGTTTTCTCTTCCCAAACCTGGTTTCTCTGACACTGTGTGATCCCCCTGCTTTAACCTTCCTCAGGAAAATGGGATTTCCACATCTCTGATTGCCCCCAGAAATGCCAGTTGCTCCTGCTCTTTTGTTTTTTTGGGTTTTTTTTCCCCTGGATGCCATTGACTTCTATAAATAGAAACATCACAAATCTTTCCTTGACAAATATTTTGACAAAAAACAAATGTTTTCCAGTCTGGCAGCACTTTGGGTGCCAAGCACAACCCCAGAGGGGCTCGGAGGAAGCAGCAGCTTCTCCAGGGGATGTTGAATATTCAGAAATCCACTCTGTGCTCTGAGTTTCTGAGGGCACCTGCCAGATCCTGCTGCTGGATCCAAGCACAGATCAAACATTTGGCAGCAGCCACGTCCCTCCCTGAGCAGCAGCTCCTGCAGGCAGCATCATGTGCTATTTTTAAACCTTTATTCCATTCATTTGGATCCACTTCCCTTACTGCAGTGCTTATCTGGTGGTTCTCAGCTGACTCTGATTCTTTAAGCAATGAGTTTCCCTTTCAATTCTTGCCTTTGGGCAAGAAGAACTTTGCAAGAGTTATGAATCAACTGCATTTGGAGCTTCTGTCCTGTCTGGAAATTGTCCTGGGGCACCTTCCCCTCCTTCCTTGCCAGGCTTCCCTGTGCTGGGAAGTTGTTTTGCCACTGTTCAGTAGCAAAAACATATTTTGCAATTAGTTCTTTTCTCCTTTGAACCAGAAGGGAAGTGCCCAAGAGGTTCTTGAGTACCCAAAACCTGCAGGACTCCCCGTGGTTCCCCTGGTGGAACTGAGATAACAAGAAGGGATTTTTTGAGGGAGTTGGGATCAGCACAGCCCATCCTGCCTGAGTCTTCTCCAACATCTCCTTCCATTATTCCCATTATAAATCTGGAGAATTTTTCTCCTTTCCTCCCCCTGAGCCAGCCCATGCTGCTGGAAGCTCACCTGCAGCACTCCCCTGCTGTTTTTATGTGGAGCACAGTCCAGCAGCAGCATGAATCACATTCATCTGATTCCCACTCCACCCTGAGTTGATAGGGGAGGGTAAAGTGCCATTAATTAAAATGCAGATTCCAATTTGGGGTAATTTTTGTACTCCTGACTCCCCTTTATTGCCCTGCTGTTGTCCCTGCCAGCAGCTGACTCCAGTTCTCCCTTCCCACAGCCTGGAGTTCACTCAGCACATGGAAAATTAGAGACAAAGAGTTTGAACTTGTTGAGAAGAACATGCCCAAGAAAGCACAGGATTATTTTCCCTGATTATTAAACACATTCCATTCCACACTTGTTTTGACATTGTCCCTCAGAGAAAAATATTTTGTTTTATGGAGAAGCCTGGCTGTTCTTTTTCCTCTCAGGAATTATTGTTCCATAAGTGTTCAGCTCCATCCAAACTCTACAATGTAAATTCTCTAAAATTCCTGCTGCATCCAAGTCCTACAGCTGAAGTTTAACTTGTTGGGTTGTTCCAAAGCCTCAAAGATCACAGAACTGAGATAAAAACCTTGGACAAGGGTTGAATTTCAGTGTAATCCATCCTTTGCTAGCAAAGGGTATGAGAATATAGGAGATAAAATCCATACAGGAGTTGTAAGAGGCATTAATGAAATTCTAGGAGAACAGACAGGCAAGAAAGAAAAACTCTCTGGTTTTCACTCTCTTCAACTCTGATACTCAAAAATACCCAAGAATAAATATCAGTGAATAAACACAATGCTCAATTTCATGATATAATATAATATAATATAATGTTCACACTTTTCTCCAAGCCTTGCCTGAAAGGAGTTCATTAAAAAAAATTGAATGCAGCCACTCACACCTTGGAATATCAGTGCTCCAGTTCTCAGAGGAATTCACACATCCAGGGTAAGGGATTAATGAGCTGCTGGTAGCTTCAGTTTCAATAAATCTCTTGTTTCAATTATCTGAAGCCAAAAGCAGCTTTTTCTGCTAAAGCTACAACTCTTCCATGAATTTTCAAGATGAAAATTGTCCAGCTTTCTCCTTTTCTAAGTGATAATTCATTAAAAACCCACCCACCCACGTGCAGTGCCACTGAATTAAAAATGAAATTTCACATCTTTAAAATGAGGCATGGGATGAATTTTCTGAACATTTGTCCTGAAATGAACTTCAGCTGTGAACAATTCGCAGAAATAATTTTTTTTAAAAGATTTTGGGTTATTTTACACCATTAATTAAAATATTGAGATGTTAATTCTGCCTCACTGTTGAGCACAAAGGTCCTTGTCAGGCTGGAGGGGACAAATCTGAGCATTGTCACTGAGGAGAGCAGGGAAAGTGTAAAAATCCCTGTGCAGGGACTGACTCAGAGCTTGTCAGGAGCAGAGCACTCATCAAAAATTCCAGCTTCAGGCCTGAAGACTGAATCTCATCCTCTAACAAAACACAGATTATTGGCTCCAACTTTGCCTTTTCAATTCCAACACGCCCAAAGGCTGAACAGAATTCTCTTCCTTTTGGACAGGTAAATGTGGAGACCAATTAATTCCATTAATGATCCAACCTTCCTCCAGGAGGAAATGATCACAGGGAAGTGGTGTGGGAATGGGAATTGTGAATGAGGGACTCCTGTCAGAGCAGCATTTATCCTGCTGGGTGAAAGGTTTCTCAGAGATTAATTAATCTCAGGGCATCCTGCTGGGTTTCTGCTCCGGAAATAGGAGGGGAAAAAAAAAAAAAAACCTCTGAATGTGGAAGTCTGGCTTGGTCATTCATTATCTGTGTAGTTTGATAATTATCTATTATCTATCTAACTTGAGGAACCTGAAGACCTCCGAAGATTCCGGAACTCAATTTTCCAGCTGGGTGGTTGTTGATCACCCAGCAGAGAGCCCAGGTTTGTCCCTGAGCTGGTGCAGAACCAGCCAAAACCTCCCTGGCAGCACCTTTGGCTCCACTGAGTCTAAATAACAAAAATCCTGAGCAGCCCAGTGGATTCCGAGCTGTGATTTAGTGCCCGGGAGCAATCAGGGTTCCAAAGAGCTGATAACGAGCCTGCCAAGGGCAGTTCATGATAACTCCACTTGTCCCTTTTAAAATCAAATCATCAGAATATTTGTGAGCAGTAAGAGACTCCTGGAATTGAATAAACTGTTTTTCTTTGCACGTGTTCCGTGTTGGCACAGCTCTAACTCAGAAATATTAATTTATAATGATTAAAAAAAAAAGCTTTGTCTGGGTTTTGTCCCAGGATTTTGGGGAGATCTCCCACACAAACCTGGGGATTGATTTCCCATCTTCTCTGCTCTCAGTGTCACCCTCACCCTGCCAGGATTGGTGCTGAGGGGTGGCATTTTAAAAATATAAACCATTTCTTCTGATTCTGCAAAAATTCAAGCTGTTTTCATCCTTCCTCAGAACTTTGTATGGATATCAGAGAAATGTCCCAATCCCACCCCTCCATTCCAGGCAGAAACATGTTCAGGCTGTGCCAAAGATGCAGAAACCTCTTTTTAAAATCTGCAAAGACTTTAAAATAAGTAATGGAAGACTAATTCCAGAGAAAAAAAATAGAACTCTTTATTTTCTTACAAAACTGCCTAGAAATATTCAGGCAATGCACAAATTGTTTTATACATTGTTGTGGGGGTACATTTACACATCTGAGGATAACAGAAAAGAACAAACAAATAAAAAACAAGACAAAATCTTGCATCATTTCAGCATGTAAAAAAAAAAAAAAAAATTCAGGTTAATATATAGAGATAAACCTGTACTTAAACTGCAAAAGTGTAAAAGCAGTGACCATAACAGCCAAAATCCAATATTGCATTCAGGGCAGTGACAATTTGAATATTACAGTCTCCATGAGAAATAAACCCTTTGGAAATGTTTAGGGTCCTCATTTCCCGTGGAATTGTTGTTGAAAAAACAATTTTCTGGCATTAATCTCATGTAACTATCCTGTTAGGATAATCATCCCTCCTCAGAGGCAGAACCCATAGGATTCCAGTGGTTCCATTTCTGGATCAGGCCTTCTCCTGCACTCAAAGACCATTAAGATTTTTTTTCCAGTTAAGACCACTAAGTTTTTTGGGTTTTTTTCCAGTTGAAGTGGGATGAAATGGGTTGTGCAGGAGCTGGAGGGATGGAAATCCATGGGTGTGTCAGGCAGAGACTCAAAGCAAACAATAAATCCTGTCAGGTGCATTTGTCCCTATTTCCCTCCTACCCAGGCAGTGCAGAATGCCAAGGAAATTTATTTCTTTAATTTTCCCATTTTTCCAGCCCTGTTTTAGCTTTTTTCCAGGCTCCTCATGGCACTGAGCAGGACTGAGCACTCTCCTCTCCCTCTGAGCTGCCAGGACCAGTTCAGCTGTGACTGGTCCCAAACTGGGGCAGCTCTCCCCAAACTGGGCTGTTAAAACCCCCCCAGGGCTCCTCACCCTGCACAGCTCCCCAGCTGCACCAAACCCCTGGATTTCCACATTTTTGGTGGTTTTCTCTCCTTTTAAGCACATTTTTTCCCAATAGAACAGGCTGGGAGCTTTTCCTGCTGTTATTCCTGGCTCAGCAGCTGTTCAAGGCTGCAGTTCTTCCCTTCTTCTTCTGCAGAAGTTCTTCCCTTCTCCTTCCAGTTCTTCTTCTGCACCTCCAGCTTGACTTCCACAGCTGATGTCTCTCTTTTTTAAGAGGAGGCAGCAGCAGGGCTGTGCTTTATTTTTTGCAACCTATATTGAACAAAAATACAGATCTTTATAGTGATTATGTCAAAGCAAACAGCACTGAACAAACTTCAGTTAAAGGAGTGAATATCCAGATTATACTCAGAGATATTTTTTTTCCAGTGGTGTTGGCTGGCAAGAAAAAATCTTCACCAGTATTGAAAGGATTGAAATCCTTGATTTCTGTTTGGAAGATTTAAGTCTATATCAGAGACTTATTTTATCAATTTAGGTTATTGCACAGGTAAGTTAGCTTATTTGTATAAACTTGTGAGAAAGAAAATCCTACATTCAAAATAAGTTTCAACACAGCATGACTATTTACAAATTGATTTTTCTCTCTCCTTCTGCCTCAAATGAAGTTTTGTTATCTGAACTCTGTAGGGAGAAGTTCTTTCACTAAAGCTTCAATCTGCAAATTGATGCTCAAGAACAAATGCTCTTTTCCATCTGCAGTGGAGATGTTCTAACAACACACTGCCTGTTATTTTCTGCAGCAGTGGCTATATGCTGATTTCCCTCTTTTTGTCTCCATCATGCACGAAAACGTGGATATAAAACTAACTCCAGATCCACGCGCTGTGCAAAATACAGAATATTTCCTGTCGAAACACTGACAATCTGTGAAATAAAGACTCAGGCTGGCTCTGGCACTGTGAAACAAAGAGCAGACAATCTGTTCTACACCCCCATTCCAGAATGACATCCCCAGCAGAGCTGCACCCACCTGCCCGTGGCTGGAAGGCGACGGGCAGCGCCCGGCTGGGGAGGAGGATCCCGGAGTGCAGCGTCTGCACCGGCTCCCTGTCCGTGGCCACCAGCTGGTATTTACGGAGCAGCTGGAATGGAACATCCCTGTCAGCGTGCTGGGCTCTGGGTCTGATCAGCTGAGAGACAAAACCCCCCAAAATTCCCTTTGTTGGGGTGTTTCCCCAGCTCCCTGTCCGTGGCCACCAGCTGGTATTTACGGAGCAGCTGGAATGGAACATCCCTCTCAGTGTGCTGGGCTCTGCACCCCACCAGCTGACAGACAAAACCCCCCAAAATTCTCATTTTTTGAGGTGTTTCCCCAGCTCTCTGTCCGTGGCCACCAGGTGGTATTTACGGAGCAGCTGGAATGGAACATCTCTCTCAGCGTGCTGGGCTCTGCACCCCACCAGCTGAGAGACAAACCCCCCAAAATTCCCTTTGTTGGGGGTGTTTAGTCAGCTCCCTGTCCGTGGCCACCAGCTGGTATTTACGGAGCAGCTGGAATGGAACATCCCTGTCAGCGTGCTGGGCTCTGGGTCCCACCAGCTGAGAGACAAAACCCCCCAAAATTCTCTTTTCTTGGGGTATTTTACCAGCTCCCTGTCTGCGATCACAATGTGGTATTTACGGAGCAGCTGGAATGGAACATCCCTGTCAGTGTGCTGGGCTCTGGGTCCCACCAACTGAGAGACAAAACCCCCCAAAATTCCCTTTGTTGGGGGTGTTTAGTCAGCTCCCTGTCTGCAATCACAATGTGGTATTTACGGAGCAGCTGGAATGGAACATCCCTGTCAGCGTGCTGGGCTCTGGGTCCCACCAGCTGAGAGACAAAATCCCCCAAATTCTCATTTTTTGGGGTATTTAGTCAGCTCCCTGCGTGCAGCTACAACACAGGATTTACAAATCAGCTGGAATAGAACACTCCATGAGTTTCCTGGTCTCTGGACCCCATTATCTGCAGGAACAACCCTCCAAAATTCCCATTATTTGGGGTGTTTACCCAGCTCCCTATCTGCAGCTACAACACAGATCAGCTGGAATACAACACCTCATGAGTTTCCTGGTCTCTGAATCCCCATCATCTGCAGGAACAAACCCCCAAATTCCCATTTTTGGGGTTTTACCCAACTCCCTATCTGCATCCACATCTCAGTATTTAAGGACCAGCTGGAATACAACACTCCATCAGCACACTGGGCTCTGGATCCCATTATCTGCAGGAACAACCCCCAAAATTCCCATTTTTGTTTACCCAACTCCCCATCTGCATCCATTATTCGATATTTATGGACCAGCTGGAATAGAACATCCCATCAGTGTGCTGGGCTCTGAATCCCATCAGCTGCAGGAACAACCCCCAAAATCCCAATTTTTGTTTACCCAACTCCCCATCTGCATCCATTATTCGATATTTATGGACCAGCTGGAATAGAACATCCCATCAGTGTGCTGGGCTCTGAATCCCATCAGCTGCAGGAACAACCCCCAAAATTCCCATTTTTGTTTACCCAACTCCCCATCTGCATCCATTATTCGATATTTATGGACCAGCTGGAATAGAACATCCCATCAGTGTGCTGGGCTCTGAATCCCATCAGCTGCAGGAACAACCCCCAAAATCCCAATTTTTGTTTACCCAACTCCCCATCTGCATCCATTATTCGATATTTATGGACCAGCTGGAATAGAACATCCCATCAGTGTGCTGGGCTCTGAATCCCATCAGCTGAAGGAGCAAAACCCCTAAAATTCCCATTATTTGGGGTATTTACCCAACTCCCTATCTGCAGCTACAACACAGATCAGCTGGAATACAACACCCCATCAGTTTCCTTGTCTCTGGACCCCATTACCTGCAGGAACACCCCCCAAATTCCCATTTTTGTTACCCAGCAGAGGCCCAGGTGCAGCTGCAGCTCGGCCAGGCGCCGCCCCACGCACATCCTCCTGCCCAGCCCGAAGGGCAGGTGGGAGAAGGGATGGATGGAGCCCCTGAGCAGCCAACGCTCGGGCCTGAACTCTGCCCAGCCCCTGAAATGCTCCTCACTGCATCCCAGGGCGTGGCTGTTGAGCATCAGCACCGTCTGCAGGAAAGGAAGGCAGAGAACACGTCACAACCCAGCGGCTGCGGGGTGGGAGAACTCAGCAGGGCAGATGGAGTTCCCAAAAAAATCATTGGGAATGTAGAAAAGGTCGTGGTTTCCTCAGGGAATGGTGGGGAAAGTTGAATAAAAAAAAAATGTTGGAATGGCACATCAAAATTATTCCAGGCAAATATTTCTAGCAGTGCAGGTTTTGTGGGAATCCTTGGGGGAATCCCTCCTTCCTTATCCTGGGGCTGGTACTTTGGCAAACCAGCTGCAAGCTGGAATATGAACAATTTCTGTGGTTTAAAGGGCAATTGATAAAAGGCAAAACATCCCAATGGACTGGATTAATGGACTTACCCCTTTGGGCAGCACATAATTTCCCAGAACCATTTCTGTGTCGATGGTGCGAGTGGTGAAAGGCACTGATGGGGTTAATCTGCAGGGAAAGACAACAATGGGTTAAATTCCCAGCAATTTCCCTTCTTTTACCCTTTAGACAGCAAGATGTATAAAATTCTGTGTGCTGGAAAATTCTCTCTCCCTTGTGCAAAGAAGCTGGTAAAAAAACCCAACAAAACAACCCAAAAAAACCATACCTAACCAAACCAAAAAAAAAAAAAAGAAAAAAAAAAAAAACCTGGTGATTTCTTTGGAAATGATTTGGGAATTTCACCTCATGGATTCTTTCAGACAGGCTTTTAGGTAAGGCATATTCCTCAGGCTCTCAGCACTTGGGCTCTCCTGGGCAGCCAAAACTCTCTGGATTTCCTGGAAAAGCTTCTCCTGGACATGTGGATTACGGGAGAGGTTGTACAGAGCCCACAGCAAACTGTTGGCTGTCTGGAAAAAGCAAAAAGAAAGGTTCAGTCTTCCTTTTTTTAGGGACAGGAGGAAGAAATTGCACGAAGTTCAAAGTAAAATTTATGGCTGGGCACAGCTTGATGGAATTTTGACAGCCTGAGGGATTATGAGCAGTCTCAGTTGTCCTCCAGAATTAAAAATGCAGGGATTTCAGGTAAAAATACAAGGATTTCTGGTAAAAATAAAGGGATTTCAGGGAAAAATACAAGGATTTCTGGTAAAAAAATCCATTTGCACTTGGGCCACTGAGGCCACTTTGGGGTTAACTCAATTCCAGGTGTGCTGGTGGTTGTGCTGTGGAAGGAAGGGGGAAACTGGGATGGTTTGAAACTTTTGGAAAATCAGCTTTACCATCTCCATCCTGGTGATCTGCAGGTAAGAAAGGAATTGGGAAAAAATAAAACTTTGGAAAATCAGCTTTACATCAGCACCTTGGTGATCTGCAACTAAGGAAGGAACTGGGAGGAATTTAAACCTTTGGAAAATCAGTTTTATGATCTCCACACCGGTGATCTGCAGTTCAGGAGGGAACTAGAATGATTTGAAACTTTTAGAAAATCAGTTTTTCCATCTCCATACTGGTGATCTATGGCTAGGGAGGGAACTGGAATGATTTGAAACCTTTGGAAAATCAGCTTTACCATGTCCATACTGGTGATTTGCAGCTCAGGAGAGAATTGGGAGGAATTGAAACCTTTGGAAATTCAGCTTTACCTGCTCCACCCAGGTGATTTGCAGCTCAGGAGAGAATTGGGAGGAATTTAAAATCTTGGAAAATCAGCTTTACCATCTCCATACTGGTGACCTATGGCTAGGGAGGGAACTGGAATGATTTGAAACCTTTGGAAAATCAGCTTTACCATCTCCATACTGGTCATTTGCAGTTCAGGAGAGAATTTGGAGGAATTGAAACCTTTGGAAATTCAGCTTTACCATCTCCACTGTGGTGATCTTCACTCAGGAGGGAATTGGGAGGGAATTGTGAGGAATGAAAACTTTGTAAACTCATCTTTACCGTCTCCACACCAGCGATCTGCAGCTCTGCAATGGCAGCATAGAGCTCCTTCCTGGACAGCTGTCCCCCCGAGTAGATGTCACACAGAAAATCCTCCTGGGGGCTGCCTGAGTGCTTCTGCAGCCTGCAGTCGATGGAGTGCTTGGCTGAGGAGGGCAGGATCAAAGGAAAATCCCTCAAAATCCCATAAAACCAACAGCAAACCCACGTGGGGTTTGATAGGAGTGCCAAGCTGTGCTCTGTTTGCAGCAGTGGGTAAAGAGTGAGGGGATTTATAGTGATTAAAGAATGAGGTTTTCACTTTTAACATAAAAAAAAACTCAGTCCCAAAAATCACTTTTCAACAGAGGAGCTTCTGCAAGATCTCAGGAATTTTAGTGTCTTAAATTAGAGGAGGAAATCAGTGACATGTTGAGGGAAATATTCAAAAGAGAAACAGGAGTGTGGAAAATTTATTACCTGAGGTTTTCAAAGGGAATCAAGGTGTTAAAAATCAAAGGGATTTAGCACCCAGAACCCCTGAGGGGAAATGTAAATCTTGGGTTTACCAGGGAAGGCACAAACATGCCAAATTTCAACATGCTGGGGCTTTTTTTTATTAAATAAAAATAAACAGATTTTGCTCATGAATATACCAGCTGTTAAAACCAGTTCCTGTAAGGAATTATTCATTTTAAGTGAAGGTGTCAAACTGGTTTTTCTGAGCAAAGCTGGTTGAAAGTGTCTTTCCTAAAGCCCATAAACTGCCCAGCAATAAAATAAGTGAGTGTGTGGCTGGCAGGATAAAAAGCCTTGGGACTCAAATGCCCAAGGGAAATATCTCAGTGTTACAACTTTCCAAAAGCTTTCTCAACCTTTAGTTATTCCTCTCGCTGCTTAAATTAATGAAATTCTAAAAATATTAAAAATACAAATTTAACTTCACATCTGGAATTTGAGTAATTTTTAACCTTGGAAGGCCAACTCAATTTAAATAGTGAAAAAATGTTGTCAAAAAGCCAAACTGCACCTTATTATTTAAATTACTTCTGGTTTTAAGATTTACAACTGTGTTGCAGGTTGTTCAGAAAAGCTTTAATTTCTTTTTTTTTTTTTTCTTTTAGTAAACAGGTTTTTGCTGCATGCAACTGCTCCTACATGGGAATAAATCCAGATTTAGGTGCAGCAAAGGACTTTTAATCTGTGCTGAAGGTGAGGATTAACAGCAAGTGTTAAAAAAAAAAAAATCAATTCCAGCCGAGGAGAAGACAGAGATAAAGGGCAAGGAGATGAATTGGGGTTGAATAATGACCTGTTTTAAATATATCATCCCATGCCTTGGTGTGAGCTTGCCAGACTTTGGTGTTGAGCCCCTTGTGCAGCTCCACGGGGGTCACCATCATCATCCCAAAAGTGGCCATCATCTGGGGGGGAAGAGGAGGAAAACCTTCTGTAATCCCTTTAATCCATCTGCTTCAATCCCTGAACAGCACCAGGCTGGAAAGTAGGGGGGATTTTCAGGAAGGCAAAAATTCTGCTGGATTTTCCATCCTGGACAGAGAGGGTGGGTCTCAGTCTGCTGAGATAAAAATTGGGGATTTTAGGAGCTTCCTCAGTAGGGAATGCATCCTGTTTATTTTAGGCAGCTGCTGGGAGTGGCACAAGGTGGTTTTTGGTAGCACAGAAGCCTGAGGCTGCTTTTTCCAGCTGACTCCTTTAAATTCTGCCTCTCATTAACAGCAGAGTGTAAAAATCCCCACAGCCCCAGAGACTCCCATACCGTTTTTACAGCCTTGATGAAGTTCAGACTTTCTTCCTCCACATCCTGCTGCAGGAGGCCAAACCTCTTTCCATACAGCACCAGACAGATACCTGTGGTTAGGCAATATTATAATTAAATTGATAAACCAAAGGGTGTGTGGGATGCTTTATTTATTGTCAAGGCTTGGATGAGCCTTCTGAAAATGTTCCTTGATACAGAGCAGCATCTGTGAAACACCTCCTGCTTTGCCTTGGCCCCAGCCAGGGTTAAACAGCTCAGGAGCAAAAATTTCTGCACAAATTAGGATTGCCACTGATCCCCTCACGAGCAGCAGAGCTGGATATTTGGTGAGGTCATTGAAGAAAACAGAGTGGCAGGAGAAATGGGCTTGAAGAGCTTTCCACAGCCACAAACCACTCACAAGCACTGGCAGCATCCCTCACTCCACATCTTCCCACTTGTCTTGTTTTCCCCTCTTTCTTTTCAAGCTGTCATTTGCTATTCCTCCCTTTCCAAAAGCAGCCATCACCACTGACAGTGGAAAAAAAAAAAAATCACTTTGAGGAGCTCAGTCCAGAGGCTGCTGAGAGGAGCCAGCCAAGAGAGTCAGGTCTGGCAAAGCTGCTTCATCCCTTTTTTTTGGGAATCTGAGCCACTTTGTGCTCTGTGTCACTCCTGGCAGATTCCTCAGTGTGCTCTGAAAGGTTTCTGAGGATGAGGTTCTGTCTTGGTAAATCATTCCCAATCCCAATGTCAACATTGGAAATGGGATTTTCCAATCTTTGCCTACAGCCAGCACTCTGTTATTGGAATATTTCATTGATCCTGCATTGCTGATAATTAAATATCAGATGGACAAAAATGGCTGTGTGTAATCTGATCCCACTCTAGATAAATGAACCATAATCACCCCAGTTTTTTGATTTATAAATCAGTGGAATATTTGAATTACAAGCTATGCAGAAATTTATTAATTTTGCACTGGCAGTCCCTGGTTATTCTGCAACTCTTTTTCCATGATATTACAGCTGAGAGTTTGGAAATAATCGGCCAACACATTCATCCCTGATCATATTTTAGCTGCAATGGCCTGGCAGGTGCAGCACACTCAGGCAAAATCTGACTCACTTTCAAAAGACCATTTGTTGAATTCTGAATAGATGTCTTCCATCTGTCCATTGTGGTCACAAATTTCATCTATTCTGTACATAAAATCCTCCAAGACCTAAATGGTGGAGAGAAGAGAGAGAAAAGAAGGGAATAAAATGGTGGAGAGAAGAGAGAGAAAAGAAGGGAATAAAATGACATCAACTGATAAAAATCTGGTGTAATTCAGCATTTCAGCTGCTTTCTAAGCAGATAGCAATCTTGTTTGAGAGGAATCCTTTTGTTCCCTGTTCTTTGGGCAAGATTCAGCTTCCCCCTGTGTGAACAAAGGTTTGGATTTGACACAACTCTGTGCTTCGATGAACTGTGCTTCCCTCCCAGGGATGCAATCCTTCACTGGGACAGCGCTGGGATTTCACAATTGGGGATTAAGGTGTTTATCACAGGTGCTCCTCAAACTCCCTCAGCAGCTCAGAGGTTAAGGACAGAGCTGTTCCCTGAGGGGACAGCACAAGAATGAAGGGGTAAAGGAAAAAAAAAAAACACTGAATGCAGGAAAAGCAGGGAAAAGCTGTTAGCAGGAGCCTGGATCCTTGTGGAATAATCCTGTTTTTCTGTGGAGTCTCAGCTCCAGTTTTCTGTGTGGTCTCAGACCCTGGCAATCAGTTTGTACTAGTTATTCCCTGAATGATCTGGGTCTGAAGTCGTGTTTTTATCGCTGTGGAGTAAATAAAGCCATGTGGATAAACCAGATCTGCTTTAATTCCCCGGGGGAGATAGAGGATTCCTGCGGGCACGGTACCTCATTGATGGTCGTATCCAATTTCATAACCTCCCTGGGCTTCATTAATTTCTTCTGAAAGGCGCTTCTCACCCTCTGCCAGTCCTTTCCCTCCCTGCATTGAAACAACGACAGCGAGGTTGGGGAGCGAAAAGCTCAAAGGGGAACGAAAAGAGAAAAAAAAAACCCAAACCCGCAGCGTGCGCATTGCTGATGCTCCATCGCACCGGCGGGGGAGCAGCCCCAAAAACACTCGGGGGAGGGGATTGAGTCCCAAAAACACTCGGGGGAGGGGAATGAGCCCCAAAAACCCTCGGGGGAGGGGAATGAGCCCCAAAAACCCTCGGGGGAGGGGGATGAGCCCCAAACACCCTCGGGGGAGGGGGATGAGCCCCAAACACCCTCGGGGGAGAGGGATGAGCCCGAAACAGCCTCGAGGGAGGGAGATGAGCCCCAAACACCCTCGGGGGAGGGAGATGAGCCCCAAACACCCTCGGGGGAGGGAGATGAGCCCCAAACACCCTCGGGGGAGGGAGATGAGCCCCAAACACCCTCGGGGGAGGGAGATGAGCCCCAAACACCCTCGGGGAGGGAGATGAGCCCCAAACACCCTCGGGGGAGGGAGATGAGCCCCAAACACCCTCGGGGGAGGGA
The DNA here is from genome assembly GCF_903797595.1 of Erithacus rubecula. Classification (NCBI taxonomy): domain Eukaryota; kingdom Metazoa; phylum Chordata; class Aves; order Passeriformes; family Muscicapidae; genus Erithacus; species Erithacus rubecula. Next base: position 12,807,849 of record NC_136670.1, on the reverse strand, counting down.
GATGAGCCCCAAACACGCTCGAGGGAGGGAGATGAGCCCCAAACACCCTCGGGGGAGGGGGATGAGCCCCAAACACCCTCGGGGGCTCAAGCCGGGGTGCCCCGGTCCCCGTGGAGCCGGGCTGGGCGCAGCCACATCCCCCGGGCTCCGGATCCCCCCGCACCCGCTGCCGGCAGCCGGGATGCTGCGGGTGCCACTCACAGGATGAGCAGCCCGTATCCCTCGTCGCGATAGTCGCGATAGGCTTTCCAGGGCTTGATCTCGAGGCGCTGGGGGCAGGGGCTCTCGCGGCGGTACAGAGCCTCCAGCAGGCAGGGATCCGCGATGTGCACCGAGTCGAACGCGCCCAGCTTCATGCGGAAAATCTTCCCGAACCTCCGGTGGTACTGAGCCTGGGGAGCAGGGGGGAAAAAAAATCAAAAAACCAAAAACCAAAAAAGCAAAGCAAAACAAAACACCAACCAAATAACAACAACAACAACAACGAAACAAACAAAGAAACAAAAAAATACGAGGTGAGTGCGGGGCGCTCCCCGGCGCAGCATCTTCATCCCATCCCACTCCATCCTCATCCCCACCCCATTCTCGGCTCCCTCCCCATCCCCGCCGCCTCACCAGCGTCTCGTGCTGCCTCTTGAGCCCCCCTTTCCAGAGCACGTCGGGCAGGCTGCCCATGAGCGGCCAGCTGGGCGGCCCGGGCAGCGTCTCCGCCGGCCGCAGGGCGCTCAGCGAGGAGGCGGCGCGGCCGCAGGTGCGCCCGGGGAGCCGGCGGGGCAGCAGGAGGAGGATGCTGCAGCCGCCCATGGCCGCCGTGCCGCCCCCGGGCGAGCCGAGGCGCTTTTATAGCAGCCCGAGGTGCTGGACTTTCATCCGCGCCAATGGCAGCCCTGGGTGGGGTGAGGTGGGGCGGCTGCCCCGGCCCTGCCCGCAGAGCCCGAGGGGCAGGCGGGGCAGGAAAGGGCTCGGGAGAGGCGGGGAAGGCACCGCGCCAGCGCCTCCGCCCGCTGGAACCGGGATGGGAACCGGGAATGCGGGGATGGGAACCGGGGATCCGGGGATGGGACCCTCTGGGATGTGGGGATGGGACACGCTGGGATCCGGGGATGGGAACCAGGAATGCGGGGATGGGAACCGGGGATCCGGGGATGGGAACCGGGGATCCGGGGATGGGACACGCTGGGATGCGCGGGTCGGACCTGTTGGGATGCGGGGATGGGAACCGGGAATGCGGGGATGGGAACCGGGGATCCGGGGATGGGACACGCTGGGATGCGGGGATGGGACACGCGGGGATGGGAACCGGGAATGCGAGGATGGGACACGCTGGGATGCGCGGGTCGGACCTGTTGGGATGCGGGGATGCACGGGTGGGACACGCTGGGATGCGGGGATGGGACACGCTGGGATGCGGGGATGCTCCGGCTCCGGTCCCCAGGAGGAGGGGACGCAGCGGTGGCAGCAGCTCCTCTCCCTGCCTGGAGTTCGTGTGAGCGGTTTCGTAGCTCTCTCTCTCTCTCTCCCTCTCTCTCTTTTTTTTTTTTTTTTTTTTTTTGTTTCCTTAATTCGTATTTTGGAGTCCGAGCACCGGCATGAGCGGGGAGCGGCTGTGGTGACCATCCCGCAGAGCGCAGGTGGCAGAGTCGTTCAGTTTTCCAGCAGCATTTGCACTTTTAAAAGACGGAATAAAATAAAAAAAAAAAATGCGAGGAGCTGAGGAATAACGAGTTGTGGGGTGTGAACTGTCCTTATCCTCTGGTTGAGTAACCAGAAAAGGTCATGTGGGCATCATCGCAGAAGGCAAAATTCCCTTCCCTAACACTGTGAGTGACATTAAATCCCGACAATAACCAGTGAATCACCTTTTAATCAGAAAATGCACAGAAATGCTCAAAGTTTGAGACTGAGAGAAGGAGAGGAGCAGGAACAGGTAAAGAAAGGAAGGGAAGGGAAGGGAAGGGAAGGGAAGGGAAGGGAAGGGAAGGGAAGGGAAGGGAAGGGAAGGGAAGGGAAGGGAAGGGAAGGGAAGGGAAGGGAAGGGAAGGGAAGGGAAGGGAAGGGAAGGGAAGGGAAGGAAGGGAAGGGAAGGGAAGGGAAGGGAAGGGAAGGGAAGGGAAGGAAGGGAAGGGAAGGGAAGGGAAGGGAAGGGAAGGGAAGGGAAGGGAAGGGAAGGGAAGGGAAGGGAAGGGAAGGGAAGGGAAGGGAAGGGAAGGGAAGTTTGATCCTACCTGTAATCCAGAGGATTTCCAGGAAAGACAGTTTGGCTTTCAAACTGTCAAATCACCCCACGCTACTTTTCTTTCTCAAGTGCCTTTTGTGACTCAGCTCTAATCCCCTTTATGCTTCTTGTCAGAAGCAGAGGGTGCAGACAATGAGTGTGCTGGACAGAGCACATGGTCAGAAGATGGATTTGACACATAAAGGCACAGGTCTCAAAGTCAAATTAACAAGAAGGAGACCAAGGCAGCAGTGATCAGCAGAGAGAAAATATACAAAAGAAAAGAAAATGTACACTGCAGAATTTTTCTGGGAGTTTTGTACCTCCTTCCCAAGTGATTTTCTGCAATGGGATCATGCTCTGTGGGCCACAAGGTCAGAGCACTTCCCAGGCAGGCTTTAAAGTTGATTCAAAGGTTTGTATTTTTTTTTTTTTTTTAAGGGGGGACACCACAAGCTGACATTCTGTGATTTGTTTGCTTTGAAGCAGTGCTGCTGGAACTCATCTCACTGCCCTTGCAGGCAGCACAGGCTCCATTCATTGATAAATTCTGAGAAACCAGGCAAGAAGAGACAATTTGTGCACTCTGCCTATTTAAGGAATGGAAATGAACTCATTTAAAGGGTCACAGCTCCGTGCCTGTGAAACCATGGCTTTGAAGAGGCTGGAGCAGGCAAGTCAAGACTAAACTGGGCACAGGTCAATTTTTCCATGTTCTTCACAGCTCTGGGGAGGAAACCACTCTGTTAATGTGAAATCTTGTCTCTCTGAAGCTGTTTTTAAATGACAAAATGGAAAAGGTTGTATTTAACTCCTGTGGTGTAGGTCCCTGGCAGGGAGGTTGGTGTGCTGGGAGCCTGGAGCTGGGAGAGCCAATAATTCCTCAATTCCTGCTCAAGGGCAAGTCCAGGGCTGTTTGCAGCCTCCCCTTCTTCCCTCCTTTTTAAAAGATCTCAAACCCAAGTTTGAATTTTCATTTGTGAACTTCAGAGCACACCAAGGGTTATCTCAAGAGAAAAGCAAAACCAGCTCAGTGCTCTTGAGCTGAATTTTGGGTGTATCCTCCACTGAGGCACCTGGAACTGTGAAGGTGTCACCACTGTCCCACAGGTGTCCCTCCACAAGATTCCAAATATTTTCCAATATAACAGCAAAAACCAGCTGGGAGTGGGAAATTAAAAACCCTTTTCACTTTTCCTCTATGGCAAGGAGGATTTTGAGGTGAAACACCAGGAAACAGCTGAAGATCAAAGCTAAAGAGCTGATTTTTCTATGCTGCTGTTTTGCTCTTGGTTTGATTTCAGGGGAGAATATTCCTTGAAAAACCATGGGGGATGCTTCTGTGGAAGATCTGTACATACAGCTGGCTCAGAATTTTTCATCACTAAATATTTAATTAATCCGAGTTTTAGAGGTGCTTTCTGAGCAGATTCAATTTCTAGTCCTATCTTTTAGAAAAAAAATTGCAACATATGTGAACAAAGCATGGAAATCCTAGAAAACTCAGAGCTCCTCCCTTAGATTTAAGGGGCTGAGATGTGCTTGGGAAGCTCATTAAAAACAACATCTGAATTTCCAGACCAAAACCTTGGAGCTCATGCAAAGTCACCTGAGTGATTTTGTGAAGTTCACTTGAAATACATCGAATATCAACAAAGTAACTCCTCAGTGGGAACAGCTTTATGTTTAAGTGGATTTTCATTCCAAATTGGGTTTTTATATTGGAAGTGGATTTTCATTCTCAATTGGGTTTTTATGTTGGGAGTGGATTTTCATTATGAATTGGGTTTTTAAATTGGAGTGGATTTTCATTCTGAATGCCTGTAACTCCAGCAGGTTTTCTTTTTGACAATTTACACAATCCTGACCTCTGCTTTTCCTCCTGGTTGGGAAAAGCTTTTTGCCAATTTGGCCTTAAAAATTTTGTGAAATCTCTGAGTTTTCTAACTTGATACAAAATACTGCAGTGCCACAGGAGAATGAGATTACCAGGGAGAGTGTGACAGGAAGGTATTTCACAATGTGGGGAAGGAAAATTGATTGCAACCTGCAAATTCTGGTTGTTATTGCAGGGTTTGCTTGTGTTTGTTTATACACTTTTAATTCTGTCTTAATTCTTTTAATTCTCCTTCCAGCTAAGGATCTTCAAGTTTTGTAAATATTGATGGGAAACTACAGCAATTCCCATTCTCCAGAACAGAAACTGAAATGGCTTTGAAAACTGAGATCTCCAAGTTGTTCACTGTTTGCTGTGACATGAAAGCAAAATAAACCTTTATTCTATTTTTACTAAAATACCAGGTTTTAACACTAAACTCCTTCTTATCTCACATGGTTGCTCCTCTCCAAGCTCTGCTGAGGAAACTGAGCCCAAGGCAATGCTGAGAGAGGGATCCAGACAAACACAGGGACAGATGAAAATTCAAATTCCTCCAGCCCAGGAATCTTCCAGCTGGCCAAGACCTGTGTGGAGATACCAACCTCAGCCATAAACATTGCAACACTCAGTCAGTGCATGGCTCAGGAGAATCAAGAGGTTTCTTCATTTAAATCAAGCAAAGATTGCTTAAAAAATAAAAATTGCACCATCATTTTGGTGAATAAACGTTTATTATCTGCTTTTGGTGAGCAGGAAATGCTTCATGCACTGCATCCTCTGGAGAGGAGCTTACAGGGGATAATCAGGGAGAAAATGGAGAGAACCAAGAAATTGAGGTCCAGGACAAGATGCTCTGATAGTCAGCTGAGCCAAATCTGAGTGAATTCCTCCTGAATTTGGGGTTGGTGAGATCCCTGAGCCAAATCTGAGTGAATTCCTCCTGAATTTGGGGTTGGTGACATCCCTGAGCCCAATCTGAGTGAATTCCTCCTGAATTTGGGGTTGGTGACATCCCTGAGCCCAATCTGAGTGAATTCCTCCTGAATTTGGGGTTGGTGACATCCCTGAGCCAAATCTGAGTGAATTCCTCCTGAATTTGGGGTTGTGACAAACCCTGAGCCCAATCTGAGTGAATTCTCCTGGGTGTCACAGCCCAGCTCTGTCCATGCACGAATTCAGAGAGAAAAGGAACAATATTATTAATATCATCATCACCCTGCCCACAGTTACTATTTAATATTAATACCTGGTCTCTAAATTTCCAAAAAACCTAAAATCAGCTGGAGATTTTTCATGTTTTTTACTGTTAAGGAGAGCTGCTGCTGGATGCCAGGGCACAGGGAGGGTGGAACAGCTCTGTCTGGAACTTTGGAATATTTTCTGCTGAAAACTTTAATACTTATATATAAAATACACCATGAATCCATTCTGTCCAAGCCCAAGGAGATGAGTTTGGGCTTTCAGCAGTGCATTGCTGTGAGCTGAGTGTGTTTGGCTCCCACTGTGTCCCTCAGAGCCACAAGAAATCTCCAGGCTCTGCCTGTGCCATGAGTCAGGTCTGGGGCTGTGCTTGGTGAACCCAATTCCCTCTGGGCCATGTCCTGGTTCCTCCTGTTCCTGCTGCTGCATCAGATAAAACCTGCCCTGAGCTGAAAAGGGTTTGGTTTCAGGTCTCTGAGTGCAGTTCTGCCCTTGGGAAAATGGTTTTTTGTGTGTTTTTGTTTTTTGTTTTTTTGGTTTTTTTTAATTTTTTTTTTTTTTTCTCTGGTTGATAAAGCAGCAGAAGAACCCCTCTGGTGTGTCCCTGAGGAAAAGTCTTCTTCCAGACCCTTGTGGGTCAACCAACACCTTCCCCATCCAAAGGAAAAAAAAAAAAAGGGTTAAAAGATAAAAAAGGCAGATTTGTACACATTAAAAAATGCTGAATAACAGCACAGACAGGACATATTAATGAGAGACCTCTGAGAGTGCAGAACCTTCAGATTCAATAGTAAAAAAAAATCTGTTGTGCTTTAAGGTGAGGGAATCCATCAGGGTGATGGTTGTGCAGGGGACTCTGCTCCTCCTCAGGTGCATTTTTCAAGGAATACAAACTGATTTTTGAATCTGCAGCACTGCCAGTGCTGCTTTCAGAAAGGAAATCATTTCTACCTGCATGGGTGTGACTGCAGGCCTTGTCTCAGGAAGTTTGGGAGCAGTTTTCACTGAAGGTGAAACACAAAAGTTAAAAAAAGGCAAAAATGATGCTGCAGCTTCAGGCCCTAGAGAGATTTCCAGTACAGGCCACAAAAAGTTTCTGGAAAATGGAACTGTTCCACCTCTAGAAATATTTATTGAACAATAAATGGAGTAAGGAAAATGCAAGTTTTAATATTTTCGAGCCTGGAATGTTCCCTGTTGATATTGAAAAAGCCAAATGCTGCTGAGGAAAGGCAGGGTGGCAGAGGCAGAGTTCCCCTTTTATTTGGAATAAAACCAGCAGAGGTTTTATAACCAGAGTTATAAAACTCTGTGTTTGCTCTGCTGCTCACCCAGGGTGGGTTAAAGGCCCTTGGATGTGCCCAGCCCCAGGGATTTCCCAGCAGAAGGGAATCTCCAGCTCCATCTGGGGCAGGGCAGGGACAACTTCCCCTCACCAGGGATAAAATTTATTGGGATGCCTTGCAGAAAGAGCCCAATGAAATGTAATAACTAATGTGGGGTAGATGTGAGTTTAGAGGAGGCTGCAGTGGTGAAATGGGGAGGTTGCTTTGGTCTAACATGAGGTATTTTGAAAGAATGGGGGTAGGAAGGTGAGAAAATCTGCTCCATTTCCCTCAGATTGCAAAAGAATTTAAAAATTCTCATCAGAAGATTTGCCATATCAATAATTAGAAGCTGTCTCATTTGGAAAAGATGAACACCTTTGGAAAAGGATTCTTTTTATTCAAACTCCATCCCCCAGCAATGCTGGTGCAAGAAGGGCAGACACAAAGACCTGCATTCCACAATAAATCACCAAATTTTGGGAATGTCACAGCACTGCCACCTGCTTCACCACAACTGAACCAGGAACAATTCCTGTGCCTTTTGCTCAGTGTGATCCAGGCTGAACCTGGAAATCCAACCACTGCATCCTGCCCATTTCCAGTGCACCTTGAACTTACAAAAACACCCCTGTGTGGGGGTTCCAAGGTCACCAAGGTCCTTCAGGGAAAGGGGGGAAGATTTTGGCAACTCCAAAGGTCTCTGTGAGGCAGCAGAAGCCTGGCAATGCCCTTCCCCAGGGGGCTGGATTGCAAAAGGCTGGAGCAAGGGAGGAGAAAACGTGTGAAAAAGCCCAGAGGAGCTGTGGGATGGAGGCAGGGCATGGAAGGGATCCCAGCAGAGCAAGAAGCAGCAAGTCCTTTATGCAACTGGAGAAAGGAGGGCGCTGGGTTCAGTGGGTTTCTCTCACCCTGTGCTGTTTTCACTTTTATTTACAGAGGAGAGCTCTGCAGCCAGTTCCTCTTGGCAATGCTCACCCCACTGAGCCTGCCCCAGCATGTGGGAGAAAAATTGCTTTTCAAAGCCTTGGAGTCATCGGATTCTTGTGAAATCCACTCCTTTTCTCTTGAGGGAAATTGCTCTGGCTCTGTTAATCCAGCTCAGGCTGTGTCCTTTCCTAGCAGGATCCTCATCTTGTTTTCTGAAGAAAACAGAGCTTTAGAGCTGGGATTGTGTTTTTATAGGAATTAATAATGATGTGGTTCTCCAGGGAGGAATTTGGTGATTAACTTTTCCCCTCAGTGGGATGATGCAGCAAAATAAAATCTAACATCAGCTTGAGAGCCACCAAAAACATTTTTTATTATTCTGTCTTTCCTACTGATTTGGAACAGTGGTTTTGAAATGAGCATCATTCAGAACAGAGGAAAAAAAACCAAAAAACATAAAAAAACCCCCAAAAACCAAACTTAAATAATTCTATTTTGGGCAATGTCATAGAATTAAGTGTCCCATTATCCCATCCCGTTATCTCATCCCATCCCATCCCATCCCATCCCATCCCATCCCATCCCATCCCATCCCATCCCATTGATCCCATCCCATCCCATTGATCCCCTCCCATCCCATTGATCTCATTGATCCTATCCCATTATCCCATGCCATGCCATGCCATGCCATCGATCCCATTGATCCTGTCCCATTTTCCCATTATCCCATTATTCCATTATCCCATCCCATCGATCCTATCGATCCCATTATCCCATTGATCCCATTATCCCATCCCATTGTTCCTATTTTCCCATTGTTCCCATTGATCCCATCGATCCCATTGATCCCATTGATCCCATTGATCCTATCCCATCGATCCCATTGATCCCATTGATCCCATTATCCCATCCCATTGTTCCTATTGTTCCCATTGTTCCCATTGATCCCATTGATCCCATTATCCCATTGATCCCATCGATCCCATTGATGCCATTGATCCTATCCCATTGATCCCATCGATCCCATTGATCCCATCGATCCTATCCCATTGATTCCATTATCCCATTGATCCCATTATCCCATTGTTCCCATCGATTCAATTATCCCATTGTTCCCATCGATCCCATTATCCCATTGTTCCCATCGATTCAATTATCCCATTGTTCCCATCGATCCCATTATCCCATTGTTCCCATCGATTCAATTATCCCATTGATCCCATTATCCCATTGTTCCCATCGATTCAATTATCCTATTGATCCCATCGATCCCATTATCCCATTGTTCCCATCGATTCAATTATCCCATTGATCCCATCGATCCCATCGATCCCATCGATCCCATCGATCCCATTGATCCCATCGATCCCATTATCCCATTGTTCCCATCGATTCAATTATCCCATCGATCCCATCGATCCCATTGATCCCATCGATCCCATCGATCCCATTGATCCCATCGATCCCATCGATCCCATTATCCTATCGATCCCATCGCTCCCATTATCCCATTGTTCCCATCGATTCAATTATCCCATTGATCCCATTGATCCCATCAATCCCATTATCCCATTGTTCCCATCGATTCAATTATCCCATCGATCCCATCGATTCAATTATCCCATTGATCCCATCGATTCAATTATCCCATTGATCCCATCGATCCCATTATCCCATCGATCCCATTATCCCATTGTTCCCATCAATTCAATTATCCCATTGATCCCATCGATCCCATTATCCCATCGATCCCATTATCCCATTGTTCCCATCGATTCAATTATCCCATTGATCCCATCGATTCAATTATCCCATCGATCCCATCGATCCCATTATCCCATTGTTCCCATCGATCCCATTATCCCATCGATCCCATCGATCCCATTGATCCCATCGATCCCATTATCCCATCGATCCCATTATCCCTTTGATCCCATTATCCTATCGATCCCATCGATCCCATTATCCCATTGATCCCATCGATCCCATTATCCCATTGTTCCCATCGATCCCATTATCCCATCGATCCCATCGATCCCATTATCCTATCGATCCCATCGATCCCATTATCCCATCGATCCCATCGATCCCATCGATCCCATTATCCCATTGTTCCCATCGATCCCATTATCCCATCGATCCCATCGATCCCATCATCCCATTGATCCCATTATCCCATCGATCCCATCGATCCCATTATCCCATTCCCCACTCCCCCATCCCGCCATTCCCGGCACACAGCGCCCCCTGGCGGACCGCTGCCCGATCCGCCTCTCTCGGACCGTACCAAGTACCGCGGGGGCGCCTCCACCTTCACTCCGTGTCCCGAGGCCTCTCTGTCTATCCCGCCGCGCTGAGAGCGCTGCGAAAAGAGACAAATCCCGATTTTCACAGAGATGTGACCGTTTCTTGCAGTTTTCCATCTTTTTTTTTCTTTTTCCCGTGCCCGCCGCTCCTCCTCTGCGCGAGGGGCGGATGGTTCGGCGGCAACATGGCCGCCACCATGAAGAAGGCGGTGAGTGCGGGACGGGCCCGGGGATTTTTGGTTCTTTTTTACAGGATTTGGTGCTTTATCGGCGGAGTTCGGTCCCTTCCTGCGGAGTTCCATCCCTCCCGAGGGGGTTTCAGCTCCTCGGCTGCGCTCCGGGCCGGGCAGGGAGCTGAGGCCGGCCCGGTTCCAGCCGAGGGGCTGAGGGCGTTGGGCTCCTCGCAAACAGCAAGGCCAGGCTGCATCTGAGGGGAAAACATCCTCTGAGAGGGTGGGGAACTACGGAATCATCATCGCGGCTTGGCTTGGGAGAGTTTAAAATTCATCTAATTCCGTCATTCCACCTCGCACTGTCCCCTCGGGCACCGCAGGGATGCAGAGCGGCCACAGCTCCTCGGGGAATTCCCCATATCCCACCCAAAACTCCTCTCCGGCACTTGGAAGCCATTCTGTCACTAGTTTGAAGCCATTCTGGCACTGGTTTTAAGCCATTCTGACACTGGTTTTAAGCCATTCTGTCACTAGTTTGAAGCCATTCTGACACTGGTTTTAAGCCATTCTGTCACTAGTTTGAAGCCATTCTGGCACTGGTTTTAAGCCATTGTGTCACTGGTTTGAAGCCATTGTGTCACTGGTTTGAAGCCATTGTTTTAATTGGTTTGAAGCCGTTGTTTCACTGGTTTTAAGCCATTCTGGCACTGGTTTTAAGCCATTGTGTCACTGGTTTTAAGCCATTCTGGCACTGGTTTGAAGCCATTGTTTTAATTGGTTTGAAGCCATTGTTTTAATTGGTTTGAAGCCGTTGTTTCACTGGTTTGAAGCCATTGTTTCACTGGTTTGAAGCCATTCTGTCACTATCTGCTCTGTTTTCCAGGTTCAGCCTGGATCCCACTGAGCAAAAGGCACAGGAATTGTTCCTGGTTCAGTTGTGGTGAAGCAGGTGGCAGTGCTGTGACATTCCCAAAATTTGGTGATTTATTGTGGAATGCAGGTCTTTGTGTCTGCCCTTCTTGCACCAGCATTGCAGTAGGGTGGAGGTTGAAGAAAAAGAATCTTTTCCAAGGGTGTTCATCTTTTGCAGAAAAGATCTTAATGAGACCTATGGCAAATCCTCTGATGAGAATTTTAAAATTCTTTTGCAATCTGAGGGAAGTGGGGCAGATTTTCTCACCTTCCTACCCCCATTCTTTCAAAATACCTCATGTTAGACCAAAGCAACCTCCCCATTTCACCACTGCAGCCTCTTCTATACTCACATCTACCCCACATTAACTAACTGTTAACATTCTCTCTCCAGAGAAAACTCAGAGCAGAGTGTCCAATTCCTCTCAGTGTCAAGGAAACCTTTGGCTTTAGGATGCTGTGGCTGCCCAGTGTTTTAATTGGGTGTTACCCATCTAAATATTGATATTTCTGATGTCCTTGAAGAGGCACTTTGAGCAGCCAGTGCATAAGCAGCATGTTGTGACTGTCAGATTATTTTCCAGACCCTTCACAGGAATATCCCTGCACTTGGACTCAAGTTGATGTAAGAACTGAAATCATCATTTTTACCTCTCCTCTTTGCAGGCTGCAGAAGATGTCAATGTCACCTTTGAAGATCAACAGAAAATTAACAAGTTTGCAAGAAATACCAGCAGGATCACAGAGCTGAAAGAAGAAATAGAAGTGAAAAAGGTATATTTGCTTCAGGTGTCATTAACTTTTCATTGGCCTGAATTAATTTTCAGCTGGAACATAGAAAATTAGCAGCAGTGAGTTACTGTGAGTTGAGGTAATGTTTGGGTTCTGATGCTTTGGAAATATAGAATGGTAAAAGTATATCAGATATTAGTGAGCTGTATTTCACTGCTTAGGCAGTTAATTATTGTGTTAATGAGATATAATGATTATTAACCAGGAATTTCTAGTGCTAAAGTTCTCTTGAATTTAATCCTGCTGCTAAACTCCAGCTCTGGAGCTGTTCCATGAATTATCCTAGTGGTGGCTGGGGCTTGTTCCCAAAATCCATCCTGAGTTCCTTATCCTGCTCTGTGTCCACTGAAATGCTTTACAAAAGATTTGGAATTTTTGAAAAAATTCCTTTCTCTTTCTGTGTCCTGGCAAACAGAAACAGCTGCAGAACCTGGAGGATGCCTGTGATGACATTGTGCTGCTGGATGATGCTGATTCCCAGCTGATCCCCTACCAGATTGGGGATGTTTTCATCAGCCATTCCCTGGAGGAGACCCAGGAGATGCTGGAGGAGGCAAAGGTTTGTCTGGAGCTGCTGGAGTGCCCTGGCTGTGTGCTGGCACTGCCCTGGCATGATCTGGGCATCCTTGGAGCTCCCACAGGCTAAAATTGCTGCTGCATTTAGGATTTGAGTCTCTCCAAAGGCACTGCAGCAATAAATCCTGCAGCCAGACCTGGGAATGAGTTGGAAAAGAGGCAGCTCTCTTGGTGCTGTGTTGGTTTGTTGCACAGAATTGGTTGATGTTTATTTATTTTGTCTTTTTCAGAGGAGTTTACAAGAGGAAATTGAAGGCTTGGAGTCCCGAGTGGAGTCGATCCAGAGGGTGCTGTCTGACCTCAAAGTTCAGCTCTATGCAAAGTTTGGAAATAACATCAATCTGGAGGCTGAGGACAGTTAAAGCTTTGCTGAACACAACACCCAGCTTTTCTTGGGTTATTAAATGTTTTGATAACAGTGCTGCAATTACATTTGAGAAAAGAAAATCCATTCCTTTCTTTTTCTTGGTCAGGTGTTTTTTTTGGGTTTTTTTTTTTTTTTTTTACTTTCCTGTAAAGTTCTGTATATTTAATAAGAACTTTCTTATGTTGGTTATTGCAGTTATTTATTTATTCAGGAAAACACTGACTTCACATTGTTGGTAAAACATCAAGATTGGAATATTTGCATTGTTTATTAAGGCAATAAAGCCAGGCATGTATTGGAGTCTCCTAGATCTTGTTCTCTGCTCATGAAAAGGTTTCAAACAGGTAGAAAAAGGGAATTTTGGAGTGGCTGTTGGATGAAAGCTGTGTGATACAGGACATGATGAGGGAGTGATGCTGTTCAGGTTTTATTTTTTTAATTCCTCTGTACTTTACCTCAGCTGTCAGGAATTTGCCAGAGGACAAACAAAGGCTCTTTAAAGCTCACTTTGGCAGTGAGGAAAAGCTTTTGGAGCCCCCCTATTCCCTCATTAACTGCTTTGTGTCTGGGAATCCCAAAAAATGCTGCAAGTCACAGTGTTGAATCTTAATTTCTAATTTTCCTGAGCAGTTCCTAAACCCATTTTTATTTAAGAAATTGGTGTCACAGTTGTTGTCACAGTCAGCATCAACCCTAATCTGGGCCTCCATCACTAGGATGAGATTTTTAAATGTCTTAATTGGCTTAAAAACCAAAATAAATACAAGAGGGCTGTTTTTTCCAGGTGAGAACTGCTGGAGTTTGACCCAGAACGAGGAGCACCCAGCAGGTGGCATCAGAGATCTGGGAATGCCAATTTTGGCCAAGCCCACACCAGGCTGGCAGTGCCACTGCTGGGGGAGAAGCTTTGGCTGCAGAGATCCTTCAATTGCTGTGCTGAGCATTTCCCAGCTCTGCAGGGATTTCAAATGATTGTCACTTCCAGCTAGACCACAGCATGTCACTGTGGGGAGATAAAAAGGGGTTTGGAATGCTTTGGAGTGGAGGAGACCTTAAAGATGATTTATTTCCACCTCTCCTGCCACAGCAGGGTGTGGAGAACTTCCCTAAAATTGGGGTTGGCCATAAATACAGTGCTGGTGTTTAGGGAAGAATGTTCAGAGCCACAGATCTGATTTTCCTCTTATTTTCTCTTCCTTTAGGGTTTTATATATGTAATTAATTTTTCCTGTTGGCTTAGTCCTTGCTACAAAAATGTGAGGGCTTTTTGCACCTGGGATGTCCAATTTCCTCATGTGCTCTGGACAATTGTGTTTGCAGATCATTCCACCTCAGAATTTTTCAGCTCAGCCTCTGAATTTTTGTCATTTGCAGAGCTCCTGTGCCAAGCCATCATTTGGTATTTTTAGATGTGGAAAGCAGAATGTGCAGGGAACATTTTTTATTTTTTTTTTTTTATTCTGGAGTTGTCATTGTAGAAGTGACTTTGCAGATGGTCCATCAGCTGCTTGGAAGTGTTTGACAGCATCTTGGTTTTGCCTTTTAATAATCTTCCTGCCGTGAAGATTTGCAATTGTTTTTGAGTTGGCACTTTGTTCAGCACCTCATGTTCTAAGGACTTTTTATTTTTGGTGGATTGGAATCTGTTATCTCTAATAAAGTTTCTTTTACCTGAACAAGAGAATTATAATAGAGACCCATGAACCAAACCCTGAACACCTCCTGAATCATTCAGGTGCACTTGGCAATAGAAATGTTTAAATATCCTGGTCACAATGGCAAGAATTTATTGCCATTCTCTGTGTTGGTAAAAAATGACATTTGTAAGGCACCTGGAGGATGAAATGTGTCCCCAAGTGCTGCTCTTTAATCCCAGAGTGCTGGGCTGAGGATCCCTTACTGATGGAATCACTTATTCAGCTTCATTTTTGTCTTAAAATACAATTTCAGCCCAGGTTTTATTCTGCAAGTCACAGAGTCACCCATGGCTGGTTTTTCACTGGGCTGCAGCAATTAAAGCAATAAAATACAGGTGAAATTCAGCTCACTTTAGTGCCTGCTGTCAAGGAGATTTTTCAAACTTTGTAAAACCTCTGTCAGACACAGTGGGATTAAATTCCTGTACTCAAGGTATTTCCAGGGCTTGGTTGTGATTCTGCATCTCTGACACACAAATGTTCCTCAGGATGATCTCCAGTGGAATCTTTGTTAATCCCCAGTTTGTAGAGCAGACCTGGGATCCCTTTCCACTCCACAGTACAAATGTGGTGCATAATTATTCAGTAATTGCAGGAAATGGTGTGTGGCTGAAGCACTGATAATTTTCTGATCATGAAATCACATCCAAGGGCAAAAAGAGACTGAATTCTGAATACTGAAGGCACATTTTCTGTAGGAACAACAGAACTGAGCAGTTTTGGTTTGCATGAGTCAGTGGTTCAGATAATTTATCTAATGTTATTCTAATAGTCTGATTCACTAGAGAGGAAAAAAAAATATTAATGTATATAATAAGGCCTGACAGAAATTATTTACAACCAGCTTTGTCTTTATTTAGATTGCATGAGTCACACAGAAAACCAAATTATTTTGTAATTAAACTGGGGCTGCACAGGACACCAAACACAGGATTCCCCCAGCAGCAGATGGAATTTGGTTTGCACTAGGGAGAATTTCATCCAGCTGATAAAAGGTGGAATAAAAAATGGAATAAAAAATTATAAACATGAGGAGAACATGAGGATGTGCTCAGTGTTGGACTCCAGGCTAGGCCAGGACTGCTCCCAGCCATTCCTTAAGGAAAAATCCCTGTTGGATTTTCAGCACAGCCCAGCAAAGTGAGGAAAAACCTTCAGTGGAGTTTTTGAGCCTGCCAAGTTTTACCCTTCAAGCCCAGTCCAGAATTCCATCAAATCCCCAAATTTGGGTGCTTTGTACTTCTTCTGTACCAAACAGCAGACTTACAATGCACAGCTTTGGGGATTTAAAATTTCTATTTAGATTTAAATCTCTGCTGTCTCTGGGATGTCTGAATTTAACCAAGCTCCTGGGTAAGGCCTGGCCTTTGACCAACAACCTACAGCACACAAATATTTATTTATTTACCAGATAAAACCTGGTGCCTTTGGGTACAATCAACTCAGAGGAAAATTATTAATTCCAACACACATGTTGGTAACTCCAACACTGCTTTTTATAACACTTGAAGGGAAAATAATCCAACTTTCAGTTCCATTGCTGTTGGGAAAGCACTTATCCCCCAGTTTTTAATCTTGCTGTTAAAAATTCAGCCAGAAGAGCTTTGGTTTGTTTCTGAAAATGTCTCCCAGCATCAATGTTGAACTTATCAGGGATCAAACAGCCTCTGGGAAACTTTTAAAACTAAATCTTGTCCCTGTTTGTAGGGGTTGGAGATGTGTTCAGATGTTTTTCAAATAATTTCAGTGATCATTTCAGCTCTTGAAGAGTCATGGGTGAGTTGGAGATGTTCAGGATGGCATTTATAGGAGCTGACTTTGACTTTTGCAGAAAATGCTGCTGCAACATGTGTGCAGACAAATAGAAATATTAAAAATTACAATTTAAAAATGGGAATATTAAAATTCACTGCTTTGATCTAAAGGGATAGATACTGTAGAAGAATTTGGGTCCTAATGACACATTGCAGGCACAATACTTGATTTTAGACAAGTGGTAGAAAAAATCAACTGCAGAATTTCTTTTACTCCTACATTTATTGAATTTGCCAGCTCTACAGTTGAAGATAGATTTCTAAATATCTAAATGCAGATTTGCATTTCCATCTAGTGACTGCAAACCCCCAGGTGCAGAGTGTGGGATCCTCACGCCTGTGGGGCTCAGGCCATGTTTTATCAGGGTTTTTATCTCCCACCAGGGCTGCATGAACATGAGTTCACACTCAGCCCTGGCTGCCTGATTTATCACAGCTCCTGTGTCCAGCTGAGCCCAGGAATATTCAACATTGAGGAAAAGTCAGAGAGAGAAAAGGGCTGGAATCAGGGCTCTGCATGCAGCTCTGAGCTGCTTTAACTCCCTAATCAAACCTGCTCTGTGCCTAAACCAAGTTAAGCAACTGTTAAAGCTACAAATTATTTATAAATTCTGAAAAACCACCACAGGCTCCTCTGAGCAGCCTCCTCACCCTCAGAGGAGGAAATTATTCACAATATCCCATCCAAACCTCCTCTCTGTCAGTTTGTTCCATTGATTTGCTGATCAGTGCCCCACCAAAACAAAACAAAACAAAATAAATCATGAAGCTGCTGATGAGCTCGATTTGAGAGGCTTTGGGCTCCTGATAAAGCTGGGATCAGAGGCTTTTATCCCTGTCATTTTGTACCCCAGCCTGTCATTAGTCATTTGAACTCACAGCAAATGTCAGCCAGGGAAATCTCTGCTGTTTGGAAATACATTAAATACATTATTGGGGCTGTTCTCTTGGACAAAGAGCTGTCAGATCCCATTAGCACAGCTTGTCCATCTCCCATGGCTTCTTTTTGAGACATAAAGCTTGGAGCAATATGATACCAGTCTGTTGATTAATTAAAGGTTGCAAAGTGGATTCTTTATCTGATTTTCTGTACAAGAAGGCACAGCTTTGCTACTGATAATTCACAGGGCTCAGGAGAGATTTCATCTGCTCAACACCCAGTGCATTCAAGAGGAAGAAACTTTCCTTTAAATCATTTTAAAGCACATCAGGATTCCAGGGAACTGAAACCACGAGGATCATTCCAGAGCTTCCCTGGGCTGGTGTATGTGCAGTGCAGGACAAGTGTAGATTCCAAACCTGGTGGTGTTTGGTGAACTGGAAGAGGGGAAATGTCAGCAGGGCAGGGGCAGGAAAATCCTGAAGGAAAAGGAGCAGCACAAGCTCAGGCAGGTGATGGCAACAGAGCTGGGAATTCCCAACAGGAATTTCTGCTGGGGTTGGGATGAGCAGCAGCTGGTGGCTGGAACCAAAGCCGAGCTCTGAAAGCCCCAGGACAGTTCAGGAGTCCCTGGGATCCAGGGAAAGCAGGGAAAGCCATTCCCAGCTGGGCTGGGGGTGATGCAGAGCTGCTCATCCTGTCATGCCACAGATTGCAGCCAAAAGGCCAAACCCATCCTCATCCATCACCCAGGTTTTTCCCTGCAGTATCAATTTGGGGTTGGTGGCAGTTAAACCAGAGGAGGAATTGATTTTCTGGGTGTAGAGTGCAGAATTTAGCTGGATACAAAAGCATAAGCCATTCCCCCTGTCAGGCATGGGGCTGGATTGTGTCCTTCATCCTCTTTTTTGGGCAGCTTCATACCTTTGGATTATTTAGAAAAAGCTTTTAAAGTTTTGCTGAACAAATTACTTTCCAGTGAGAAAAGCAGAACTTTTTCTGAAGAGAGGAGATGTATTTTTGCCCAGTTCTAACAAAGTGATTGGAGCTGGCAGCTCAGTTATGAAATCAGAGTTTCATTTTTCAGACATTACCCAGCCACCAAAAGACTTCCACTGGAAGAAGAAGTGTCAGTAATAAATGGTTACCTGGAGTAAGAATTACACTATTGTCTGTGGACTGTTTTAAAATCTGATTTTGACTTTTCTCAAAATAATTGTGCTGCAGGAGATCAGGCACTGAGATGGGAACTGCAGTTCTGACATCTCAGTATCACCATCCCAGCTCCCAGTTTCAGTTCATTATTTCACCAATTGTGTCACTTTTATTTCCTTGGTGACTGGAGTGATTTAGCAAGTTCATTGACACTCAGGGTTCAGAGAACCTGCAAGTAAGATGGATTTTCTGTTTGCAGTCAAGTATTTTAATTATCAAGTTAAAAATCTTTTCCTTCAAACACAGAACACTTCTTGTGTGAGGTGGATATTTGGTATACAGAGCTCTAAAAAAACTTAGCCAGATACAGAAAAATCCAAGTCCAGAGCTCCATTTTTGTTTTGTTTTTAGTGCTTTAGTTGATGGCAGCATGTCCTTAAGATTGTAGATAAACAGATAAATTTGTAGATAATTAGTTCCAGTAAGCACAGAGCATTCAGCAGCACCAAGCTGATATTTCCAGGCATCTCATTTCACCATTGGCTGAAAAACATGTTTAACATTTTCTGCAAAACAGAAAATGACTTCTCCTCTCCCTCTGCTGTTTGATTTACTCTGGTGTCTTTGCATTTTTCCCACCCTTCCTCCAGCCACTCTGTAATTCTGATGATTAAATGTGCAATTAAGGCTTAAGCACTATTAGCACAAGGGATTTGGAAATTAGGATGGGACTGTAACACTGACATCCAATTTCAGTGGCAGCAGTGCTGGACCAGGACAGAGATTTTCATCTTGCAGGGCAGGGCTGGGTGGCTCTGCCCTGCCAATTCCTCACAGGGACCCCCTGGAATGGATTTATCCTCAGTAATTTCTGGAATTATGAGAGTGCTGACAACATACCAATGGCACAGTGCAAATTATATTATTTTAACTTGTTTATCAACTTGTCATCCCAGCCTTTCTCTTATTTTTTTTCCCCCAGTGCAGCAGTGTAAATCTGACTCATGCAGGGAAAGTCACAAAGATGCACTGGCCTGTCTGGATCCCCAGCAATATTATTATGAGAAATGCATTAATTTGTCTGTATGGAAAGGATTTAAAGGTTGTTGCATTCATTTGTTACCAGAGCCTGAGTGCTTAATCACAGACTGGCTGCAGCAAGAAAATGATCTCTTCTTCTCAGCTCCATTAACAGCACTTTTACAGAGTCCTGGAAAATATAAATATTGGAGGATGTTAATGGAAATGACACCTGTAGCTGATGTATTGGTGCCAGGAAATGTGATTAAGTGCCCTGTTAATTAACTCCTTTGCTCTGGTACTTCTACAAGTGGAGTCATTTTTTAAAGGTAGCTGAACTGCCTGGAAAAGGGCACTGCTCTGATTTGGGGGTTTTACCTGGAGAATTTTACCTGCTCCTGATTTTAAACACTTCACTTCAATTGCACTCATGATTCCCCAGACCCCAGCAGAGATATAAAGCTGAAAATCTCTTACAGGGCCTGCTTCACTGCCTGTTTATTTCCTTTGGTTGAAATACCTGAAATACTGTCAGGATAATTTAAAAATATCTCATTTCTTCCCATATAAAAATACTTGAGATGATGATTAAGTGTTAAAATGAGATTGATAGCATCAGGATTCCTCTTTAACTGCTCCTCTGGCCCAAGCAGGTTGCAGAGCTGGGGACAAATCCCTCTGACACTCATCCCTGTGTGCAGCTCATTATTGGGCATCAACCCAGAAATCATTCCAGGTTTTCCACAGGTTTTTCTGTCCATGTTCAGGGTGGTACAACCTTGGTGAAGAGACACAGGGCTGAAGAAATAGAGGGTTTTTCCTGTATTAAACCAGAAGAAAGGGCAGGTTTGGTTCAGGGAATTAGAGCCAAGAGCAGCATGAGTTTTACCTGGCAGAGCAGCAATTTGCTGGGGAATATTAATTCCTGTTAGCTTTCTTTTCTTTTTAATATTCTTTTTTTTTTTTCATTGACAGAACCACTCTGCTGATTGTAAAAAATGATCAGCCCAGCTCTGAACACAACCAGGAGACATTAACTTGCCTCTGGTCCCCCCCTTTGCATCCTGCAGCTGTTAATGAGTTAATGAGGGGTGCAGGTTTAATGAGCAGAGCACCAATGAGGCACAGGGGAGTGGGTCAGAGCTCATGCAGCTGCTGAGTGAAGCTTTAATTAACAATCTCCAGTCATTAGCTGCACAACTACCTGTGCAGGAGCTGATCCCCATCCCCTGGTGCCACTGATGGATTTGGGATTTGTTTGGGTTGGGAAAAATGCTGAGATCCTTCAGTTTAAGTCACTGCCACACTCTGCATGGCTGCCTTCATTTTGGGTTTAATTACAATTTTCCAGCCTGACTTTCAATTAGCTTTGCTGCAGGTGGATAGCAAATCTTTGTAGGGCCTTGCAAAAAAAATATTAAACAACAAAAATTTAATTTTTTATAGAGATGTTGCTGATAAAATTTCTGGAGGCTGATCCTGGTTGTGCTATCCATGAACTCTGAGATGCCTCAGTTCCCAAAATCACCAATGTACCCCTGAGAATTTTGGAGTGGAATTTTGGCAACTGTAATGCACTTCTAAAATAAACAGAATTTATTTTAGCTGCTCTGAAAAGGGTGGCTTGGAATGTACACGGGATAATTTTTCCTGAGAGGTTCCAAACCTGTTTAATCCATTTTCCTCTGCACTTTACACGTGTAATTGCACTTGCCTCAAATGCAAAGAGCCTTTGAGTGAATGCACAGATCACAGGAGCTGACAGCTCACATAACAAATCCTGTTTGCTGCTAATAAAGCTACAGGGCTGAGCATTTGCATGCACAAATCTGGGGAATTTTAAATATCTGAAGTTACACAGCAATCAAGTGGTATCAATCTCATTTCTAGCACTTAATCATCATCTCAAGCATTTTTATATGGGGAGCAATGGGATATTTTTAAATTATCCTGACAGTATTTCAGATATTTCAACCAAAGGAAATAAATAGGCAGTGAAGCAGGTCCTGTAAGAGATTTCCAGCTTTATATCTCTGCTGGGGTCTGGGAAATCATGAGTGCAGTTGAAGTGAAGTGTTTAAAATCAGGAGCAGGTAAAATTCTCCAGGTCACAACCCTTAAAAAGTCAAGAAATAGTGTTTTACACAGGACAATGACACAGATTTACAGCACTGAATAATCCCTGAAGGGATTGAGGTTAATGTTCAGTGTGTCCTGAACATAAAACACAGGTGATGCTGAGGTTTGCTTTATTCCATGTTCTTCTATTTCCCATTTTCCTGCATTTATCTTCAAAAACCACAATTAAACCTCTCTGCCTATTGCTTGTCTGACAGGGAAATCACTTTCAGACACTTGAAAAACGAGCACAGGAATTACTCAGCTGGTTAACACTTTGGAACTGAGCAATCCCTCACTTTTAAAAGCCATTAGGAAGGCTCTTGACACCTGGAATATTCGAGTTGCAATCTGATGAGGAGAAGCAGCAAAGGAAGGACAAGTTGCAGTCTGGATGAATTTACTGCCAAGCCTAAACAACTTTTCAGCAGCTCTCATTTCCCCTAGAACAGCTGGTTTAATTATTCTCTGAGCCAGCTGCTGATCAAGAAATGCAAAATCAGGGGTGGGGGTTGAATTATTCCCCAGGGTTCGTGCAGGAATTCCAACCTCAAGGAAGGGATTTCTCTTCTTCCAGCTTCAAGCTTCATGGGATGGGATTTTACAAAGTTGGGTCTTCACAATGAGGTGAAGGAAGCAATGAAAAAATGGAGTTCAGGTGTTGGGAGATTGGTTGTGCAGCAAGAACTTGAGGCTCAGCTCTATTTCCAAAAGAAACCCCCTGGAGCCCAGACTCCATTCTTCCATTTCCTTGTGCATTGAAAATCCAGTTGTTAATTAAACTGCTTGTTAATTAATGCAGGAGCTTATTAATTAAACAGCTCATTAATTAACACCTGGCCTCCTTCATCCCTCCAGATCCAGAGGGGTCACTGAAGGTGTTGCTGTCAAAAATGCAGTTTAAATGAGTTTTAAAAACTCCTTTGCAGCCCCAGAAATGCTGTTTAGGATGGCCCTGAGCAGCTTTTGCTGCTGGAAAAGAGAGGGTTAAACACTGCCCCATCCCCAGGGCATTTCCCACTCCAACATCCCAAAAGGAATGAGGGAAATGAAATTAAATGAAATTAAATGTTTGTGGGGCTGGGGGAGATAAAGCAGCACAGCCACCCCAACCAGCTCATCCCTCACCTCTGCCCCTTCTCCTTTGGTGCTTCTGCAATTCCTGAAATTCCTGCAGTTCCTGCAATTCCTGCAATCCCTGAAATTCCTAAAATTCCAGTTCTGTGCTGTGGGTTTGATGCCATTGTCCCTTTGGAGCAGCAGAATTAAATGCAAGCTGTAATATGTCCTTAAACCCTTCCCACTTGTTCAGCTTGCTGTGTGTGAGATGCTGGATGGTTAGCAAAAAAAATAATAAATTGGATTAACAGAAAGCAGAATTCATTTTTTTTCTCTAACTTCTGGGTCAAATTTAATCAGCTTACAAGTCAAAGAATGCTTTCTGCCAGTCAGTAAACACAGCTGGGACCCAAAGTGGAGCTGTTGGGGGCAGAAAAAAAGAAAAATTGTCAGCTAAATTCTTCTTTCAGGCTCTTTCTCACTGCTTGAGATCCTTGGGAGATAGAAACAACTTTTTAATTTCAGCTGCCTGGATTGCTCATGGGGCTCCTGTCACTTTCCTCATTGCTGAGAAACCCCAGATCTGCAGGTGCTGGAGGAGAACATTTATTTCTTCAGTGAAGCCCAAGTACAGGGATCAAAAATGGAGAGGAAAGAGGTTTATTGTGTGAGGTGGGGTGAGCTTTGCCCTGCTCTGGTTTTCTGCAATATTGCACCAGGAGAATCCCCAGAAAAGGCAGGGGAGGGTGGGGATTCATCATCCCTTTATCAAATTCCCCTCTCCTGGTGTGCACAGTCCTCCTCTGCACTGGGAAACAACCACCAGGAACAGGAGTCTGACTTCACAGAGAAACTGAGGGGAAAAAGCCTTTTTGTCAAAAATTGACTAAGAAAATGGTGTATAATACACTATCCTTCAGAGATCTTCTTAATTCTGACAGTTCCAATGTAAATTTGCTGAAGGGATCTGTTTTCCTCTTGGAGCTGGTTGCACTTCACAAGGATAATGTGGCACCAGGATAATGTGCTTTTTTCCAAATGCCCCATTGTGCTTTTTAGCCATTTACATTTCTGACACTTTCATGCACGCTCTCTGCTGCTGGAATGAATGTTTCATTAAAGCAATTCAACAGATTCATGATTTGTTTTTATCTAATTATGTGGCCTTTCAGCTGGCCCTGAGAAGAATTGAGCTCCTTATCTGGATGATCCAGCCCTAAGGAATTTTGGAGGGGTTTTTTTAACCTCTGGATGCAATAAAACAGCTCTGGAGGATCCCAGTTTATTGATCACCAGGGAAATTCTGGGCCTGCAGAACAAATGGAAAGATTTTTTGCTTGAGCACTTGCACATCTCCAGGTATTGGTGTTTTTTTGGAACAAGCAGGAGCACAACAGCCTCAAATTCTCCCCACCCAGCAAATCCAAGGTCTCCCTCTCACTCTGCAGTTGTCAGGAAATGGGAAATTGCTCAGAAATTCCTCTCTGACACCTCTCTTTATTTATTCTTTGGGCAAAGTTGCTCTTTCATTTAAAAATAAGGTTCATTTCCACCCTTGGGCTGCCCAGAAGTCAAGCAGTGCTTTTTGGGAAGCTCATCCAAACAAAACCAAGGCTGGCATTTTATTTTTGTTTTTAAGTTTGGGAAGTTTTGTGGCAATCAAAATGTGCATCTGCTGAGATCTATGGCAACAGAGCCCAGGAAATGTTAGCAAGGCTGTTCTGTGTGGGAGAAAAAGGAACAGGAGCTGGTTAAACTGGAATGGGATTCCAGCCAGGAATCAAATACAAAATATTCTGGAAGGTGTCCCCATGGCAGGGGTTGGAACTGGATGGACTTTAAGGTCCCTTCCAACCCAAACTTTCTGTGATTCCAGGAATTTTTCTAAGCTAAATGTCCACCAGATTTCTCTTCTCCTCCTCCCCCCTTCCCATTTACTCTGAATGCTTTTAAATAGACACCAAATATTCATTTTTGGGAGCATCTGAAACCCCAAATTCACTCTTCCCAACAGCTCCAGGTTTTCATGCTAAAGCTGGGACAAAACTGAGAATTAATCAGCCAAGCCAGTGATTGGAAATCTGATTTTGAGTCAGCAGCCTCAGTTTCCTCTGCCCAAGGAGGGGAAAACATCGACCTTTGTTCCTGGCAGTGAGCTCTGACTCACTGCTGACAAATCCAGAGCTGATGTGCACTGCTGGAAAGATGAACCAGGGCTGCAAATCCCTTTTTATTTTGCCTCAGTGCTTCAGATGGGCCTGGGGAGGTGCCTGGGGCTCCTCCTGTGTCACCCAGTGATTCCCCAGCACCAGGAATGTGGTTTCCAAATAAACCATTCCTCACTGGGATCCACATAAACCATTCCTCACTGGGACCCACATAAACCATTCCTCACTGGGAATAAAACAATTAATAAATATATATAATATATTGTATTATAATATATTATATATATTAATATATATTATATATATAGATAAATAAACTATTCCTCTCTGGGATCCAAATTCCAGCCAAGGTGAAGGATTCTCCCCTTCATTTCTTCTAATTCAGCTTAATTGCAAAATATTTGGTGTGACATAAAGTTTGGCATGGTAATGGTTTTCATTTTCTCTCTCAGCTTGAAGACTGCCTTGTAAACATTGGCTGACAGGCATATCTTTCATCTCACTGACAGCAAACTGATCTGATAAAAATCCCAATTAATATCCAAGAGGGAGAAATGAAGTGATGCAATTCAAATCAGGTTCAATCACTTGAGCTCAGAGTTGGGATTCCTCCCTCTGGATCCCTCAGGTGCCTGTTGATGGTGTCATTCTGCACGTGGGGTGTCCCTTTGCAGTGGAATTCTGCCTGTTTGTGCCTCCAGCAGGAGGTTCAGGGGTTATTTGAGGTGTCCTTGTCCTGCCCTGCATCCCCAGCTCTGCCCTTGTTTTCTTCCCTGGGTCATCCCATCACTTCTGCATTTCCCTCAGTGACAACACTGTTGATTTCCATGCATTCCCTGAGCTGAGGATCTCTGATAATTTCTTATTTACATTTTAAAAGGCACCAAGTCAAACTCACAGCACTTTCTGCACCCTTTGAAGAAGCTTTTCAGCACCCAGATCTGAGCTGTGCTTGAAATTCAGGGAGTGCAGTGGGCCAAGTGCTGCTCCTGCAATAAATTTTCTGGTGTTGTAAGGCAGCTGAGGGTGGGGTCTGCTCCTGTTGTTAATCACCACGATGGTAAACAAGCCCTAATGCTGGGAATGCATTAAAGGCAGGGAAAAACAGCATTGCAGAGGGAGGTGGCTGCATTTGCTCATTACCCACTGAATAACCAGCAGTTAATGCCTTTCCAGGCTAATTGCTTTGCTTTCTAGTTTGGACCAGAAAAGTCATATTTGAATACAAATTGGGCTGCCATGTTTATCATGGAGCATTTTTTTTTTTTTTTTTTTATGACTAATTAACTTTTTTTTTGCATTTAAATCACTGAAGCCAATTGAACTCCAGGCTCATGAGCACCACTCTCTCCTTTGGGGAACACATTTAAAATTCCAGCAAGGGATCCCAGATGACCTGAAATGCTTTATTGGCTCTTAGACCCTCACTTCAGATCACTCAAAAATCAAAGTGATGCTGTAAAAGATTGTTTGATGTGTGACTTGCAGAGTTCTCTGCTGTTTGCAGAGCAAACTCGTGAAATCTGGGTGTGTTTATGAAATATTGTTCAGCAGAGATCATTTCAGGCACTCCAGTTAAATCTTTCTATTTGCCACAGTAATTGTTCTTTTACAATAACAGTGGGGGCTGGAAAAGAATAGTTTGGTTTCTGAAGATAGAGTTTTGGATTGGAGGGTTTTTTTAAAATCAAAGAATCTTGTGACTTTTGCCTGATGCTCACCCTGTCCCAGCCCAGAGCTCTGAGTGCCACCTCCAGGGATGGGGATCCAAACCTCCCTGGGCACTTCCAATCCCTGAGCCCCTTTCCATGGGGAAATTCCTGCTGGTTCCACCCTCAGCCTCCCCTGGGGCTGTTCCCTCTCCTCCTGTCCCTGTTCCTGTTCCCAGATCCCAAATCCCCCCAGTGTCCCCTCCTGGCAGGGAGCTGTGCAGAGCCAGAAATTCCCCTTTTCTCCAGGCTGAGCCCCTTCCCAGCTCCTCAGGGATTCTCCATCCCATTCCCAGCTCCTCAGGAATTCTCCAGCTCCTTCCCAGCTCCATTCCCTGCCCTGGACACTCTCCAGCCCCTCCTGCAGTGAAGGGTCAGAACTGGACACTGTGACCTCCCCAGTGCCCAGGGACAATCCTTGCTCTGCTCCTGCTGGCCACACCATTTTTAATATAAATTTTCTGGGTTTTTTTTAACCATTAGCATCCTGGCTTGTCCTCAAAGGTGACTTCAATCCCTGCAGATGGTTCAGCCCGAGGGAATGATGTATTTTTAACGAATTGAGATTGCAGCACGAGTTTCCATGGCAGAGAGCTCATGCACAGTTCAGTGCCTGAGCACACTTTCTGATTTTAGTGCCTATTTTGATAACTCTCTTTTTTTTTGCAGCTCCAAATGCACAGCACTGAAAATCCTTTCAAACAGGATTACAAGCAATGCTCTGCCCTGCACAACTTTGGTCACTAGTGAGTTTTACTGACTGAGTGGCATTTTGGGGGCAGAAGGAGAGTCTTGCATTTATTTAAAACCCAAAAAACATCCCAGTGAGGCGTGTCCTGAGCTGACCTGCCAGTTTTATTTTTTCAGTCTTTTTTTTTTTTGGTGGGGAGGGGAAATGAGTGCCATAGAGGCATCAAAACCAACTTCATTAGTCCTGTTCAATTCACCATTTACTAAATTCCAACACAACCCCTGCCAGCTATTGCCAGAGCACCTGGACCTGCCAGCCTGGCTGTGCAGATGTTCCAGCTCTGCTTGCCACCTCCCCACAAGATTTTTCTCTCTCTGGGTTACTAAGACAACAGCTCCACTCGATTCTTTGAAGCCAATCCATTATTTGAAGGAACAGGAGGAGTTCTTGTGCCACTCCTGGTGGTTTCAGCTCTGCCATGGCCCCGGGGTCCTTGCAGGGTGTTGATTTTCTCTGTTCTCTGGGATGCCCCAGGGGTGCTGGCAGATGCTGCTGGAGCAGCTCTCAGTAGATCCTGCTCTGGGATGCTGCTCTGTGACAGCCACACAGCAGCAGCTCCAGCCAAAAGGCAAATTCTGGGTTTCTGATCAATATTCATGAGCAAATCCATCCAAAGGAGGTGGCAGCAGGTTGTGGTTTCACATTATTGTGACTCCACTGTGACATGATCCTTGTAATGTGCACTGCACCAAGAATCAAACGGTGGGGGCAGAACAAATGCACTTGGCTGGGAAGAATTTCTTTAGATGTCCTGAAAAGCAGAAATAAATGATCCTTAAGGAAGCCAGGAATGTGGCTGAGCTCAGCATTGCAGAAATTCACAGAAATTCAGCATTCCTGCATGGCTGTCAGTGATCTCTGATGGATCAGAGGCATCCAAGGATTTATTCAAGATCAGCCCTTCCAACATTTTTAACACTGAGCACTGAAATTATTTTGTTGTCTTCAGAACTTAATTTTTATTAAAAAAAAACCCCAAAACTACTGAACATGAGCTTCCTAGAGATTTGATCATTGCTATAAATTTTGCTCCAGGATAATGAAAATGGTTGGAAAACCTGGATGGAGGGAGAGAGGTTGAAGAAAAAACTCCTAATTGCAGAAATTATTACTCCAGGGCAAAATGTGATGGGAATTTTTTAAAACATGAGCTGTCTGCACTCAGACATCCCTTTAACCTCCTGCCACACCAATAATTGTTCATTTTAAATGAATTCCTCTTCCCCCTCCACGGCACTGGTGCTGTTGATTATTTTTGTCAGACACAACAATTCCTCTCCAGGCTGGGAATCAAGGACACAAAAAAAATTCTGAACTGATTTGAAGGGTAAAATTTAGGATAAATAACTTCATTACCTGGAGCTGTAATTGGAAGATTAACCCCCCAAATGCAGATAAAAATTATAAAACTGTGAAAATCCATCATCCATTCTTGGTGTAGCCTCTGTGGGGCTTTGTCTGCCCTAAAAGCCCTTCAATAAATAGGAATAAACTGCTTTTTATTCCCTTAATTCTGTCTGGCCTCTGTTTTTAGGCAGTCCCTTTTCCACAGGAAAAATCATCTTTTTTCCCTCCCTGCCTTGGAGGAAATGCAAATCTTCATTTGGCTCACTGAAATATAGGCAGTTTTGGGGTTCTCACTGAAATATGGGCAGATTTGGGGTTTCTCACTAAAATATTAGACATGGGGGTCAGCAGAAATGGTGATAAAAATATCCCATTGTGGGGGTGGAAGGGAACCAGAGGGGTTCAGCTCCTGTTGAACATTCCTGGAATATTGGAGATCTGAGGGTTTTCTCCCAGTGACAGTGAAGTAGAGTTACAGGTAGGAATGTAAAACACAAATGTGATTTTTTTTTACTGGGTTCTTGGGTTGGTTTTTAAAAAATATCTGAATTTTCATTTTTCTAAATCAGCCTCCCAATGCCTGGGGGTGTCAGACTGGATATTCCATTGCACCTGCAGTGGCTTCATCCTCCAAAAATCTCCTTTTGCCTTTTTTTTTTTTTTTTCCCTAAGTAATTTCTGACCAATTTCAAAATTCTTGTCACTGAAAGATGAGGAGTTGTGAACAGCACTGTAAATTTGCTTTTATCAGTCATGAACATTTGAGTTAATTTGTCACATTTTCTAATTGCCATTAACCATCTCAAACCTCCCCTGGCTCTGCCACTTCGGCTCTTTGCAGTCACTCACTTTAAATTCAGATTTTTAAATAAACCTTTGCATCTTTTTTATATTTTCAATTTTTTTTTTAATATTGCCTTTTAGCTTCACCACACTTCATTTTGGCTTCTGGTTCATGAGTTTTGATCAACATTTTTGCCCAAATATCCTTAAAAATACTGCAAGGTTCACATAGGCTGATTTCATTTCTACTTTTTGTGTCTGTTAAATTATATTATTTTCCTCCCTTTCCTATATTTATCAGTAAAAACATTTCCCAACTCAATGAATCCTTTGCATTGAGCTGTTTAGTTTCCATATGTGCCAGATATATTTGATTTAATATTGGTTTTTTAAATGTTTGTGCTTCCTTAAAGCCTGGGTTGCTTTTTTATTTTTATTTTTATTTTTATTTTTTAAATTGTTTTTTTTTTTTTATTTTTACTGCTTCAGTCCCAGTGCCCCCAGAGTTTTTTGCTTTTCCTGCCAGTCCTGCAGTGCTCTGGAATGTTTGGGAAATCTCTCCCTGCCAGATAAGGACACATCAAAGCCTTAATAGTTTATTTTACAAGGATATTTTGGAGTCTTTCTAATCTGCTGGCACCATTGCTTATCTTCTGCCACTTGTGGAGTGAAAGGATAATCTTCTTTTTGGCTTGGGTTGGGAATTTTAGAGCACTAAGTGCCCATCTGAGAGTTTATTGCTGCTACCAAAGTTCAGGGAAGTCACTGAGAGCAGATCAGGTTTTCATCCTGCTTAGAATTAACTCCAACTCCCCCCCCAAAAAAAGAGTCAGCAAAGTAAAACTAACAGAATTATATAGAAAAAATTATATAGAAAAAAAATATAGAATATAATGAAATATATATATATAGAAATAAAATACATAGAAAAAGTTTGCACCTGCATAAACAATGAATCTGTCCCATGAGAATCAGTGAAAAAAAACCCCAACATATTTAAAGAGAGAAAATTTGATAGATACATATCAAATATAAATACACAATATATATATTTGATATGTACACAATATACATGTCAAATATAAACACACAATATGCATATTTGATATCTTTACAATATATATATTTATATAAAATAGCCCCTACTGACTAATGAACTAAGTTTCTCTGTATTGCTAACCAAGTTTAACACAGTGCCTTCTGGTATTTCCTAGAAATGAAAATAGGAATAGAAATAAAAATAAAAATACTAATATATAAATATAAATGCATAAATATAAATATGTAAATATAAAAATAAATAAATAAATATAAAATAAATGTATAAATATACATATACATATAAATATACATATACATATACAAATACATATACATATACATATATATACATATATATAAATAAATATATATAAATACAAATAAAAATATAAATATACATATAAATAAATATAAGGAATTTTGTTAGGGATCAAATATCCCACTCAGAGCAGTTCCCATGGGATGCTGCATTTCCCATCCCTTCCCTCCCTCTGCCTCTCCCACCTTCCTCCTCCCAGAGCAGAATTAAATCCTGGATGGTTCCACAGTGACATGGACAATCAATTATTTATTGCCATTAATTATTGATTATTGATTATCCCTTCCTGCTGCTAGGATGGGATTTTTTTATCAGTTAAATGCTCAACCTCATGAATTTTCATGTTTTGGCACTGACTGACACCTGCACTGTAATTCTGTCTGCATTTCACTAATGCACTTTTTCTACCTGATGTTTTAAAAAACCCCTAGAGGGAATAAAGATATTTTATCCAAAGGTTCTGCCCTCACTTCACCAGGGAATGTTCAAATTTATGCCCAATTTTATGGATGTTTCCTAAATTCTGTCACCACAAAATTCCTCAGCCTGACAGAGCTGGACATTGCCTCAGAAACAGATTGTGGGTGATGGAAAAGAAATTTGTGCAGGGGGAGATGGAGCAGGGAAAAATACCTGAGAAATCTTCATTTGATGGAAAAGGAATTTGTGCAGGGGGAGGATGAAGCAGGGAAAAATACCTGAGAAATCTTAATTTGATGGAAAAGGAATTTGTGCAGGGGGAGGATGAAGCAGGGAAAAATACCTGAGAAATCTTCATTTGATGGAAAAGGAATTTGTGCAGGGGGAGGATGGAGGAGCAGGGAAAAATACCTGAGAAATCTTCATTTCAGCAGAACTCGTTCACTCCCAATTAATTAGCACCATGACATGTAAGTGGGGAAGGAATTTCTGAGCAGTTTTATGCTCTGGATCTGGATCAGCCACAGTTATGAGGCAAAATTTATCAAAATCTGCATTCTGAAAGAAAAAAAAAAAGGGATAAACTTTTTTTTTTTAAATCTTCCTCCAAAATTAAATGATCCAAGGCAGCACTTTGCAAAAGGAGAATAAGGGATTTCTAGGCTTTCAGTAACATGAGAAAAACCATCAATTTTTATAAAGAATTTGAATATTTTATTTCACTCATTATCTGTTCTGTTTCCTCACAGCAAGAACTCGTCCAAATTCACGATTCCCACTGCAAAAAATCAAGAGAAAATGTCAAAAATGTCCCTCACCCCACAGCAAAATTAAACACTGGAATGGCCAAGAGCTTTTCCTGGAGATGCTGCAGTTGGAATATTGCATTCCAGTAACTCCAGCACTTGAAAAATCAGCATGTGATGATGTGATCATCTCCAAACTCCTCTGGAAAATCCAAACAAAAGCAGAAAAAATGTTGGCATCTTGACTTTATGGAGGCAAAATGATAGAGAAGCATTTAATTTAAAAATATAGACATGTGTTATAGAATTCCAGAAAATCATTTCAGGGTGTCCAAATGAGAAACTTTTTTTTTGTTTTGTTTTCTTTTTTTTTAATCAGGAAATGCTTGACTAGTCCCAGAAAATAACTTCCATGGTAAATACAGCTTCCTGAAAATAAGCAATTTTTAATCCTTTAATTTGGGAAGTCCCAAAGATGCTTGGCAGATTTCATGAATGAAACATCCTGAAATTATTTTCCATTTAATGCCACTATTATTGTTATTATTTCTTAGGACGAGCCAAGGGTCTTGTGCTGTAGATAAATAAGATAAATGCAATTTCCTTTCCAAATGTCAGGTTGGCATTTTGGGGAAAACTGAGTTACAATTTGGGATTTGTGTTTGCAGGGGGCTAAAAGAAGTGAGCTCATTGTAGGGCAGCACAATGAGAGTTTTGATGAGATTAAAATATAACAATAATCCACTTAAATTATTAACAACAGGTTGGTGCTTCAAAGTGACCCTTGGCTCTTACCTTCCTGAGAAATAGCAGCAGTAAAATTGGCATTAAAAGGAAAATAATTTCAGTGGCAGCTTATTTAAGAGGTTTTTGACAGTTTGGAATGTGCTAAAGATAAATAAGTGCTGCATTTCCTTGTGGTGAGGGTTAATGATCAGCAGATCCCAGGGAAAGGAAAGGATTCCTGCCAAACCCACATTTCCATATTAAAAATTAGAAACCAGTTTTTTTTCTGGAGGTGGCACCGAGTGGAAAACCTGAACAATGAGATTTTCTGGCACATTCTCGGGATGTGTTGCCCACATGGGAATTAAAGAGCATTTTCTCTTTGAACCCTGGCGTGTGTAAGGGATTTCTGCCCTTCAAAGGGAAGATGTAAGTGGCCTCTAATATTCTAATTCATCAAAGAATGAGCCCAGCCTTCAATCCACCTTGATTTAGCCAAGCCCTCAGGAATGTGTTTACCTGCAGGAATCTGCCAGTGGCTGATGAAACCAGCAGTGAGTGTTTGCAGGTCCTGCCAGGGATTAGAAGAAATGTCTAAACTTGCTGAAAAGCCATCTAAAGTGGCTCTGGAATTTCTTCCAAATGTCTTTGAAACCCAAGCAAGCCTCTCTGGGTTTGGTTATTATTATTTTGTGGTTTTGTTGTTTTGGTTTTTTTTTTTAATCCTGGGTTTAGAATTCATTTGTGGTGAACAAAAGTGCATTTCTTGGTAATTCTGCAGCCTGGGTTTTGCCACATGCGGCTGCTGTGTGTGGATTTCATGGAATGGTTTGGGCTGGGGGGATCCTAAAGCTCATCCTGCTCCATCCCTGCCATGGCAGGGTCACCTTCCACTGCCCCAGGCTGCTCCAGCCTGGTCTGGGACATTCCCAGGCATCCAGGGGCTTCTCTGGGCACCTGTGCCAGGGAGGAATTCCTGCCCAATATCCCACCTAAACCTCCTCCCTGCCAGTGTGAAGCCATTCCCTGTGTCCTGTCACTCCATTCTTTGTGAATCCTCTTTCTCCATGATTCCTGCAGCTCCTCCAGGCACTGGGAGGTCACACTGAGCTCACCCCAAATCTTCTCCTCTCCAGGTGAATTCTCTCAGCATTCCCTTATAGGAGAGATGCTCCATCCCTCTGATAACCTGCTGGCCTCAAGGTCATACTCCAGATTTATCTCAGAATATTCCTCTAATTTCTGGTGTGTTTTGGTGCACAGGGGTGGAAGGTTCTGCTGTTCCTGGCTGTTTCATTTTATGCATTCTGTAAAAAAGCTCTGTGAAGATGAGCAGGAAATATAAAACCCCAAAGTGAGGACTGCAGACTTTCCTCCTCTATCCTCAGTGAATCAGCCCTTCAGCTGGAGAGCCCTCCACAATCCACTCCATCAATTAATATTTCACAAAGCATGATCACCTCTTCAAGCAAGAGCTGCAAGCACCACATCCCTCCAGGCTGCCCAAAACGAAGGAGCCACTCATCCAAACCTGACTGGGGCCACTTGCATCAGAGGGGGATTTAACCTCGATAATATTTTCCAACAGAAATGATTCTTTGATTCTGTGATTTAAATAAATATGAGCATCTCCTCCCCAGGCCCTGAGCTGCTTTCCCTGCTGTGCTCAGTGCTGATTCCTGCTCTGCCATTTTCACAGTCCTGGTGCCTGGAGAGGCTGCCTGGAGCAGGGGCTGGGCAGAGTTACAGGAATAAAGCAGGGATTTATTAAAAACCCTTCAAAGGATTCACCCTGGGCAGTGCAAGAGCCTGGCTGAGGTTACACCCAGGATGGACAATGGGTCAGGAGTTTCACACTTTTATAAATTTGCTCCATTCCCATATTTGGGGTTCATTGTTCAGTTCCAGCTCCAGGTTCTGCAGTTCCACTCTCCCAGATTCTCTCATTTGCACTTTTTGGGGCTGAGGCTGCAGCCTGTCCTTGGTTCTGGGCTGGACAAGGATTGTTTTGTGTGCCTGAGCTGGGAGGAGAGCTTGTAACACTTCATGTGAAATTCAGAGTTCTATCCTAATGCAGGACAGAATCTGGTAAATATGAAAGCTCAAACTTGAGCCATCAGTCCCACGTGTAATTTCCATGCCAGGACAATTCCCAAAGTCCAAGTCCCGTGTCTGGCTGACCTCCCTGGGCTGCATTGGTGACTCTATTAAAAGCAGAGATGAGCAGCCCCCTTTTCCAGGACACGGTATTTATATCACAGCGCTGCCAGGTAACCCCTGTGGAGCCACCCGAGCCCCTCTGCCCTGCATCTCTCGAGTACTTGGCAGTGTTTGCACATTCTTGGAGCCACAGAAGGCAACCCTGGGCCCGGTGCCAGGCAAGGTCTGTCCTTGCCTGTAAAAATCCCACAGCGGGTTCTTGTGACATTTCCCTGCGAGAGGCTCGGCCAGGGGCAGCTCGGGTTACCCGAACCTCGTCCTTCGCAGCAGATTCCTGGGAATGCCGCCTGAATTTCGGGCATCCGAAACTTTCTGGGAAAGCCGCTGGAGTGCGGGGTGAGGATGCGGGGATGGAGCGGGCGGGGGTCGCACAGGGAGAGGGGACGGGGCTGGGACAGCTCAACCCCGGCCCGGGGAGGTGCGGGGTGTTCAGAGGGACGATGCGGGTTGTTCCAGGGGCAATGCGGGCGGTGCAGGATGCAGAGAGATGCGGGTCACTCCCGGGGCGATGCGGGTTGTTCCAGGGCGGTGCGGGTTGTTCCAGGGGCGGTGCGGGTTGTTCCAGGGGCGATGCGGGTTGTTCCAGGGGCGGTGCGGGTTGTTCCAGGGGCGATGCGGGATGTTCCAGGGGCGATGTGAATTGGTCCGAGGGGCGATGCGGGTCGCTCCTGGGGCGGTGCGGTGCTGCGGGTCGCTCTAGGAAGGATGCTGATCACTCAGGGGCAGTGCAGGGCTCTCCGGGAGTGCTGCGGGTCACGGCACAGGGCGGTGCGGGGCCGGTGCGGTTCCTCCCGGGGCGGTGCGGGGCGTTCCGAGGGCGGTGCGGAGGGAGGTGCGGTCCTTCCCGGGCGGTGCTGTCCCTCCCTGTCCCTCCCCGTCCCTCCCCGTCCCTCTCGGGCGCTGCCCGGCCATGCGGGCGGGTTGAGCGGCTCCGCCGCCGCCTGTCCCGGGCGAGGATGGCTTCCAATTTCAACGACATCGTAAAGCAGGGCTATGTGCGCATCCGGAGCCGGCGGCTGGGGGTGAGTGCCCGGGGCCGCCTGCCCATGGCTGGGCATTTTGCTGTTTGTGGGGGGTTTTATGTTTTTTTTTTTTTCCTTTGACCTCTTTTTGCAAACCGAGCTCGGTGGGTTTTCCCGCACGGTGGGGAGAGAGCAGTGAAGGTACCCGAATGTATGTGATGTGTAGGTGTGTGTGTATGCGTTTATTCTCTCCTCTCTCTGCCGGGGATGCTGCGCTGCCTCCACCTCCCGTCCCTGCCCTGCGCTCCGAGCGCGGCTCCGGAGGGACCCGGGGCTCCGGGCAGGGCAGGGCTGAGCTCTGGAGCCGCGGTTCCTGCTCCACTCAGGATTTTTGGGGTCCTGCATAGGACAGGTGAAGCTTTGCGGCGTTTTCGGTGCTTTTCGAGTTGCGCGGAATGAGAATTCCCGCAGCCTGTATGTGCTGGTTCAGCCCCCGGTTATTTTCGGGGTGTTTCGCTGCCGTGCCGTGTTCCCGGCTCCGGCTGTAGGTGTGGATATGCCGGGAGTGGCAGGGCTGGGATGGGCTCTGAATTCCAGGGCTGTTCCCATTCCCCCAGTCCGGGGGTGCCTGGAGAGCTCCCCGTCCCTGGCTCCGGGGGATGCACCTGTGTATAAAACATTCTAGTTGGTGTATCTGCCTCTCAGGACTGGACATGATCTGATTTCTTGTGTTTATTCAAAGCTGTCGGGCTGGCAATTCAGAATTTGTTGGTTTCTGAAAGCTTTTGCCTCGCTGCAATGGCAGTTCCCGGCTCTTGCTGTACCCATGGCAATGACTTCTCCTCACTTTGGGGAACTTGTGTCTCCCTGGCTGCTTGGGAAACAGGAAAGCACCAGAAAGGTTTCCATCAGTTGGATTTTCTCATCCCTGCACTCTCAGGCACAGTTCATTCTGTAAAACCATGAGATCCTGTGATATTTGGGGTGAATGTCATTCAGAGAGCCCTTAGAGTAAATTTGGCACAATTGGTGTGTCGTGATTCAGTGTCATTACTGAATATAATGTTCAGTTTGCTCTGGCATAAAGGATGAGTAAGATTAAACTCTGATACATTTTTCCATGCTGTAACAGGGAAGCTCAATGAAGTGAATAATGTTTATCTAACTCCAATAGTTGTAAATGCTGTCAGAGCTGGAGCCTCTCCTTTATTCAGGTTTTCCAGATCACTCTGAGGGTGCTGCTGGTGGGGAAATGCCCTCTTAGGTAATGTGCAGGTGACAGCTGTGCAAAAATAGAGAAATGGAAATGGAACAAATGTGAGATGTTTCCTTGGAAAATACAGTTTGGGTTTTGTTCCGTTTCTGAAGGTTTCTATTGTTATCAGTGGCTGGGTGATGCAAAGTGCTTTAATGAAGGAGCTGAGTCCCAGTGAGGTGCCATGACTGAGGATGAGCCCTGAGCTGCCCCCAGCTCTGGATTTTCTGTCCTGAGCATTCCTGAGCTGTGGAGGGACCCTGGGAGCTGCCAGGACCTGGCTGCACTGCCTTGGATCTGGTGCTGCACAGCTGACCTGCTCCATTTTTTGGGAGCACCCAGCCTGACCAGCAGCAGAGCTTTTCTCCTCTGGCAGTTTCCAGCTGGGGAAGTGCTGGCCCACAACTGGAGAGCAGATGTGGCTTCAGATTCCTCCTGTAGCATTTTCTGTAAGCTGCTGGCAGCCCAGTACCCTGATTTGCAGCAGAAATGGGTAATTCTGATCAGTCTGAGCTCTCCAAAGGCAGGGCTGGAGGTGTCCCTGCTCCCTTGGGCACCTGGACTGGGGCTGGCTGAGCTCCTTGCTTGGGCAAGAGCCTGAATTGAGTCTCACTCGGTGACTGGTGTGGGCTTGGCTCCTCCAGATCGTGAAGGATTTGTTCCAACAGGTTGTTTTTGTGCTGGGTGGGGCTGTGGGACACCAGAGAGCTGGAGGTGGGAAGGGAAAAAATACTTGTATAAAACAGTAACTTTCAGACAACTTTTCCATGCTGTGAAAACATCAGGAAGGACAAGGCTGCTCCAGCCCTGTGTTTAATTGAGGATTACAGGAGCCCTGAAGAGAGGATTGCTGTGGCATTGAGAGGGATCTCAGCTCTCCCTGTGTGGCAGGATGTGAGTGGGAGTCACTCAATCCTTTCCATATTCTGGTGGCACAGCTGTAATCAGAGCATTGTCTCTCCAGGCTGAAAGCAGCTCCTCTGTGATAATTCCATCTCCAAGGGAACTGGGAGCAGAGCTTGGAGCCATAAATTACCTCAAGAAATTACTTTCCTGAGGAATTGGGGTGCAGGTGCCACGTTTGGAATGGAAGGGGTGCAGAGAATCAACTTGCTAAATCCAAACCTCTTTTAAAAGGAACGTGACAGTTCTGGAAGGCCCTACTTTGTAATTCCAAAATTGAATTTAGGCTAATTGGTTTTGCACCTGAACTCTTTCCGTGGCTTGGAACGTGTGAGTTTAATTGAATATTATTTAATAGAATAGTTTCCATAGCAACATTTGTATCACATGGGCCTTCTGCAGAGCCAAATATATTCAGGAGAAAGCTCACTCTTCCTGACTCTTTCCATCCTTGCAGGGAGGAAAATAATTCCCTGTGCTGATGGTGTCAGCCTGGTGTGTCATTAGCAGTGACACACGGGAGCTGTGTGCTGGAAAATGCTGACAGGGCAGAAGCACAGCCTCCCAGAGTTCTTTAAACCAGGAAAAAAACAGCTTTGATTTGGGAGGAGGGATTCTGTCCAGCACCACCAGTGTGGGAGCCCAAGGTGTACCCCTGGCCACCTTGGGGGTCTCAAAACTCCTCTGGTGAGGGTCTCAAAGTCTCCTGAGTGAGACCCTGGTGTCTCAGGTGCTGATTTCTAACCCCTGGGGGAAATTATCAATATAGAGGGAATGGAAACAAGCCACTAAAATTAGTAAAGTGTAAATTAGACTTTTAAAACGTAGATAAATAGGTTTTGTGGAATGTTTATGATAAGGGACACGTGGCCAAGATGGAGAATTTGGGGGGTGGACACCTTTTCCTCCTTCTTCTCCTTGTCATCCATGTTGGGTGACACGTTGGGACTTTTAGATTGGATGGGGTCAGGGCTGGACCATTTAATAAAATTGTATTTTATTGGGAAAATTTTGCAAACATGTAATACACAGTACAAACTATGTAAGATAAGCCCTGCCTTCAGCAGGCAGATTCCACCATGGATGCCAGGCTGAGCAGACCCTGCTGGCCAAGCAAAAGGTCCCTGAGATAAGATATAATAAACAATTCTTGAAACAAGAGAAAACTGTCTTCTGCAATCTCTCTTTGGCTACTGCAGAGAGAACCAGGGTTTGAACCACCTCATGTCCCTCTGGGGTGATCCTGGGGCAAAGGAGAAACCTCAGACTGGGACATCTGGCATCCCTGGGTGGGCAGTGACATTTGGCATCCCTGGGTGGGCAGTGACAACCAGGACCTGTGTTCTGGGGAGGAGAACACCCAGTGCTTTTGCAGCCACCTCTCAGCTGATTCAGGAATTTATATCCATGTACAAAGCAGGGCTGTTGCTTTATGGTCTCTCTCTGTGTAAAAACTCATTTTTGTGCTCCAGATTTTCAAACCATTCTGTGGTACAGGTGTGACCTTTCTCAGGGGGAGTGCATCATGCAGATGTTTCCCAGATGGAAAAATCCTGTTCTTTTCTTTCCATTTTTGGGGTGGGTGGATGTGAACACACCTGAGCTTTCTTTTCCAGGTTGGGCTGGCTCAATTAAAAATACCAATTAAAATCAAAACAGGAGGAAATCTTTTAAAATTGAGGGGTTTGTAGCACTGGTGGGCATGAGGAGCTGTAAAAGGGAAAAGGCAGCAGAGGCTTTGAGGAGGGTGGGAGCTCCAGTGGAGTGTGCTGTCCAGTCTCACTTGGGCTGCAATTCCCCTCCCTGAACCCACTCCTAAACTTGTGACTGCTGAGGCTATGACAGGGGAATTGTTCCCTCTTTAGTGTGACCCTCCTTGAGGACAGAAATTGGATCTGTGTGCTTCAGGTTTCTGTGCTTGGTGGGTCTGAGTTACCCAAAACATCTTCATCACATCAGGGGGAAGGAATGTGGTGTCAGGGGTGTCCTCCAGCACTGAATTAGGGCCAGCCCCTGGTGGGGATCTGTGAGAATTCAGGGATCTGTGATAATTCAACCTTCAGCTGGGAGCTGGGTCTGCCACACCTCTTAGCCAGCTGTTTGTGCCTAGGAAATGCAGAAGTGATGTCAGCACTGCTCAGATATTTCTGGGTTGATTAAAAAACTCAGTGAAAAAAAAATTAGTTCTTAGTTTTCTGGATTGCCTGCTTTACTTTGATTAGTGATTTACTAGAAATACAAAACTTTCACCTAAAATGAGGGGGATGTGAGGCATTCCTGTATTTATTTGAGTGCTGGGTGAGGAGCTCACTCACCTGCAAGACTGAGCTGGGAAAATCCAGCAGTTTTGTCCTGTGGGTTGTTCCTCAGGAAGCAGAGCATCACAGCTGGCTGCACACCCTCCTTTTAGATTGGAAAACCTCAGTGCTTAGAAATGTGGAGAAACTCCTGATAAAACTCAGGACTTGTCCCCTTCAGCAGGAATATTTGATTGTGGGAAGCTGCAGAGAGATTGAAGCTCTCAGGGTTTGCTGATTTTAATTAAACTGAGTCCTGTGGCAGCTTCATTGAGGAGCCTGGTGCTGCACATTGCCAGTGCCGTGTTCTTTGACAAGTTCTGGTTCTGTGAAACCCTGTGGGAGGAGAGGCAGAGTGGGGGAGAGACAATCTGCAGGACTGGAACCATATGGTGGCAGAGATTTGGTGCTTGGATACATGTGCCAGCAAGTTAATATGAGGATTTTACAGCCTGAGCTGTGAAAACTGGAAAGAAGAATGATGTAAGGCTGGGGGAAGGGGGAAGGAGAGGGAAAAAGTTGCCTGTATTTCTGTTTGAAGCAGCTTTATTAATAAAAACCCTGTTCACCTATGCAGCTCCTTTAAGTCTGGAAGTTGGAAAAACTGAACAGATTTCTCAGGCACCAACTCCAACCTGCAGGATATTAAAGCCTGCTGGAAATTCAGAGTTCTGCTGAGCTGCTAGATAAGGTGTTAGAATTTATTCACAGATATTAAGATTTCTTACTTCTTGGAGCTTGTCAGAGGCAGCAGGGATGGGATCCAGAACATTCCTTGGGAAGTTGGGGTGTTTTCCTTGAGCTGGTGAGGGGGGGATCCCAATAAACGCCAGGGAAGCCCCATCTGGGCACTGGGGCCAGACCCCTGTGGGTTTCCTGTGGCACAGAGCTCATGGAGTGAGTCCAGGGCTGTTCTTTATGGGGTCAGCTCTGGGGCTGGGCTTGCAGAGGGGTTGGTTTGTCATTGGGGTGCTGTCCCCTCGTGTCACCCCCGTGCTGGGGCATCAGCCTGGCTCTGGAGCAGCTAAAAGGAAGTTTTGCAGCCCCCATGGTGGAATTACATCTTGTTTCATTCATTGGGAACAGCATAAGGGTTTTAATTTGTTCCCAAAGAACCCCACTAAAATCCAGACAGGACAAACCTCACAACTATTCCTGGCTTTCCCCCAAAAGATTACACAGATCATGATTTGGAGCTCTTGCTTTGATGCTGGCCCATTTTAGGAGGAGGATTGGCTTTTTTGGTGCTGCCCAGCCTGTTTTCAGATAAATTACCTTCTGTGTTCTTTGGAAGATGGGCTTTGTTTGTGAAGTAAAACAATGAACTCCAAAGTTTCCATGGACTGGACAGATTCCTAAGCAGGTGCCTCTCACCCATTTGCTTTCCTGCTCTAAAGATCCTTTGTTGTAACAAGTTTAAAGCAAGTCTGACCCTTTTC
Organism: Erithacus rubecula; assembly: GCF_903797595.1. Classification (NCBI taxonomy): domain Eukaryota; kingdom Metazoa; phylum Chordata; class Aves; order Passeriformes; family Muscicapidae; genus Erithacus; species Erithacus rubecula. The sequence continues at coordinate 12,766,345 of NC_136670.1, read as the reverse complement.
CCTTTATCCCAAACACTTCCCTGACCTGCTGGTCGTGGATCCTGGGTCTCTTTTCCCTGTTTGCTCTTCTTTTGGTAGAAAAATCTGTGATTTCCAGAGGTGACAGCACCAGCCCTGCAAGGGTGTGATCTCAGTGAAAGGAAACCTGATTATGAACAGGTGAATTTACTCTTTGCTGGTTCTGCTGCCTTTTCATCACCAGCTCCTTTCCCAGTGTGAAGGAAATTCTCTGCTGCTGTGCACGGGCATTGCCCTGGGGTGAGATCAGGGATAAATAACATTTTGCAGGGGCTGTGGAAACACTTGAAAGAAGGTAACAGATGCAAGGGCTGCTCCTGAGACTGACATCTTCATTTGAGACTGACATCTTCATTTGGTGTTTGTGTAGCTTCAGGAATGCCATGCAAGATGATGGACTGTTCCATTATCTTTTTGTCTGACTTCATCAAGTGCTGTCAGAAATACCAGTGAGAGTTCAAGCTGTTGGAGTGAATATTGGTGATTTTGTTTGGTTTTTGTTTCTCTGTTTTACTGATGATAATGTCACTTGTTTCAATTCAGAAGATCAATAGGGTAAAATGAGTGCAGTAATGTCAGTGTAGGAGGTTAAATTGTCCCATTACTTGCCAAATAATGTTTGTCTGGGGAGCCATCAAGGAATTCTCTGTGTTTGGAAAAAGAAAATTTCCTGTGAGTGTCCCCAGGAAGGTGAGGGGGGATGTTTGCTGATGTTCTGAATAACTAATCCCATTGAGTGCCAGACTCCTGGTGCCTGTGGTAAATTACAAGTGGCTGTTCCCTGTTGGAGGAGTGGGAAGCTTTTACTGACATTTTAAATGCAGCTTTCTCCAGTTTGGATCTTCCTGAATGGGAATGAACTCCTTTAATTGCACAGCTGGGATGTAAGAAATTCATGTGAGATGTGCATCACAGACTGGGCAGAGGGAAAGGATCCCTCCAGATGTGCTGGGGGGGCAGGATCCCTCCAGATGTGCTGGTCAGAGGGGCAGGATCCCTCTCAGAGCTGCCCCAGCCCCGTTCTGCTGCAGCCCAGCCTGCAGGGGCTCCCTCCAGCACAGTTTTGCTCTTTCCTGCAGATTCCCTTTGATTTTCAAGCTGCTCCCCAGCAGCTTGGACAGTGACCTGTGCCAGGCTCTGGTGCCAGCAGTGAAGGGGAAGTGTGGAAGGAGTGGGATGAATTTACCTGATGCTCCCCTGCACACCTGGAGCTGTGTTTATTACACAAAAACCTCTGCTGCTTCCTGGAGCCTGCAGAGGTGAGAGCAGGCAGGAATGGGAATTATTCCATGATCCCATATCTTAGTGGGATGTTTGTCACCTCTGCTCTCCATGCAGCTCCTAGCAACATTCATTACCTGTTCTGCAGGTAATTCTGCAGGTGTTTTTATCCCATCCTCAGGTACTGAGCTGCTCAAGGATGGAGGAGCTGCAGCCCTTCTCCTGTGGCTGCCTTTGGCTGTTGGCAGCTCAGTGCTGGAAAATTGCTTTACTGACAGAAAGGCTCAGTCCGTGTGCAACTTCTGCCCCCTTTATTAATTTTATTTTTTGGTGTAATCTTAAGGTTACAAGTCCAGCTCTGCAGTACAGCAAGTGCAGCTGCTGCAGAGGGCTGTGTGCTGTGGGGGGATGAGAGGCTGGGTTTGTGAGGGAGCCCAGGGGCAGCTGGGGAGGGCACCCTGCCCATCTCTCACTCACCCAAAGCAACCTCCAGCATCCCCTGTGCAGGTTAGGGAGCCCTGGGAGCTGGCAATGAGCTGCAGCAATGGAACTGGAGCACCCCAGCCAGCAGCTCTGTGACACACAGGAACCATCCCAGCCTCTGGTTCTTTATAAACTCCAGGTTTTGGGTTCTGCAGCTCCCTCATCCCACACTTTGATAATTCCCAGGGTTGTGGCATGACCTGGCCCAGCAGGGCAGCACATCCAGCTGCAAATCCAGCTGCAAATCCAGCTGCTGTCAGCAGAGCTACCTGCACAGAGCCCAGCTTTACCCCCCAGTGCAGCCTGTGCTGTTTTTCCTCCCTAGTTACAGTCCCAGGCTGATTCTCTCCTATCCAGTTTCATGCCCAGAATTAACTGTGCCCGTGTACAAAGCTTAGCAGATGTTCAAGGAGCCAAATCTGATACTTAGCTCCAGCCTGGCTGGTTTTTTTCAGCTGTCACTGTCAAGGGAGTGTTTCTGCTGTAAATGTTTCTTGGCTCTACTTTTGGAATGGCTCTTCTGTCCCCTAAAGGCCTTAAGCAGCCCTGAATTATAACCTGGCCCGTGCATGGTTTGGAAAAACCCCAACAAAACTGTGCTTTGTCGGCTGTAGGTCCTTAAAAAAGGGGAAGAATATTTCAGATAATGCTCTTTCTGATGATAGCACATCCACCACCACCTTCCTGGGCAGACAATTCCAGCACTTTAAGACTCTTTCAGTAAAAGTTTATTCCTGATGTCCATCCCAGATGATGCTCCCTGTGCCTCAGACAATGTCTCAGGGGGGTTTGGCAATGAATCTGCTCTGTGGAGTCAATCCTGAAGGACCAAAAAACCCCAAATAAATGAAAATGCAGGACAAAGCTGCCTTCTGAGATGCTGTTGGCCTGTCTGATGGTGTTTTTTGTTTTGCTTTTGATTTTGGGGGTAGTTTGGATTTATTTGGAAGCCACCAGGTGTTGCTTTGGGATTGGTGATGGAGTGTGGGCTGTGAGCAGTTGGCAAGATGGTGATTGCTGCAGGCAGGGTGAGCTCAGCTGGGAGCTGGGGATTCAGTGGTGCTCAGGATTCAGGGGATGCTGAGGATTCAGGGATGCTGTGGATTCAGGGATGCTGAGGATTCAGGGGATGCTGAGGATTCAGGGATGCTCAGGATTAGGGGATGCTCAGGATTCAGGATGCTCAGGATTCAGGGGATGCTCAGGATTCAGGGGATGCTCAGGATTCAGGGATGCTCAGGATTCAGGGGATGCTCAGGATTCAGGGGATGCTCAGGATTCAGGGGATGCTCAGTATTCAGGGATGCTCAGGATTCAGGGGATGCTCAGGATTCAGGGATGCTCAGGATTCAGGGGATGCTGAGGATTCAGGGATGCTCAGGATTCAGGGGATGCTCAGGATTCAGGGATGCTCAGGATTCAGGGGATGCTCAGGATTCAGGGGATGCTCAGGATTCAGGGGATGCTCAGGATTCAGGGATGCCTGGGAGGGTGGCAGGAGCTGCAGGGGTGGAAAGGTGATTTTAAAACCACTCTGCAGGGACTCTGCCCCAAATGACTTGGATTTCAGTTCAGGTAGACCCTGGGAGCAAAATGACAGCATGGTCCTTGGCTCTGCAGTGAAATAATCTGCTTTTTTCATTATCAATAATTCACTTCCCCCTAATCCACAAAATACAGAGTGCCACCTCACACACTGAATTTCTGGCTGGATCCAAAGAAATAGGATGGAACTCCCCAACAGCTTGGGCTTCAAACTTCTGAGAATCCACAGCTGATTTAGGATTTCCCTTCTCTGGGAGTATTGGTGATATTCAGAAAGGGAGATGCCAAATTTATTCTTTTGTGCCTCCAGATTTACCAGAGGTGCTGGTTAGTGTTCAAAAAGGCTTCAAGCAAAGGGCCCAAGAGGCTGGAGAAGTTCTCAGATGAACGAGCTGCTTACTTCAGGTGCTACCACAAGGTAAGGCACAAGGTTTGATCAAACCCTAATTACTGGATGAAATACCAAGAATAAAATCCACAGTTTTGTGCATTAATTAGCATGAAAATTGAGATTTCAACTCTTAAGGACCTAAGAATAAAATACAAATTTAGATGGAAAATTGAAATTTTTAAGTCTTAAGGTTCTAAGAATAAAATCCAAAGTTCTGTGTATTAGTTAGCCTGAAAATTGATTTTTTTAACTCTTAATGGCCTGAGAATAAAATCCAAATTTCTGTGTTTTAGTTAGCCTGAAAATTGAAACTTTTTTAATTCTTAAAGTCCTGAGAATAAAATCCAAAGTTCTGTGTATTAGTTAGTCTGAAAATTAAATTTTTCTTAACTCTTAAGGTCCTGAGAATGAAATTCAAAATTCTGTGTATTAGTTAGCCTGAAAATTGAAAACTTTTAACATTTTCACAGCAGTGATGGTGTGAAAAGCTCTGCTGAATTCAGTCCTCTCAAAAGATTGAGGAATGGACAGATCTCTTCCCAAACTCCTCATTCAAATCCCAAATTGTGATTTTCCAGGTGACAGAACTCAATAACGTGAAGGATGTCTCGAGGCTGCCAAAAAGCACAAAAAAACACACTGTGGGCATTTATTTCAGTGATGACACCTCCAAAACCTTTGCTTGTGACTCAGGTGGGTGAAATGACCACAGTCCTTAGAAAAGCTCAGAGAATTCTTGTGAAATTATAAATATCATGTACCCCACACACAGATTTCTGGGCATTTATATATTATATATTTTATATATGCTATATATATATATATGTGTATTTATATATATTCATATCTTTATATATATATATTTGCTAATATATAATATAAAATATCTACAATATAATATATAATATATATATTATATATGTACATAATATATAATATATAACATATATTTGTATATGATATATTTTCTGGGCATTAATACAGAACTTGAGGCAGATGAGTGGTGCAAGGTGCTGCAGATGGAATGCCTGGGAACTCAGATTAATGACATCAGCCTTGGAGAGCCTGACTTGTTGGCATCTGGAGTAGAGAGGGAGCAGAGTGGTAGGTACACAAATATTAGCATTTTTAATTGTTAATTGCATTTATTTTCAAGCCTTTTAGACTGTACATATAGATATTGGGAATAAAGAGGAGCAAAATTATTTTTCCAAGCTCTCCTTGCTGTTTTGGGGGCTTGATTTTGGTTGTTGGGGGGGGGTTTATTTTTGGTTTTTGGTGTTAGTTGCTACCAGAGATAATAAATAAGTTACCTAGAATTATTTTGGAGTAGCACTTCCCTTCCTCAGATGAGCTGGAGATGGGAACTGTTTGTTGTGTGCTTTTTATTGGTGTGATGTGAGTGGCTGGGGCTTTGTAAAGAGAATAATAAATAACAGTAATTGCATGCAAAACCTGAGCCTGTGGCCACTCCAATTTCCAAATTGAAAAAATGAGCTCATTTCCAAATGAGCTCATGAAGCAGTGGATTTATTCACTCACAGCTTCAGGAGCTGTTTGTAAATCCCAGGGTTAACTGGTGCATTTCTCAGCCTCTGAGTGCACACACAAATATTTGGGTGCAGCTTTTGACTGCCCCAAACATGGAGATTATATTAAGTTACAGTCAGGAGCTCTTTGTGTGGGAATGAATAGTTCTAAGTGTAAATAGAGCTGGAAAACAAGAAATTCCTTGAATGACTTGCCCACCTGTGCTGGGCAGGGATTTTAGACTAACCTTTTGTTTTTCTCCCAGAGAGATTCAATGTGTATTTGATGCCATCCCCTAATTTAGATGTGCATGGGGAATGTACCTTGCAGATAACACTTGAGAACATCTGCCTTTGGGACATGCAGAATCCCAGGGTCAGAGTGGCCTCGTGGCCTCTCAGTGCCCTGCGGCGCTACGGGCGGGACCCAGCCTGGTTCACCTTCGAGGCTGGCAGGTGAGTGGGGGCATCCCAGGGGATTTGGGGAGGGGGAGCCTGCTGGGGGCATCCCAGGGGGAATTTGGGGACGGGGAACCTGCTGGGAGACATCCCAGGGGATTTGGGGAGGGGGAGCCTGCTGGGGGCATCCCAGGGGGAATTTGGGGACAGGGAACCTGCTGGGAGACATCCCAGGGGATTTGGGGAGGGGGAGCCTGCTGGGGGCATCCCAGGGGGATTTGGGGAGGGGGAGGCTGATGGGGACATTCCACAGGGATTTCATGGACAAGGATTCTGCTGGTGGCATCCCAGGGGATTTGGGGACAGGGAACCTGCTGGGAGACATCCCAGGGAGATTTGGGCAGGGGGAACCTGCTGGAGGCACTGCCACAGGGATTCTGGGGACAGGGAGCCTGCTGGGGACATTGCCACAGGGATTCTGGGGACAGGGAGCCTGCTGGGGGCATTGCCACAGGGATTTCATGGACAGGGAGACTGCTGGGGACATCCCACAGGGATTCTGGGGACAGGGAGCCTGCTGGAGGCATCCCAGGGGATTTGGGGACAGGGAACCTGCTGGGGACATTCCACAGGGATTTCATGGACAGGGATTCTGCTGGGGACATCCCAGGGGGATTTGGGGAGGGGAGCCTGATGGGAGACATTGCCATAAGGATTCTGGGGACAGGGAGCCTGATGGGGATATCCCAGGGGGATTTGGGGAGGGGGATTCTGGTGAGAGACATCCCAGGGGGGATTTGGGGAGGGGGATTCTGGTGAGAGACATCCCATGGGGAATTTGGGGACAGGGAGCCTGCTGGGGACATCCCAGGGGGAATTTGGGGAGAGGGAGCCTGCTGGGGATATTCCTACAGGGATTCTGGTGGGAGACATTCCACAGGGATTCCACAGACTGGGAGCCTGCTGGGGACATCCCAGGGGGATTCTGAGGAGAGGGATTCTGGTGGGAGACATTCCCACAGGGGTTTTAGGGAGGGGGAGCCTGCTGGAGGCATCCCAGATGGAATTTGGGGAGGGGGAGCCTGCTGGGGACATTGCCACAGGGATTCTGGTGGGAGACGTCCCACCAGATGGGATCCCATGGATTCCATGGGATTCCAGATCAGGGATTCCACGGACAGGGAGCCTGCTGGGGACATTCCCACAGGGATTTCATGGACAGGGAGCCTGCTGGGGACATTCCCACAGGGATTTCATGGACAGGGAGCCTGCTGGGGACATTCCCACAGGGATTCTGGGGACAGGGAGCCTGCTGGGAGACATCCCAAAGGGATTTTGGGGAGGGGGAGCCTGCTGGGAGACATCCCACAGGTATTCTGATGGGAGACATTCTCACAAGGATTTTGGGGAGAGGGAGAGTTGGAGTCAGTCACTGAGGAGATTTTCTGAATTCTTCAAGGAGGAGTTGAGGTGTGGGGATTGAATTAATTGGATGGGTTGAAGTACATTGTACAAGGTTTGGGCACAGAGTTCTGGAGTTTTTATCAGAAGTGGAGTGCAGTGTTGTTTTCTAAAAGCAACCAAAAGAAAAAAAGAGACTCCTGTTTTGCACTGATGGGTTTATAAGGGAGGTGGAAGGAATTCCTTGTTTTAGAGGTGTGCTTCTGCAATTCATTTACTGGGAGCAAGAATTAATAATTTAGGTGGTTCTGCTCTGCTCCTGCAGCTCAGCTGTGCCAAGCTTTGGGTGAGGCTGGAGCAATGCTGAACTGAACCATCAGATCCTCATGAGCAGATACTGGAGGTGTTATTTGAGATTAAAGAAGGGAAAGGAACACATTTTCCTTTAGTTGTGACAGCACAGTGCAGCTGGGACACTGAGGATTTGTATTTATTGTTCCAAGGGGAAGACAAAAATCTGCAAAACTCATTAAAAGACAAATTAATCCTGCCTGGCACAGATTCCAGATAGAGCCTAAATATAAAAAAAATCTGGGTTTTGTGCAGGAACTCTGCAGATTTTTTGCACTTGTGAAGGAGCAGCTGAGTGTGAAGGAACCAGCCATGGCCTGGAACAGTGAATGGCACCAAGGCTGTGAGGAAGCACAGGCAGAAATCAGTGTTTAGTTTTTGCATTTTTTCTTTTTTTTTTTTCTGTGCTGCCTGTATTCTTCACACATATATTTATAGCTCTGGATTCTATTGTATTGGTAGCTATTTTTCCCAGTAATTTTCCCTAGGCTAAAAGAAAACACAAATTGCAGAGCTGCAGGCTCTGGGGTACAAGGCCCCTGTGCTGTTTTGGTTCTTCCTGGGAACCAAAATTAAGAAAAACTCTTTGAGATCCATTTCACAGCCAGTGCCAAGGGGACACTCCAGAGAAGGGACTGACCTGGAGGAAAATTGCATCATCACTTGTCCTCCTAATTGGTGCTTTTAATTAATTATGCTAATTTCCTGAAACCTATAAAATGCACTCACCCCTTTGGGAATGGGCTTTGTGGACATCTTTCCCCAACTGCCTCTGAGTATAATATTTGAATAATTTCAAATAAAAATCCACTTTTACATTACCTCCTTATTAAATGATCTCAAGTTTCATTTCATTGGGAAAAAGGCACCAGAGAGGTGGAAATAACTTTATTCCCCCTTTGTTTCCTCACCCCTGGTGTGAGAGCACTTTTGGAGCAGCTTTGCTGGGTTGTGCTGATCTGGAAACTTCCCTCTGCCCTTGCAGGATGTGTGACACAGGAGAGGGGCTCTTCATCTTCCAGACCAGGGATGGGGAAGCCATCTACCAGAAGGTTCACTCAGCTGCCCTGGCCATAGCAGAGCAGCACGAGAAGCTGCTGCAGAGTGTCAAGAATTCCATGGTATGGAGCTGCTGGGCTGGGGAAGGGGATGGGCACTGGGATTCCACTCTGGGAATCAACCAAAATTGTGCTGCTTGAGGGGGATGATGATTATTATTATTATCATAATTATAATCATTGTACTTTATTATTATTATAATAATCATGTCAGTATAATTATCATTTGTTATTATCATAATAACAATTTTAGGTGTAATTGTCATTATAATTTATTGTTAGCATTTATTATCATAATCATAATTATTCGTATAATTATAATTGTCCTTTATTATTGTTTATTGTCATTATAATTCCTTCTCCTTCTTCTCCTTCTTCTCCTTCTTCTCCTTCTTCTCCTTCTTCTCCTTCTTCTCCTTCTTCTTCTTCTTCTTCTTCTTCTCCTTCTTCTCCTTCTTCTCTTTCTTCTTTTCTTTTTTTCCTTCTTCTCCTTCTTCTCCTTCTCCTTCTTCTCCTTCTTCCTTTTTCTTCCTTTTTCTTCTTCTTGCTCCTCTGTTCTGCTTGATTATAAAATTGAGGGCATTATGTTGAACTAGAATTCCTGTTCAAGGATAGAAACAAACAGGACACACATTCCTAATTTGTGGGTTCAGTTATCAATAAATGTGGGGAAAAAAAAAAAATCAGCCCCTGTCAGTGCAGTCTCATTAATTTCCTGGGGTTAATCAGCATCATGAGTTTGTTTTGGAAATATTTTTCATCATCTCTTTGGCTCCTGCCACATCTGGGTGGTGTCTGTGCTCATCAGAGGCTCCCTGGGAAGAGCTGGACACTTGGATCCCTTCAGAAAAGTGAGAGGAGCTCACCTGCAGCCAGCAGAGCTGCTGATCTGCCCTTCCCCAGGAAAATACCATCTGACACCATCTTTGCTGGGTTTTACTTTTTCCTTTCAGTTCTAGTTAATGAAGGGAGCTCTTGTTCAAAAATGTCTAAATTTATCTTCAGTGGAGACAGATGGATAGATGAGATGAGTACTGAACAGTGACTAAATTAAGCAGATTAAAATTAACCAAGGCTAGGTCAGCATAACTTCACTAGCATTTGTAGCCCAGCAGGGTCAGAGGTGATGGAGGAACCTGTTGAGAAAACAATTTCATTTTCAGAAAGCAGGGATCAGAAATGACAGTTTACAGGCAATTTTGAGTCTGTTGGCTTTGCATTTCTGGAATAATATCTTTAACAGATGATGTAAAATCTCCATTTTCCACGTGCCCATAGACTCAGCAGATGCAGAGCTGCTGTAGATTTCAACAGGCAGCAGCTGCACAACCTCTAAAAAAGCTTTTCCACAACCACCATGTCCCACTGTAATGGGATGGTGTTTAATTAGTGGTTTGGCTGAAGTTTCCTCTGTCTTCACTCAGAGCCAGGATTAAAAACACAAAGGAAACTAATTTCCTTGTGTTTGGGCTTGGTTGTTTATTAAATCTTATTTAAAGTACAGAGAGTTCAGCTGCCAGCTAAAAGTGAGCAAAATGGAGCTGAATCCAGCTGGTTACAAGGTCTTGTAAAGCTAAACAGTCCAATAGAGAATTAACACCTGTGTTATTTGTACTTTTGACCCAATAACCCCAAAAACCACTGCCTGAAACCATGCAGAAGAGGGAAAATGAACATTGAGACACCACCCAAAATCCTCCATCTTGTCCCATACCTATTACTATATTATAAATATTTAGATTTAAAGCCCTTCACCATGTGAAATCACAGATTTTTATTTAACTGCACACCAGTGCTTTTAACTCCAGCACTCAAATTTGGAAGCTTCTCCAAGGCCTCAGGTTAAAGCAGTGGGGTCAGTGCCACAGAGCACAGACAGCTCAAAAAACCCAAAAGGTTTTGGGATCCAGCATCCCAGCACAGCCCTGGATGTGATGCTGCAGAGCCTGCAAGGGCTGTGGCTGTTCTGGGGCTGTCCCTGTCCCCGTCCCTGTCCTTGTCCTTGTCCCGTCCCTGTCCCTGACCCTGTCTGCTCCTGTCCCTGTCTGTCCCTGTCCCATCCCTGTCCCTGACCCTGACCTTGTCCCATCCCTGTCCCTGTCCCTGACCCTGTCTGTCCCTGTCCTTGTCCCTGTCCCATCTCTGTCCCATCCCTGTCCCTGTCCCTGTCCCTGTCTGTGTGTCCCTGTCCCTGTCTGTCTGTCCCTGTCCCTGTCTGTGTGTCCCTGTCTGTCCCTGTCTGTCCCTGTCTGTCCCTGAGCTCTGTCCCTGTCCCTGAGCTCTGTCCCTGTCCCCACAGCTGAGCAGGAGTGTCCGGCCGCGCTCTCTGGGCTCCATGCTGCCCCTGTCTGTCCCTGTCCCTGTCTGTGTGTCCCTGTCTGTGTGTCCCTGTGTGTCCCTGTGTGTCCCTGAGCTCTGTCCCTGTCCCCACAGCTGAGCAGGAGTGTCCGGCCGCGCTCTCTGGGCTCCGCGCTGTCCCTGTCTGTCCCTGTCCCTGTCTGTGTGTCCCTGTCTGTCTGTCCCTGTCTGTCCCTGTCTGTGTGTCCCTGTGTGTCCCTGTCTGTCCCATCCCTGTCCCTGAGCTCTGTCCCTGTCCCCACAGCTGAGCAGGAGTGTCCGGCCGCGCTCTCTGGGCTCCATGCTGCCCCTGTCTGTCCCTGTCCCTGTCTGTGTGTCCCTGTCTGTCTGTCCCTGTGTGTCCCTGTGTGTCCCTGTCTGTCCCATCCCTGTCCCTGAGCTCTGTCCCTGTCCCCACAGCTGAGCAGGAGTGTCCGGCCGCGCTCTCTGGGCTCCGCGCTGCCGCTGCCCCGCAGCCCCTACTGGCACCACATCCCCCAGCACAGCCCGGGCCAGCTGCGGGGCTGACAGGTGAGGGGACACTGCTCTGAGCCTGCCAGGGGAGGGGACACTGCCCTGAGCCTGCCAGGGGAGGGGGACACTGCCCTGACACCTGCCAGGGGAGGGGACACTGCCCTGAGCCTGCCAGGGGAGGGGGGACACTGCTCTGAGCCTGCCAGGGGAGGGGGGACACTGCCCTGAGCCTGCCAGGGGAGGGGGACACTGCCCTGACACCTGCCAGGGGAGGGGACACTGCCCTGACACCTGCCAGGGGAGGGGACACTGCCCTGAGCCTGCCAGGGGAGGGGACACTGCTCTGAGCCTGCCAGGGGAGGGGGACACTGCCCTGACACCTGCCAGGGGAGGGGACACTGCTCTGACACCTGCCAGGGGAGGGGGGACACTGCTCTGAGCCTGCCAGGGGAGGGAACACTGCTCTGAGCCTGCCAGGGGAGGGGACACTGCCCTGACACCTGCCAGGGGAGGGGACACTGCCCTGAGCCTGCCAGGGGAGGGGGACACTGCCCTGACACCTGCCAGGGGAGGGGACACTGCTCTGACACCTGCCAGGTGAGGGGACACTGCCCTGAGACTGCCAGGGGAGGGAACACTGCTCTGAGCCTGCCAGGGGAGGGGACACTGCCCTGACACCTGCCAGGGGAGGGGACACTGCTCTGAGCCTGCCAGGGGAGGGGACACTGCCCTGACACCTGCCAGGGGAGGGGACACTGCCCTGAGCCTGCCAGGTGAGGGAACACTGCTCTGAGCCTGCCAGGGGAGGGGACACTGCCCTGACACCTGCCAGGGGAGGGGACACTGCTCTGAGCCTGCCAGGGGAGGGGACACTGCCCTGAGCCTGCCAGGGGGTGGCACTGGGTCTGGACACTGCTCTGACCCATGGGGGTGACACTGAGCAGGGTGACACTCATGGAATGACACTCATGGGGTGGCACTAACCTGGACACTGCTCTGACCCCTGGGGGTGACACTCATGGGGGTGATGCTCAGACCACGGAGGGGCTGGGACAAAGTCAGCACTGTTGGAGCTGTGCTTGTTTTCTAAAAAACTAAAGAACTAAAGAATACACACAAAAAATGCTTAAAGGAAATCTTTTCCCTGGTTCTTTCTTGCCAACACTAGAGGGGGCAGGCAGCACATGGAGAGCTCCCTGCAGAGCATCCCTCACCTGCTCAGAGCTGTTCTGTGCAACAGTGGCACAGTCTGTGCATTGCCCCCACTGTGCCTTGCCACAGAGCTGATTTGTTAAATCAATAATTCAGCATGGAGCTGGCACGAGACAAACAGACTGCATGGCACAAACCTGTTGTTTTATGTTTAGAACAAATATCTTGCTTGTTAGACTGGGAGAGTAGGATCTAAAAGAGCATTTTTACATTTTAAATGCAAGTCAGAACTTGGGAAAAAAAAAAACAAATCATCTGCTTTGACCAAGTTTCTGTTCTGAGGGAAATGATAAAAAAAATCTGCATGGCTATTTCTGAGCTGGAGCAGCAGATCAAGCAGGGTTAGATGTAATTAATTAATTAATTAATTAATCTGTGTGTAAATGAGTGGGCAGCCTGTGTTTAACTGGGGTTGTTCTGTTTTTCCCTCTGGTTCTCTGAAGATGTTTCCAGCCTGGTGAAGTTCCATCACAGACACTTTTCCAACCTACAGGTCAGAGCATTGATGAAAATCCAGCAGGAGCTTTACAAACTCTTTGTCCTCTGACCAGCTGCCCCAGTGGTGATGCCAACCCAGGATGGAAACACAGGGAAGTTCAGGTTGGATGAAAAATTCTTGCAATACAAAGGATTTTTTTAAACTTTGTCAGAAGCAGAAACTCTTCTGTGGGTATTGGGGAGAGGACTCAAACCACCAAACCCTCTGGTGTAATTTTATATCTTACAGCTGGACAGAGAAGAAGTCACTCCCTAAACATTTCCCTGATTTTGTATGATAGGAATGTTGTAAATACATGAGACTCCTGCTGTAGTGTGGTTGTTTTGTCTCCTGACACTGCTGCTTTGTGGCAATGCTTATCTTTACTTATTCCCATTATTGTTACCCTGTTCCTCAAATCTGGAGTGGTGGCTAGTTTGAAACAACTCTTGGATACAATTTTTCCTGTTTGAAGGCTTGATTGATTTCTTTTGAAAGAATCTCCTCTTCCCTGTATTTATTTCCATCTCTGTAAACATTAAAAATAATAAAAAAAGTCCCATGCAATTTGTGGTGCAGTGTTTTTTGTCATTCAATTAGCAGATTAGTTTGATTCTCTGATTAACCAAGGTGAGGCAGCTGTTCAAAGCTGTGCAACTGCTTAACATGAGAATTTTATTTTAACATGAGAATTAATTCTGAATTTGGTAACTGGGCAGCCTCTGGTAAGGCTCTCACCTGCCTGGGCTGTTCAGGGATCATGTTGGCACAGTTCTCACCATCCACTCTCCACTTGTTTTCCACTGTGGAACCATTCAGATGCTACTGGGAAGTAAAATTTGGAGGGCAGCACTATCCTAAATCAGAAGAATAAGCCCCAGACTGTCCTGCCAGTAGCCACTCATTTATTTTCCCAATATACAAGGTGCAGAATTGCTTGCCCAGATGTTCTTCCTGCTGCTGGTCCCTCTCCTGTGAGCTCCAGGGATGGTGGCAGGTGGGGAAATTCCCTGAATCCCTCAGGGAAAGGCAGGATGTGCTGACTCCTCCATTCTCACCAGGGTTTTGGACCCTGCAGAAAGGATGGAGCTGAGCCAGAGCAGGATTTCCTCATTCCCAGCAGGATTTCCCTTTTTTTCCTTTCAATTTGTTTGGTTTTGGGGTAACTGCTCCTCTCTGTGCTCTGGGTAGGATCATCCCCCTGGTTTGGTGAAGTGTCCTGAGAGCTCAGGATTTATTTCTCTCTCCTCCCACTGAAATCCCCATTAACTTCTCTCAATTCAGCTGTCACATTTGAATTTATTCACTCCCAGGAAAAACCTTTATTTCCCTTTGCTGTGGAGTGGGGAGGCAGTGATTAGCCCTGCAATCAGGAGATGCTGATCTCCATAGAAATCCTCTACTTTCTGACATGAATGGGAATTATGCACCCTTAAACTGCATTAGTTCCACTGCTTAGGCAGGCACTGTGCAGGGAGAAGGTGAATTTGGCAGCCAGAGGAAGAGGCTGCATCATTTCAGAGTGCTTTGAGTCAGGAGTCTGGGGGAATTCAACCTGCAGGGTTGGAGCAGGGGCAGAGCTTGTCCTGGAGCTCTCCCACTCTGCAGCATCCCTGCTCAAAGCAAACCAACAATCTGCTCCAACTTCTGGGAAATAGATTAAAATAATAGATCAGATTGACTCCTATTTTAGTGCAGAAACCCTCACTGCTGAAGCACTGCTCCTTGAGCTCCCAGGGAGTGACTGCCACTTTATTTTGTGTTCATTTCTGTATGTCTGGCTTTGTGGATATTGCACTGGAAAACACAAAAGCCACTCAGATATGTTTGGCTGAGCAATCAAAAGATAAATATTAATTAAATATAATATAAATTATTCCAGAGGGTCCATCTACATAAGCACACATAAATCTGCTTCTTAAACATGGAGCCTTTCCCCTGAGGAGACTCTGGAGCTGTGCAGGTGTGTAACAGGAATTAATTACAAGGCAGGAAGAGACTCTCATTGCAAGGACTGATAAAACAATTTGTGTAGAAGCAAGAGGTGTCTGTGGGGCAGTGGGAGCTGGGCAGGGATCTCAGAGCAGTGTTTAATATCCTATCCAAAGGAAAGTGCAGGGTTTTGTTTGACTGACATTTTCTGTATGGAACAGCTATTTATTTAAACAGCTCATATTTTAGACAAACAAAAATATTTTATCTCCTCTTTCCCAAGAGCCCTGGCTTCATTGGTGCTGCAGAAAAAGCCATTTCTTCTTTTAGGAATTGCTGCTGAGCACATTATTGAGGTTTGGGGCATTAAATATCACTGTCCTGCCTGTGTGTGAGCTGGAGATGAGAAGGAGTTCCTGAAAACTCCTCCTGTGCCTTTCACCTTCTCAAGGCTCTGCCCCAGCCCTGCTGCACCTCAGCCTTTCTCTGCTGCTGGTTTTAGGCTTGGTGCTGCAAAGATCCCTAAATGATGTGCAGGGGGAGGTTTAACCCAGATCTGAAACCCCAGGAACAATTTCCAGCCTGGTTTACCCTGAGCCCTGCACTGATTTAACTCCCAGGAAATCAGACACAGTCTGTCTGCCTCCCTTGTGATGGGAGATTTGCTAACATGGATTTTAATCCAGGGTGTTAAAGGGGAATTCAAGATCTGGGTGTTTAATGTGAGAATATCCAGTGGGAAAAGCCATCTGGGACACTGAGTGCAATTTCTTACAGAGGCAAAGGGAGGCAGCACGTGAGAAGGTTTTGGTCCAGAATATCCCTCCAGACCAGAACAAATCCTGGATTTCTGCCTCCATAACTCCTGATATTACAAATATTCCTGTTTTCCCAGGCTGGAGGAAAAAGGGAAATGCAGCATTGATTGCCAGAGACCCCCTTCCCTCCTGCCCCAGTGCTGCTATTGCAATTTCCCCAAGTTCTTCCCCAAGTTCACAGCTCCCTAAAAATCTTATCCAAATGGCTTCTTTGCTCAGAATATTTGCTTTCTGATTGTCCACAATTTGAACATTTCATGTGGTAAAAGCAGGACACTTTCTGGAAACCATTTCAGGACTGCAGAACAAATTATTTCCACACAATTGCAGTTTTTTTTCTTTCTCTTTCAAGTACAAAATTCACTGTTTCATAAAGAAGGGGAAAAGCATATTTAAAAATCAAGCACGTGGTGTTTCCACCTGGCTGAGCAAATGGGAGGAGGGTTGGAAAAATCTAATTTGGATTGTAATGGTGGGTGCAACAAAAGTGAGGAGCAGAGCACAGAACTTGAGGGGAGATTTGTCAGCTCTGATTTTAGAGTGCCTGGGTTTGCTGTGTGGATAAAAAGCAGATTTCATTTTCCACTGGGCTAAATTCAACATCTGCTCACCAAGCTCATTTTTTTAAAAACAAATCTAAGTGGAATAAAATAATATCTTCTGCCAGCACCTTTGAAGAGAAGGTATTTATATTCCTTGCTGTATGATGTGGGAATAAATAGAGTGTGAGGTTTAAAATATCTTTCTTCTTTTCCTGAGCATCTGTGGCACTTTGCCAGCTGAAATGATCTTAAAATCATCTGAGTTTCAGGCACTGGAACCTGCTTGGCTGTTTTTTGCCCTTTGCCTCGATGCAGTGTCAGAACACGAGGCAGGAGCTGCTGGGGAGTGGCAGAATTTCTCAGGAAGGTCATTTGGAGGGGAGAAATCCCACAGCAGAATTCCCAAATCCTCTGGCACCTTTTCAGCAGATACCTGAGTTTATCTGTTCATGTTTATGCTACAGAAGCAGAGGGGGGATGAGCTGGGGAAGAATATCCTGTGTTTTTTTTGCAAATGTTCACCACATTAAAGTGCTTTTTCTCAGCACTTTAACTTCAGAGCATGAACAGCCTCAGAAGGAAAACATCCCCTGTGTGTGCACAGTGGAATGAAGATTATTCTGATCACACAGGTGCCTGTTTGAACTCCTAAGTGACCCATTTATTTTAAGGACAGGCTCTAGCATGCACATATTGGCATGATGGAATGTTCCTGTGCTTCCTTCCAGAGCTTTCCTGGGCCCTGCAGAGATTCCTGAGCCCTGGGTCCAGTGCCTGGGGCTGCATCCTGCAGCAGGAATTCCTGGAGCAGCTCCACCAGGTGATGCTGGGAGAGTTTTTGGGGAATTGGGAATGGCAGGAGTTAGGATGTTGGCTTGCAAAAACCAGTTTTAGCTATTTTGGCAGAGGAAATCCTGTGAATCCCTGCACACAGGTAAATACCCCAATGGAATTTAGGAATAATTTATTCCCAATTTAGGAATAAAGCAGGAACTCAGTGATCACCTCCAGTGGTGCTGCCCAGAGTGGGATTTTTCCAATGCAGATATTCTGTGGCTGAAATACTTGAAAGAATCTCTGGTGGCTGATCAAAACCAAGTGGTGTTTGTTAGAATTTTTGTAAACTTTGTCCTGCTTGTGTCTTTCCAAGTTTTCCAGCAGCCAGAGAAAGAGATGATTTCAGCCTGCAGCACGAGGGACACTGGATTCCCTTGCTAACTTTCCTTTCAGAAATGGAGGAATACTAATACAATGCAATTAATTTGGTATTTTCTCCCTCACTGAGGAATGAGAGACACATCCGAGAATCAGAGGAGGTAATACAGGAGTGCTCCAAGGATGTGCAGGTGCCATAATGTCATTTTTTTGTTGTGATTTTAGTCAAAACATGCCTGTTGCAAACCTTTCACCATCACTTTAGTGGATTTTTTTTTAGCTGAAATAAGATGAGTTTGAACAATGGCTTTATTCTCCTCCACTGGGAAGTTTCACATACAGTGAAGTAAAGGAAAATAAAAAGTATCTTTTTTTTTTTTTTTTTCCTTAACTTTGTAATTTCCTGCTCCTTCCTCAGCCTTTGCAATAACATCTCCCTGAGTCAAGCCTTGATTAATTCAATGAATTACAGCAGAACAGGAGCTGTCAGGAGGTTGCCAGTGTGTTTTGATTGATATTCAATTACTTTTCATGTAAACACCAATGATTTTAATGTCCTGAAGTTATTTATGAAACAAATTTCCTGCACTTTGAGCTGGGTTGGTGCTGCTGGGCTGTCACACACGTGGCAGGGGGTGGTTGGGAATTTGATCAAACATTTGGGAATTTCATCACCAAAAGGGCAGGGACAGAAAAATCCTTGAGCTGTGTCCATCAGAGCCTCCTGTAGGTGCTGCCAGGGTAAAAACCCACCCTAAATTCAGTTTTTTTCATTCCCTCTGCTCCTCCTCAAGGGTTTGTGCATCCCTCTGATCCTGCCTGTGCTTTTTACCTGGCCTGTGGATTATTTTTTAACAAAAAAAGGGCAGAGATGAGCCCTGAGCTGGATATAGAGTCACATTGCCATCACTGAGCAATTCCCAGAATAATTCCAGCCAGGATCCCACACTGACCTTCCAGGACTCTGCTCTCAGTGTCCAGGCAATTCCTCCTTCTCCTGAAAACCCCACCCCAGGGAGAGCCTTGAAAATGTGAATTTAGCACCCAAGAATGAGGCTGAAGGTGGTTGAATCTGGTGACCCTTTTTCCAAGGTGTCATAAAAATGTCAATTATTATTAAAATCTCAATTAATTCCTGACCTCACAACCGTAATAAGCAGAATGATCAGGGGTGCAGCTGCAGTGTAAGGAGCACTGGGATATTCTGCACTGGTGGGTTTTAGTTTTGTTTTTTTTTCCTTAATGAGCTCTGTGTAAATCTTTAATGAGCTCAGCTTTATCATCCTTTGCTGGTCAGGTTTGGTTTGGTGTGAAATTATCTGTGTGCAACAGAGCTAAAAGAAAACCAAAGGAATTTCCACAAGCAGAACCACCTCAGGATGTTTTTTTGAGAGATTTTGGCATCTTCTCAGGGAATTCCTAAAATCCCTCTGGAATCTCCAGCTGCTTCCTTGGTTAACCCCAAAGTTCATATTTCTTACTCAAAAGATTGCTCTCTAAATAGATTATTTTGCCATTTAAAAACACTTTCTACAGCTCTGGGATTAACCCACTGCTACATTACATGAATTTGTTGGATAACCTGGAATTCTTAACCATCACAAACCTTGGAGGAGAGATTTTAGACTTAATTTGGAAAAAAAGAGGCTGAAGGATTTAATTTCCAAGTAGCTCCTGACTTTTTTGTTTAAGATTTATTTTTTTCCTCCCAGAACAAAGGGCAGGTTACCCTGAATAGATCCAGAGGACTGAGGAATTCAAACATCTGGGGTGCTCAGATTGTTTCCCTTTTATTCCCATATTTCATGAATTAGAAACCTGTGTGCAAAGGTGGGTTTAATGGAGATTTAACAGCACCAGCAATGAAATGCAAATGATTTTTTGAGTGCCATGTTGCATTCTTAATGAGTGGTTTAGGTTTAGGAGCCACCACCTGGAGTGGAAATCTCAGATCCAGCACAGGTGGGCACAGCAGCTCCTCTGAAGGCTGAGCTTGGAATGGGCTGAGGGAGATAAATTCCTAATTAATCCCATCAGGATTTACAGCCAGAATTGGAGATTTGTGGGCACCTGACTCTCAGAAAGGGTTGGGTCTCACTGGGGCTGAGTTTTCACCTCTTCTGGCTCTTCTTTTGTTGATCTTTTAGGTTCAGGCGACTTTTCCTGGCAACTGCTTCGTTGTTGTTCAGCTCAGAATCTGATTTTAAAGCTCCAAGCCAGTGAAAACCTGCAGATTGCCATCAAAATAAATGCAAATGTTTGAGAAGGGCAGCTGGGTGAAATTCCTGAGCTGTTGATGCCCCAGGCTAATCCATCACCCTGACTCGGGATCAGCTCTCAGATTATTCCACAGCCAGCAGATCAATATTGGAAAAGTGAAGGAAAATCTGCTGCTAACAAGAAATGGCCCCCCAAAAAAAGGAGGAGCTGCTCAGGCACCAGGGATTTCAGCAAGGCAGTGACAATCCAAATGTCACCAGTTGTGTTTGTTGGATATTTTAAACTGAATTTAGGGTTTTGATGAGGAGATTCCCAGTCCAAGACTTGCCTGAGAGAATTCACTCACTGGGGCCAAGGGGCTGCATCTGAGGCAGGAAAATGGAATTATTGCTGAAGCCAAATGAGCTCTCTGGTGTTCCATAGCTATGGGCATGTTATTAACAGGCAGAATTTCAATGTTCTACCCACCCCAAAAGGTTAAAAAATGACTTGTTTAACACCCAAGTGCTTGCTGAACTCCACAGCCCAAACTTTGGGGTGTTTCAAACAAAACCAAGGGCAGCCACAACCTCTCTAAATTCCAGAATTGTTTCTAAACCTCCTCCTGTTGCATCTCTTGAGTGCTAAATTGTTTTTTTTTTTTTCTCTTAAAAACACTTTAAAATATTTAGAGGCAGAGTTCTGTAGTTGAAATAAAATTGTTTTCAGGTTTCCTGCTTGTTTGATGCCCAGGAAATGTCCCCCAGCCACAGCTTTAATTAATGTTCCAGAGGAACATTTCCAGGGAATGTCACTGGAGCCAAGGATTTTTCAGGCTCCTGGATTGCCTTGATTTAATGAAAGGGACCAATTATGTGAAAATTAACTTAATATGCAAACAAATACTCTTTAAAACAGGGAAATCCGGGCTGGGGTGACTGAGAAAATGAGAGATCAGCTCTGTCTGTAAAGGACAAAGATTGCAGAATTTTGGGATGGATACCTTAAAGATAAAAGAATTTTGGGATGGATACCTTAAAGATTGCAGAATTTTGGAATTAATACTTCAAGGAGAACAGAATTTTGGGATGGATACCTTAAAGAGAACAGAATTTTGGGAATGGATGCCTTAAAGACAACAGGATTTTGGAATTTACACATTAAAGACAACAGAATTTTGGAATTTATACATTCAAGATTACAGATTTCCCAGCTTCTGAATGGCTCAGGACTGGATGTGCTGGTGCAAAGAAAAGAAAATTTGCAATATTCCCTCAGGGCTGTTGTTAAATCCAAAGGGAAATATCCAAGTGCTGCCATTCCCCCAGCACTGAGAGTTCGTGGGGGGAATTTCAAATTTCAAATTTCAGCTGCCAGGCTGCAGGAAATGTCTAAAACAAATAGAAAAAAATAGAAAAAAATCTATAAAAAAATAGCAAGGAATAGTGGTGGGAGGGTGGCAGGAAAAGGGAATTAAAAGAGGTTGAAGTGGCTGGAAATGACAACTGGGTGGGGTTGGATGTGTTGGTTGACAAATCCCATTTTTCTCCCAGAAAATGTCATTTTTCTCAGGGTTGTGTGCAATGATTTCATCCTCACAGCTCTGAGATAAACATTTTTATTCTTGCCATAATATATCCCACAATGAAGGTATTCTGCATTTTCTAGGAAGGTTTGTTTAAATATTAATTTTTGGTAGTTTTTTTTTCTGTAATCACTCCCCTGTGTTTGCAAGAGGCTCTTGTGGATTTGTTAATTAGTGCTACATAAATTAGTTTGGTTTGATCAAATTAATTTTATTTTGAGATTCTCTCCTGATGTGGCTTTTTTGTTGACCTAAATCCTAAAATTTAATCTTAATTCATAATTAGGCTGCAGTTAACCTTTGCATTTTTCCTCATAATTTTCATTTGGAATGATGAAAAGTTTTCCCCCAGCAGTGAAATTCCCAATTTGCCATCTTAAAAAGTGAAGAAAATGTGGTTTTACAAAGGGGAACCACATTTTAATAAAATAAAATAATTATTTTTTTTTAAAAAAACATCTTCACAAATGCAGGCAGAGTCTCCAAAAAAAAAAAAAAATTCATTTCAATTAAATTGTTTTTATTGCCAGGCTTCAGGATGAGATTAAAACACAGTGATGTGATTTTGGGGGGACAGATCTCTTGTTTGTAAATTTTTTTTTTTTTTTAAACTGGATGAACAAGAATTTATTGTGCTGTCAAGCTGTCATTTTAAATAACAGGTTATTTATTTATGACTTTAAAATCAAATCTCAGCAATAATGGAATGTGGGTACTGTGATTAAAATGTTTATTATTCAGCTAAATTAAAATTAAGGATTGCAATAAATATTTTTGAAAGCTTTTAGCTCAAATTTTAGTAACCATTGGTTGTCGGCCAGCAGGAAATTCTTCCAAATTATTCATTTTTTAAATTCACTTTGTTTAACAAGAAAGAAGAGGTTGTGTGATTTTGCACAAAGTCTGGCATGAATCAAAATCCTCTAAAAATCTTAAAATATTCACTGGGTTTGGACTGAATAAAATCTGTTCTAAATTCACTTTTCCCAAAGTAATTCCAAGGAATATTCCATATTTCCATAACTGTGTTGGCAAATTTTCAATGGTTTTTTGGATGATTTCGAAATTGGAATTTGGAAATAGAGGGGTTTCTTATTTTCTGGGGCATTTACAGGTGAACAGGCTGCAAAGGTTTCTGTAAAAATAGATTAAAAAAGCAAATTGTTGGAGTAAATTGAAAATCTTATCTTGGTAATTATTAAGATGCAGTCCCGAAATGGAGAAAGGGATTTTATATAAACTTTTAATTGACTGGAAAAATAAAATAAATCCTAGATCCTGAATCTCTTGCAATGATTTCCTTTTTTTCCTTTTTGTGTTCTCTGAGAAACAATCAAATCTGTGCCTGTAAACCACAGAGAAATTTCCTCACTGGCAGTCAAGGTCTAAATAAAATAAAATAAAATAAAATAAAATAAAATAAAATAAAATAAAATAAAATAAGCTTGGTTTAACAGCTCATAAATCTATTTTTCCTCCCACCTTAGTGGTGTATCAAGCTGGTTGGAAAGAAGAAAAACCCCAAAAGAACAAACCTCTCACTGCTCTGTGGAGTTATTTTAAATTAATACATCTCCTAAAAATATATATTTGAAGTGCTGAGTGTATTCTGTCCACCAATATTTAAATGTCAAGAATTTATATATATATACACATACATATATATTTATTTTTTTTCAAATTCTTGGCAGTTTTCATCTGTGCCCTGTTGAGTAAATCATTTGGAATTGTTGCTGCCAAGCTGGAATATACTGATTTAAATAATGCTCAATGTTGGTTTGCAAATCCCTCTGTTTCATTTCCATTTCAAATGAAATTATTATGCAGAGTTAACTGCTGAAGCTCCAGTGGATTAAAGAAAAACTAATGATAAATTAGAGTTTGAATCACAGGGAGTTTCAGCCTCCAATCCCATCAATTGCCCACCTGCAGTTTATTTTATTCCTTTATTTATTTTCTACATTTAACACACTGACAAGTTCCATTTCCTCCCAGCTTTCTTACACAAATCATTTATTACAAGGAAAAAACAAATGTCAGATTCCTTCAGCTCTCAACTCTAATCCTGATTTTGAGGGGAAACACAAAGGAATTTGTAAAAAATCCAAAGTTTGGGTTTGATGTTTCACCTGAAATTTGCTTTGTGCCTGCCCCACTTTGTCCCCAGCACTCTGAATTAGAACTCACAACTTCTTGTGCAGAGTTAAATCTTTGATTTTAAAATCCTTTTCTTAAGGGAGAGTTCAGCAGAACACAGTGAAAAATGCTTTTAGTTAATTTACCATAACATCTTAAACATTTGCATTACAGTTAAGGTTTAAAAATAATCAAAATATATCAATTTCTATTATTAATATATATTTCTCTCTATATATTTCTATATGATGAATATATAGAATATACAGGGCATGCAGAGACTCTTTTATCTGAACTTTTTTTGGGGTTGTTTGTTCTCCCTGGATGTCCCACAATTGGCTATAAAGAATTCTAACACAAAATACAGATAAATGCTAAAATTGCTTCCACAGCAAGCAGAAAATGAATCTAAATACCTGTGACAGTCAATTTTCTGCCTTATTTCTGTATGGGGAAAACATGATAAGAGGTATAAAATGGATAAATGCTTTCTAAATGGTGAAATTATCAATTTTGGAGAGTGAACAGTCAGGTGGGTTTGGGAATTGATAAGGAACTGTTTCCATCAGTGGGAATTGGAGGCTTTAAAAAAAATTTGACCAAGTGGTTTTTTCTGTCTTTAATGCAAAGATATCAAACAGAAGAAATAGAAATATATATGAAAACCTGGCAATTTACAGAGAGCAGGCATAGGGGTAGGGTTTTATTCACTGTGATATTGTGGAAATCAACATTTAATGCTGTCAAAATGGCTGCATGATTTATTTCTTTATTTCTGGCTTGATGCAGGGACAGTCCCTAAAAGCCAAGATCATTTTTAGAGTTATTTTTGTAAAATTCTTGGGTATTCAATGAGTGAAAAATGCAGAAATGATGAAATATTCACATTCAAGACTAAATTGGATGAGTTAAACCTATCCAATACTGAACTCAAATTAAAATTAAAAAAAAAAAAGGAAGGGAGTTGATGGAGTTGCATGGAAAATATATAAAATAAATCTTTTATTTTAACACCCTCTCCTTTGTTCTGAGCAGCTCAGCTCTCCCCACTCACCCTGGAATTGATTTGTGCTCCTGCCTTGGAGCTGGAGCATCATTTCCTTGGGTTATTTGTGCAGGTTTTTTTAGAAAACTCAACGTTTCTCCTAAATTAAAAACCCTTTGGAGCTCCTATAATCTAAAATTATCTCTGAGGTGATGCTTCCCTTAAAGACTCAATTTGTAGGAACAACCTCCTGCTCCTGGAGAATTTCCTCCTCCTCTGCTGAGCTGTCAGGGCCCAACAAAATAAACCCAAAATCCTTTTCAGGGGTTTGGGAATGAGCAGAACCTGCCTGACCCTCTTGTGTGCTGGGATAAAACACAGAACACGAATTTTGGACATTTGTTTGTGGCAGCACAGTTGTTGTTGTTGTAAAAGGAAATAATGACCTGGGAGATGTAATTATGTGGGATGTTAAAAAAAAAAAAAAATCAGTTTTTTCAGGATGCCTGAGTTCAGTGGAGAGATAAAAGAGATTTTTTACTCTTTTATCACTCCATTTCCACTCCTGCAGTGTTGTCCTGGAATAAATTCAGCTCAGGTTCTTTTTGGGAAGGAGAACACAAGAGAGAACAGAATAAACAGGACTGAGGAATAAACCACATTTATCAAGCTTTAATATTGTTTAATTAATACCTAAAAGAGCTGGAAAAGATGCAGAGAGATTAAATCCAAAAGATGGAGAGCAGGATACAGAGGGCAGGGCTGGGTTGGGTGGGATTTTGGGAAGGAATTCTTCACTCTGGATCCCTGGAAGTGCCCAAAGCCAGACTGGACATTGGATTTGGAACAAACTGGGACAGGGGGAGATGTCCCTGCCATGGCAGGGTGGAAAAAGACAATATTCCCATGTTTGTGATTCAAACACTGAGAGATGAATTGATTTTTTATATGGTATTTTATGAATTTTAGCTTGCACTCATGTTGGGATGTGATCCATGAGTGTATTTCCAGAGCTGGGTGTGTTTGTGGAAGGGAAAATGGAGTTGAAATAATCAAAGGGAGAATTGAGTTAAAATATCTCATGTAGCACTGGATAAAATCTGATATAATGGAATTTTTTTAGTGGCATTGTTTGTGTGAGAAGCACTGTTCTCATTGTAGGACAAATGGAAAATCCTGCTGAATATTATGGAGATGCTGGGAGAAACCCCCTCTCCTATTCCTTTAAAAAACTGAATTTCTTCTACCTCTGGAGACCCACTCATTATTTCCTTACCTTATTAAAACCTCCAAAACACCATTTATCCATCAGCTCCCAGCCAAGTGGGGAATCCAACAACCTCCCAATTTATTCTGAGGGAAAGATGCAAATCCAGCCTTAATTTCCAGTTTGGAATCTGCAGGAATGGCTGGAGCAAAGAACAACCCATTCATTTTTCCAGCCCTGTGCTTTAATT
The DNA here is from genome assembly GCF_903797595.1 of Erithacus rubecula. Classification (NCBI taxonomy): domain Eukaryota; kingdom Metazoa; phylum Chordata; class Aves; order Passeriformes; family Muscicapidae; genus Erithacus; species Erithacus rubecula. The sequence continues at coordinate 12,740,639 of NC_136670.1, read as the reverse complement.
GGTTTTCTGCCCTCCACACTTGGCTGCACCAAGGTTTTATAACAAAAAAAACTTCTTTTAATTAATCAAAATGGAAACGAGCAGCAATAGAATGTGGCAAAGAAATGAATATTTGAAGTGAAAAGGGTGGAAATGTTTTTAGCCCAGGATTGTGATTCCCATCTCATAGCACGGCCCTTGGAATCTCTAATTAATGTGAATTAATGTGTTGTCATTAATTAACAGCTGAAACACAATGAGTTTATGCTTTTGCAAAAACAAAAATGTGGGATTTTTCTGGACTTTTCAGTTGTGGAAAGCAAGACATGAAATTAGCTTTATATATTTTGGTTTTTGTGCTGCACAATCCTGGAGTATCTCTGATTTCCTCTTGCAACCCTCTGTTAATCAAGATCAGAACCAATTAACAGAGTCTGATTGAAATTGCTACAAGCAATAAGAGATAAATTCTTTACTAAAGAGGTTTTGATAGTCCACATTTTCAGGACTGAATTTCAGGAGACTTTTGGAACACAAAAATGTAAAATTTCTGGTGGAAATATGGGAGTTTTATGCCATTATGGTTATTTGTAAAATCCCAAATATGATTTATGGGCAGATCTGTTTTTCAGCTGAGGATCTTTCAGATATTGGAATATTCACAGCAAAGCCATGGAACAGGTGCTGAATTAATCTTGAAGAAAAACAACTTAGTGCACCCCTAAATAAATCCCTGACAACCTGCTTAGCATCTTAATTATAAAAAACATCCCAATAGATCTGACTTCATGATAAAAACAAATAAAATTGAGCCTAATTTCCAACCCCTCCTTTAGTTACAGGTGTTGAGGAGATTTAATACATCTCTAAATGCCCTAAAAAACATCTGCAGGGTGTAATTTCTCTCCATCATCAAACCATTAAATAATTATTGCAGCAGCAAATAAATTCACTTAATTTGAGGTGTCTGAGTGGTTTATTTATTTTTGAAAGGGTTTAAATCTCTTTTCCTGTGCCCCCACAGGCAGAGATGAGTTTGTTCTGTCTGTACCAAGCTGTTGGCAGCTGGAGAGGGAGAAAATTTAAATTCAATTAATGCCTTTATTAAATATTGTGCAGCTTTCCCAGGGTCACTTTTTGAATGTTGCATCCTCCAAGAAGGTGGGGGATTTAATAAAATAATTTTTCCCAGATTTTTGTCCAAGTAAAGAGAGAGACATCACATATATGTGGATTAAATATGAATGATATATGAATTTACAGGTGGATTATATGGGATTTTCTAAATGGATTATAAAAATCAGATGGTTTTTTAATTTTTATTTTGTATTTTCCCTCTGTTTTTTTCCATATTCACCCTTGTTCCCAGGAAATCCTGAACAAAGTTAATCTCAAAATCTTTTTCCAGCTTTTCATTAGAAGCAAAAATGGTTTTTTAGGTCATGATATTTATTAGGTTGTCCTTCAAAATTCCTGGAGTCAGTGAAATATGAGTTTCTGAACTCTGAAAATATTCTGGGTCTGGATACAAAAACTTCCTCTTGACTTTGTTCAGTTACAGAAAACGAGGAAAACAAACCCAAAACAACAAAATTTTCTGCATTTTAAACTCCTCATTCCCATTGATAATGATCAAATAAATCAAACCTGATTTTTCTGAGCTCACCAGCTCGTTTCTAACAGGCTGCCCTTTATCATGACAGATTTACTGATATTTTGTGATGACCAGTAATGAGAAAAAAAAACAAAAAAAACGTTTAATGTGCTGATGTGATTATCTCTGGTGCCTTTTCCTTGTATTCTGCATTTGCAGATCTCTGGTAGAATCACAAAATAATCCAAGAAATCCATTAGGGAGCAAAACCCCAATCCTGGCAGAAGTGAATAATTCATTTTAAAGCAGAATTTCAGATCTGGCCTCTCAATGATACCAAATTCTGCTGTAAATCTCTGTGTAGTGAGACCTTCTCCCAAAAAAATTGTCTCCATCTGATGGGGTGTTAAATCTTTTCATTTTTTTAGAGGTTTTTTTTGCAGACTTCAGTCACTGTCCAGGATAGTAAATTTTCTCTGGAGTCTTCATAAAGATGACAGAGAGGTGCCTTGGAAAAATAACAGGGGACCTTGAATTTCACAGGTACTTAAAAAAATAAATAAATGAATGAATAAAAAATGTTATATAGATTATATATTTTATATGCATATATATAATATTATTATAATTATTTATATATTCATTATATTAGTATATTTCTATATAACATATTAGAATATATATTATGTAATATTTATATATATGGCATATATTATATATTATAAATTATATATTACATTATCTATATTGTATATTATATATTATATATATAATATTATATATAAAATATTATATATTATACATATATTACAAGCTAGTAATGTAAAAAATGATCCTAAATTGTGAATGATACACACCTGGCAATAAATAGGATGTGCACTGAGGAAGTTGTTGACTTTTTTCAGTTTGCTTTGTGCAGAAATCTTTAGAGATAATTCCAATCCTAGAAATAAATAGCTCCTTTCCTTTTTGCATTTCCTAATTTTAATTTTTTCCCCCCTGAAAAAAGTTTGCTTTTTGCCCAAAAAGTTTTAGCTGGGTACAAAACTCATAAAAAGAAGATTTACTAAATAAATGTCAATGAGCTCCTCTAATAAAATAGTGCCTGAGGAGCCCAATTAATGAGAGACCAGAGCAGCTCCTTCACAAAATATTTTATTTTCAGCTCTCCCAAGGAATCCATCCCTGCCTCACCAGCATCTCCATCTCCTGTGTTGCTCCTTTCCCAGTCTGTAATAAAAATTTGAGGCTGGTTTTTATTTTTCTTGTCCTGTTTGGGAAACACCAAATCCTGTCCAGGCTCTCTCACTCTGCATTAACCTTGATTTTTATTCTCTTTTAATTTTTAATTCTCTTTTTAATTTTAATTCTCTTTTAATGCTTTTAATTTTTATTCACTTTTAAAGTTTTTTTTTTTCCAAGTGATCTTCAAACAGAACCTGGTAAATTTTGGGTTTTTCTCACCTGGAATCATCAGTTGCCACCCAAATGGGTGAAGCCAGCAGGAATCAGTGTTTGAAATTCAGCCTCTCCCAGTGCTGGGCTATTAATGATTTGGGTATTTCACATCAGCCTTTTCAGCACCTTTTATTCCTGGCAATCCCAGAGCACAGGGAGTTTGTCACTTTTCAGTGACACGAATCAAATTTTTTTCAGTGACATTAAAATCTGTGAATCTTTCCAGGGGGAAATTCCAGTTGGACAATCACAAATCAGTTCCCCTGGTTCCATTACAAATCTCACACCCCTCGTGACCTGAAATTTGCATTTTCAAATTCAGCCTCTCAGCAAAGTGCCAAAATCAGCCCTGAGTTGAAAAAAAAAATCCCTAAAAATGCTGCTTTGAAATTATTTGTAATGGCTTTGTAGCTCTTCAGGATCTATTTAGTTTTAAATGAAACTTGACATTTACATCATATCAGTATTTGGCTTGTACACAGCCAGAACAAGAGAAGCTACAACCCCCCAATCATCTGCAGAACAGCAAATTGGAATTATTTATGAGAAAAAAAATGTAATATTTCATTTTCATATTTTCAATTAAACTGGATTGAAAGCAAGGCTGTCCAGATCAATGCAGGGAAAAGGAAGATACAGACTTGAGTTTAAAAAGCCCTGAAATGAAACCTTTCATGTGTTTTATTCCTTTTTGTGTGTCATTGGGGTTTTTAATGCTCCAGTAGAAAATGCAAACAAGGCAAAAAAAACCTGAACAAAACACAAGAAATGGAGAAATTGAACTTTTATGGGAAGTATTATGAAAATATTCAGCATCTTTAGCTCAGTTCATCTGCAATTAATGATTCTAAAAGTCTTTTTGGAGTATAAGGGGTGGTTTGCATTTAATTTCTGCCATTGGTGTGGAGCAGAGTCCAGTCAAACCTGAGCCTGCCACAACCTCCCCTCTCTGACCAAAGCCCTTCCCTCCTCTCTTTAATTAAAAACAAACCATGTGGCATTTGAACAATCCTGTATTTGCTCGATTTGGAGAGTTCTGCACCCGGGTTAAATGTCAGGGAGCTCATCCCAGTGTTTGACTTTCATTTTCTGTTCCATGTTTGAGCCTTTTGGGGTCCCTTTGGGGTCCCTTTTGGGTTCATTCCTCATCTCCTGCTCCCCTCTGCTCACACAGATCCAATTATTCCATTTATTTATGGCATTATTCCATCTCTCAGCTTGCTGATGCTGAATTTAAATCTTGCCCTGATCAGATTTACCAGGCAGCTTCTCCTGGCACAAAAACTCACCTGGCTCTGCCCAAATTCCCCAAATTCCACACAGACACCTGTGGAGCAGCTGAATCCATGGAAATGGGGCTGGAAAACATCTTCCATCCCTGGGGCAGCATCCTCCTTCCTCCAGGCCAGCAGCAAAGCTGGAATTGAGATTTCTTCTTCCAGCCCTGTGCCTGAGGTGCTGAGTTTTGGGATCCCAGAATCTCCAAGCTCATCCCTCCCAGCCCCAGCTCCAGCCTGGGCACTCCCAGGAGCTTCTCTGGGAATTCCAGCCAGGAATTCCTTCCCAATATCCATCCTAAATTTCCCCTCTGCCAGTTTGAAATCCTCAGTGCTTGAAGTGTAAGGGCAGTTGGACAAAAATCACATTAACCTGATATTTTTTACCTTTTTCTCAACAATTAGTTTTTTGGTTTTTTTGTTTCTGGAGAGAAACCTTCTGAGGGTGTTTGCCAGTATTGGCTCAGCCCAGCTCCAGCTGGGGCTGTTCTGAATTTCCCTGGTTTTTTTTATCACCAAAGGAGCCCACAGGCATTGGAATAATTCCCAAATTCTGGAGGGATCCAGACCTTCCCCCCTCCCCCTGTTTCTCTCTGTTCCTCTGGTTCTGAGCTCAGTTTGATTTTGCTCCCAGCAAATACATGAACAAGGCTAAAATTAACCCTGTTTTTTATGGATTGATGGAATCCCAGAATATCCTGAGTTCATCCAGCCCAGCTCCTGCCCAGCCACACCCCAAAATCCCCACCCTGCCCAAACCCTCCTGCAGCTCCTGGGGAAAAAAAAATCCCAAATTCCAGCCCAAATTCTCTGACAGATCCCTCAGGGAGGTTTCCATCACCTGGAGAACTTGAACTCCTCTAATCCTGACCTAGAGCCTCCCAAAGCTGGGCTTAGCTTCCCTCCAGGAGCAGCACAGGGACACCAGCTGAGATGGAATCACTTCACTTCTGCTTTTACAAACACTTTGCTTTAAAAAGGGGAAAAAAACCAACCTCAGTTTGCATCTCAATTTTCCTGAGCACTGAGATGGATCATTCTTTATTCCAATGAATACCAGCCTGAGGGCTTTTACCTCCTGAAATCATTTTTTACTTAATACCAAGCACCCATAAATAATATTTTTAATATTCCCACCAGTATATCATTTGTATACTAATTTTCCAATAATGCAAGCCTGGACTCACACTTAAAGCTGTTAGAGGGGGGCTGCTGGCTTTAAATTTAGATCTTATTTTTTAATTTGCTCCTTGACTTACTCATAATCATAATTTCCTGTTGCTCACTCAGGTTCCCAGCAGTGCTCCTGGATATTTTGCTACACTTTCACAGCCACTTTATGATGAAGAGAGAAACATTAAAATGGATGTTTTCTATTATCCAAGGATTTCTTTTGGCAAATATTCCCTGTAAAGCTCCAGATTTTCTGCAGGGGTCTGTGTAGGAACTCAAGACTGAGCTCTGCATTGATTTTATTCTGTAAATCACAGTGCCCTCCTGTAGTGCATAATCACAGCTAATTCCAGGAATTCATTTAAAGAATCACCACAGCCCAGAATTTTTTTTTTTTTTTTTTTTTTGCCAGGCACTGTGGAGTTCCTGCTGTTCAGATTTTTAACTTGTCACATTTATTTTATTTACTTTGTAACTGGTTAACGTCAAAAAACTGGGATTTTTTTTTTCCCACTGAATCAATGAACCTTTATTTTTCCTCCTGAAACAAATAAGAAATTCACACAAATTTATCACTTAGCATTCCCTAGGACTTCATTCACTGATAAATTCATTATATATTCTCAGCACCAACCCCCAAAATTTGTTGCTATTCTTTCCTGCTGCTTCTGTTCTGAAAGAGGTTAAATTTGAGGTTTTATAGCTGTTTGGGAGTGAAAAAAAAAAAAAAAAACCAAACAGTTTATAAGTACTGTGCTAAAAGCAATAACATTTGATTTGCTATAAAATATATTGTATGAAAGTTTCTGTATTATTGGATTCCAGTCCCTGGATTAATGACTATTCACCTCATCTTTCCCACCCCATAGGGAAAAATCATTGACAATTGAAGTATTTTGATTTTGTGCTGTTTAGGCAGTCAGGGCAGGAATGCTCTGAGCACAGAGCTGATACTGATGTTCTCAGGAAAAAAAATAAAAATCTGCTCTGGGAAAAAGAGGACTTAACATTCCTTTGGTTTAAAGTCTGTTTATGAACATATTTTTTATAGATTCTCATGATTCATTATGTGTGTGACCCAACTCATATCCTTTCAATCTGTCTAATAAGTCAATTTAGTGAATTTAGCACGAATTTAGCAAGGAAAAAAGTTGTATTTATTACTGTGATTAATAAGTTCCAGTGGTATAAACCCCTCCAGGTCTCTCAGTCACAGCACTCAATGTGTGCATGTGAAATTTTGATTTTATTTACTGTTATTTCAGTGGTTTTCAGTGTGAAGTCTGCACGACCTTTTAAAATAATTTTATTTTAAATATTAAAAAAAAATGAAATTAATGAAATTAAAATTCAATATTAATATTAAAATATTATTTTAAAATAATTGCATTATCCTGAGGTGAGAGGTTGTAGGACAGGCATCTCCAGAAGGAATTCCTTCCATCCTATAAGAATATGGACAAATCTCCCTCTAGATTTTTTTTTTTTTCCTTTTTCCATTGACTGTAGAGCTCCTGCCCTTTGCTCTGTGTTTTCTTCAGTGGTGAAAGTGACTGAATGAACGAAAAAAAGTAAATTCTCAGATGATTTTCTTTCTCTTGCCCAGAACTGTTTAGGATTTCATGTGTTTTTAGCAGCTCTGCAGGCAGCTGAAAGTGGATTTTTAGAGCTCCACACTGATGATGTTTGACACTCCTAAAACACCTCTAATGACAAAATGCCCCAAAAACAAAACTCACCAAGTCAAAAACAAAGCTTAAAACCTGTGCTCAGAGAGGCACCAGCTCCTTCCCTGCCCACCAAGCACAGAAATACTTTGGAGATGTGAAAATTAAAACATTTTTCACATTGGTCCTTTCTAAAATTTCAGCCAAATTGTCAAGGATTTGTTGTTCCCCTTAGGAAAATGTGGAGAATTCTGGTTTGAGCCCTGAGTGAAGTGTGGGGTGTGTCCACAATCAGTTTCCTCCTGATTTTTATTTTTTTTCCCCTTTGGAATCTTGCCTTGAGTGTTTCCATTCAGAAAATTCAATTTCTCTGAGCAGCTGCAGGGGGTTTTCACCTCAATATTTGCTTTGGTTCCTGGGTTAATTCTCCAAACTCTCTCTAATATTTTAACAAATTCTCAATCTATTCTAAATCTGTCTCTTTTGTTCATCCTTGTTAATCATCCCCAATTAGCAAATTGTGCTCAAATAACATTTATCTTCCCCCAGCCCTAATGCTGAAAGAGCCTTGGAGAATATTTTCCCCTGCAAATTCTGTTTTCTGAAACTCAAAGTGACACAAAGAAAGTTGTTCTGCACTCTGAGGAAATATTTGATGAAATTCAGATTTATACTTTGATGGGTTCCTCAGGAAATGTCTCCCAATAAGAATTCTTTTATCCTGCCATGATGACAGAGAAAATGGAATAATGGGATTTTTAGAATTAAGGAAAATACGATCAAGCAACATTTTTATTTCCAAAGCTTTAGATCACACACAAGTGATTCTGAAAGCCTGTCCCAAGCAATTTGAATAAGTTATGAAATCAAATCCATAAATAAAATTATTTTCCAGGACAGAACCACTGGCTGCTCATAACATGGAGAGTTTAATTGACACAACCTTGATCACACACAGGTGAAAACTGTGGAGAAATGCTCAGTATGAAAGCAGAGAACTTAAATTTTTTCTCTTTTTTTTGGGTTCTAGCAAGGCTACATTGAAATCAAACTGGAAAATCAGAATTTCAGAATGAGGCACAGCTTTCAGTGGGATCAGAGAACAAACCTTTAATTTTTGGATGGAATCAGAAAGCATTTAAGGTGAGGACAGGAATTTTGGCAACCATGGCAGTGCTTGAGAAAGCACCAAAGGATTTCTTCTGTCCTGCTGTATTGATCCATTAAAAATAAAATTTAAAAAATATATTTGACTGAGATAAATTTGTAATCACTGTGATTTTCTTCAGTCCTCCAAGTGCTTTCATCTTCCCTGTTTTTAAGCAGTTTAACTTAAAATGTAATTACCACAAACACAGTTAACTGTAAGAATGCATATTTCTCCAATTTTTATTGAGTTTGTTTTAAATTAACACCATTTAATCCATATTTTCCTGTTTAGATTTTCCTCTCTGAGAAGCTGAGCAGTTTATTATTTATGAGGTCTCTCCTTTTGCTGACAGCTGGGGAGAAGGTGCCATTTTTTATTGGCTTTGAAAGATGAAATATGAAACAAGTGCTGGTTCATCCTTGAGCTCCCCACCTGACCTCTGCTCAATTGTTAAATGTCAGCAAGTTCAAATAAATAATATAAAATACATCACATAATTAGAGAAATTTGTCAGGCCAGCCTTGTTGACTAGTAAAAAGGACAAACTCTTCCTTCCACAAATCAAATCCTGAAGCCATAAAATCCTGAAATGTAAATCCTGGAGTCCTTGGGAAGGGTTTTGTGGAAGAAGAATTTATTTTGGGATTTTTTTTTTCTCAGAGGATAAGCAAAGGGACTTCAGCAGGAATTGCTGGTGTGTATTTTATATCTGATAGGAAAAAATAGAGGAAAATAAAAAAATATTAGCTATTAATTCAAAAGAAGAGCATCTGATGGAATTCCTGCATTAGGAATAATGAAGGTTAGGGGAAAAATAGAGAAAAATAACAAATATTTGCTATTAAATTAAAAGAAGAGCATCTGATTGAATTCTGCATTAGGAATAATGAAGGTTCTGGATTCTTTGTGGCTCTTCAGGAAGCAGAGATGGTAAAACAGTTTTAAAATCTGGAATTTGGCCAGTTGTGCTACCCCCATGTCTTGATACACAGATGGGAATGTTGTTGAAGGTGCAAATTGTCCTGGAGATTGAAATGCTCCTTGAAACATCCCCTTGAATGGGAACAGGGCACTGGAAGCAGATTTATTTTGGGGGAAATGTGATTTTTCAAACAGCTGAGTCTGTGCTCAGCACTCTGGGGCTTAAAACTCTCCTGGAAAACTTGTAATAAAAACTTTTCTTTTCCCCACACAAGCAGAGTGTGAACCAGGCTGGAAATGTCAACAACTCTGAGCTGCAGGAAGAAAAAGGCAATTGGGTAATTTAACTGGTTTCATATTTTTTGACTGGCTCAGGTCTTAAACCTTTTAAGTGAAACTGGAGCAGGAAACCCAAATGGAACTTGGCAAACTCACTGGTTTGAGCATGAAATTGTGGTTAAGGGTTCTAAACAAAACTTGTGGAAAATTCCCACAGGAGTTTGCACAAAGCAAAAAAAACTATTATCAATGTTAAGATATGGGGAAGGGATGTTCTAGTGTGTTAAAACTCACTTTGTAAAAATTTGATTTCAGGAGAGGTGAATAAGAAAAGAGCTAAAATTGCAGAGGTCTGCCAAGTGCAGGCTGTGCTTTCTGAGTTTCAGACCAGTCCAAATTTAAAATTACTGCAAAAATATCTTTCTCATTTTCATCATCATAGAATAAGATTGAAATAAGATGTTAAAGATCCAGTTCCAGTTAACAGTCTTTTATACACAAAATTCATTATACATTATATATAATGTATAATATATATACATTATGTATTATACATAATTCTTTATACACAAAATTCAGTTCACAGCTCAGAAAAATTCTGGTTTTTCCATTTCCCAGCCTGGATGGCTGAGCAAGGACTCACTGCCCTTGGCAATATCCAGAGTTTCCTTTTCCATATTGAGCAACAACTTTGATTTTCAGTGCATTAAATGCAAATATTTTCCTGTAAAACTAAGCTTCTCTCCAAAGAGTTCAACATTTTTCCTTGGCACTTCTGTGTTGCCCAGTTTCCATTTTAAGGAGCACCAGGGGCAGATGATGGAATGAATTTGGTGATTTTTTCATTATTTCAAGCACCTGATAAAAAATGAGAGACACCAAACTGGGTCACTTTGGGTTTAGTCAACCCAAATTCCCAATTTTCACCTCTCCAAGAGCAAATGAATCCGTGATCTCCGTGCACCTGACACGTTAAAATAATAAAAAATAAAAAAGAATATTCTGAAGAGGGATGAAAAAATCTCCTTTTTAGCCCAAAGCTGTGCTCCTTTTACCTCAGGATGTTTCCAGCAGTTTCTGTTTGATATTCAGCCTCTGGATGAAAAGTGACTCTAATGAAATCAGGAGCAAAATTTCAAATGCAGTCAATCCAAACTCTCACAAAAAACTGCTCTGCTCTGAAAGCCAGGGCATTGGGCAGGGAAAGATTTATTAATAAAATCTTTGTTCATCTTTAAAGCCCCATTCTGACAGCACACTCCTAATTAATAAGCCATCAGTTTGATTTTTCTGGCTTGGGGCAGAAGAGAAAGGAAAAATAACAATGTAAATTTAAATTGGGGTTTCAATTAAAAAGTGACACCTACTAAATGTTCATCAGTTTGGTGTTTATCTGGAGAGTGCTGGCATGAAAGAAAAAAAATATAAAAAATATTAAAATATAGATATATATATATAGGACTTGTGCTGATGGCTGAAGAGGTTTCTGGATTTTGCACACAGAGAGTAAATTTACAGCTCATGAATTAATGAAAAATGAAACAGAAGATTTGCTTCCTAGAAAGTGGCAGCTTCTCTTAATGGGTATTGATAAAAAAAATTCTATTTATTCTACCCTATTAACTACCAAAATTGAATTCTGGGGGTAATATTAAAAAAAAAAATTAACAGAATAATTATTTTCTACTTGCTCGTGGGCTGTTTAATCTATAATTGAATTTCTTGGCTTTTCTGAGCAATTCCACCTCAAATTACCCTCTAAATCTTGGAGAGTTTGGCACCTCACAAGCTGCTCCTTTCTTCCTGTCCATGTCCTGCCCCAGAACATTTTGCAGATTTGCTCAGAAAGACCCAAACTTTTCTCTTTATTAAAAAACTCTCACAGGAGTTTTCACAGGAGGAAAAATTAATTCTGCTGGAAAGGAATAGGAATAGGAATAGGAATAGGAATAGGAATAGGAATAGGAATAGGAATAGGAATAGGAATAGGAATAGGAATAGGAATAGGAATAGGAATAGGAATAGGAATAGGAATAGGAATAGGAATAGGAATAGGAATAGGAATAGGAATAGGAATAGGAATAGGAATAGGAATAGGAATAGGAATAGGAATAGGAATAGGAAAGGAAAGGAAAGGAAAGGAAAGGAAAGGAAAGGAAAAAGGAAAGGAAAGGAAAGGAAAGGAAAGGAAAAGGAAAGGAAAGGAAAGGAAAGGAAAGGAAAAGGAAAGGAAAGGAAGGAAAGGAAAGGAAAGGAAAGGAAGGAAAGGAAAGGAAAGGAAAGGAAAGGAAAGGAAAGGAAAGGAAAGGAAAAGGAAAGGAAAGGAAAGGGAAAGGAAAGGAAAGGAAAGGAAAGGAAAGGAAAGGAAAGGAAAGGAAAGGAAAGGAAAGGAAAGGAAAGGAAAGGAAAGGAAAGGAAAGGAAAGGAAAAGGGCACAGAGGCAGAGATGCAGATCAACAAATTCCATCCGCTCTGCAGCCTCCCCACCTAAGCAGGGATTTTGTGACAAATGGCTCCTCTTTGGGGGACTAAATTTGTAACTCCAGACCTGGATGTTCTTCCTCTGCTGTGCTGGAGCTGCAGGAAACCCCTCAAGTGTCTCAAGTGTTTCACCAACCTGCAGCAAAGGCCTTGATGGAATGACAGTGGATCAGAGGTGAGGAGCTGCCTGTGAGGATCCATCCAGCCCTGCCCTGCAGCACAGCCTGGGCCCTCCCTGGGTGTTTTCCAACCAACCCATCATCCCAAAATTGTCAAATTCCCCAGCTTGCCTCCCACTGCCAAAACCTCTCAGCTGCAGAGCTTTGGCATCTGGCTGAGCCCTCTCTGTCCAGAAAACCCTTGCTGAGTTCTGGACTCAGAGCAGATGAATATTCCAGCAAAAACAAGTGAGAAGTGATTTAATGTCCCTGCTGGAAAGCAGCAGTGTGGCTGCTGCTGCTCCCCCTGAGACACAACCCAATATAAAAATGTATTTATCCTGCTCTGCTCTGCCAGGAGGATCCTGGCACCCCATCCCAGCATTTCTGCCATCAGCCATGGGTGTTAAACACCTTCCATGAGCACAGCCCCCTCCCTGGATAATGAAATAACAAACTGATTCCTGCATGCAGCAAACTCAATAAAACTGGTTAAATCCACATTAAAGCCTGGCCTGTGGTTTTACAGCTGGTTTAATGGGGCCAAATGGGTTTTGGTTCTCCTCGATGTGAAATGAAGTGAAATCTGCTGTGAATTTTGTGGAGGAGGAAACTTGCTCCCCATAAAACACAGTGAGATTTTTCCTCCAGCTGTTTCTGCCTTGTAACCTCAGCAAAGTGTTTTCATGGGGTGAAAAATACACTGAAAGCTCGTGGTTAAAACCTCTCTTGCCTTTTCCTCGGGTTTGGTTTTATCTGGGGGAGGAGAAATGTTGTAATGGAGATTTTTTTATATAGAAGAGTTGATTTTTTATTTATACAGCTCATATTTATATGATTATTAGAGGGATAATTGTTAGTAATTTATTGAAAGTCAGTTTATTGGTTGGTAATGGTTAGTGTAAATATCTATTAAACATTTTTCTTTTTACATATGTTTATATTTTTGTCTGTTGGGAAGTGGATGTTTTATACAGGTAGAATTTTGCTTTTCACAAATGCAAATTATTTTTCTATAAGAATAGATCATCATGCTAATTGATTCTCAAAAAAAATTTAATGGGAATTTATTAGGCTGGTTGTTGAAGTAACAATGATTTTACAAGGTCTTTCTTTAATAAGATTTTATCTTTATGAAACAGAGAAACAGCAGAAACCTCAGCCAATATTCTGTTTTTATGGCTACACCACAATCAATAGATGTGCAGGATGATTCCTGTGTAAGAGAGAGAATGAGCACAGAAAATGGACCTGCAGGAATTCTTTTTTCTGTACAGAATTGAAAAGTTTAACCTAAACTGCTCCTCCAGATTCTCCTGTGTGTGTTTAGTGCTGATTCTGGGGTTGATTTGGATCCAAAAATAAATTTATTGCAAAAATAATTTGGATTCCCCTTTTCCTCTTCACTTGACTCATAGGTACTGGTGTGGGAAATGAGGCAGTGCATGGGTGTAATTTATTGATTTATATTTTAATTTATGTTTTATCACAGACTTATTAATTTACTTTTTTATCAACACAAAACCATGCACTGAAGGATGTTGCTGCTCAAACTTCAGGTTTTCAGAAAAATTCTCAAACAGCTGAATTAAAGTCTTCAGAAACCCATTGATAGAACTACAAGAAACTTTATTTTTTCCAGAGGGAAAAAAAATACAAGTTTCTGTTTCTTTTTCTATTCATCCCTTGATTTTTTCCACTATTTCCTTGGTGCTTCCAGGAATAGTCTGAATTTTGGGTGTCTTAGTTCCACCTAGAGTGTGAGCTTTGTTAAACTGGTGATTTGAATATGAATTTTCATTTCCATTTTAATGCTGTTGGCACCAGTGAAATTTAATTAAATTTTGCTTCGTTGGTTTTTTTATTAAGGGCAAGTTTTGCTCCTGAGTTTTGCTGGAGAAGCAGCGACATCAAAGATGAACAGACTAAAGAAAAAAAAAAAAAAAAGATTCTGAAGAGTTCAATAAAATGATCAGATAGAGAAGAACAGTCAGGGAAGCAATTAATAATAATTACAGCATTATTTAATTATCAATTTCTATCAATGAGCATCATCATCTGCCTCATATCTTTAATTAAAACTTCATTTTGCTGTTCTCCTCAGCAGTCTCTCACACATGTAATTAACCAGCCTGGGGAAATGACCATGATCTGTTTTATCTCCTCAAGAGTTGCATTGTTTTCTCTTTGAATATTTCAACAGTATCTTTAAAAGAGTTGCAATTTGTTAAATTCTATTTTTTTTTCTCCTCCCATGGAATGTGCAGAGCTGCTGGTTAAACCTCACGAGTCACCTGAGTGGGTTTGGGACATTTCACACAAGGAAAATCCATTTTTTTTCACTCTTTTCTCACTTAATGCCCACATCCCTCTCCTTTTTCTCTGATGCAGAGAGAACTGTATTAAAAATGCAAAAACTTCTATAACAACAAAAAAAAACCACAAAATTTCAGGAGAGGAGTGATTCCCTTGCCAAAATGACATTTCATTGTTAACAGGAACAGGAGCAGCAGCAGAGCTCACTCTGGAGGATTTCACAATCTGTTTGATACAATTATTTTCTTTAGCTGGTGAAGAACACAATCAAAAATATTCTCAGAGTAGTAATGGCATCAAAATACCCAAAATTCCCTCCCAAAGTTGTTATTTGATGGTTCAGCACTAAAATAATGTGATTTTCTAGGTTTTCTTGTTCAGTTTTGGGTGTTTAAGCCCAATAAAAACCATTTATTCTTTACATTTTTGGTGCTGTTCAGACAAGTGTCAGTGGTTTCTCACGGAATTAATCCAATTTTCAAAGGGAAATCACACAATGAGAAATATTTCATGTTGAATAAACAATTTCACTCCCTACACATCAGAAAATATCACTTTAGGTGGAAAATATCAATTTTGGGTTTGACCTGCAAGGGGGGACTCCACCTTTCTTATCTTTTGTAACCTCTCAATGATCCTTACTCCAAACCCAAACCACCCCCATGAAAATCAGGGATAAAACCCCCCCAGGCTGTGAAATTTTTATTATTTCTTCTACAATTTTCCCCAAACTGTTCTGCACATCTGCAGTAATCCAATTCACCTTTCATCCCCTCTGCTCTGCAGAAATATTCCCATTAAAACTGAAAAAAAAAAAAAAAAAAACAAACAGCCAAACAAAGCTGTGTGTTCTCAGAGGAAAGGTTTTGTTTATTAGTTTTAAGCTCCATGTAAATTATACAGAGGGATTAAATCCAAGAGTCTTAAAATCCTGAATCCTAACAAAGGCAAACCACACTTCATGGGAAAATTAAGACATCAAAAGCTGCCATTCCAGCAGCAGATTTGTCAATATTTCTGATGGTTGCATTAAAAACAGCAGAAAATAACATGGAGAATGAGCAAGGAAATATTTACCAAAACATCCAATATCCCACATTTCCACGAGCATTAATCCATGTCAAACACAGCCCTTAATTGCATTAAAGCAACATGCTCAGGCAACCTCTGTGTCATAAATATTTCAAATATTCCCTCAGTCTGGTAATGTCATTATCCTGAGAGGCTGGCAATGAAAGAGAAAGTTAAAATAATGTCATTTTGGGGTTTTTTTACTGTTTCTGAGGAAGCCTTTAGTGTTTGCAGCACTTGAACTCTGCTCCAGCTCTGATTTCCTTCTTGACCTCCTTTCCCATGGGAAGGCAAAATTATTCATTTCCAAGAAGGCAGAATGAACCACCCCCCAAATATTCATTTCCCTGTCAAAAATTATTTTCTGGGGTCAGAGAACTGAGAGATTTTAGTTGCTCTAAGTTTGTGTTCTCTAAATATTTCTCATTCCAATTCACACAATTCCCAATGATTAGTCAGCCTCCAACAAAACACTCCAGAAATCATTTCCTCCAACAAAATACTCCAGAATCCAGGAGGACACTTTTAAAATACACATGATTGTGGCATGAAATTTGCTTTTCTTCACACTCAAATTTTTATCAGCAAAGCTGAAAGATTTGTCTTTAACTTTGGAGGGTGGAGAATTGGAAATGTTCACTGAGCACAGAGAGGAGAGGAGGAGGCAGATAATTTCATTTTCCCCCAGAACAGAGCAGGGTGAGGTTTGTTAATTGGTATATGATGCACTTTGTCACCCACTTTTGTCCTGCTGTCACTTTTTGCCATCAACACGGAGCCATTGGGCCACGGCTGCCTCCAATTAACTGATAAAAAATGACATTTCTGCAAATGCACAGTGCAAAATCATCCCCTTCTATCTGAATACAGCTTTTTTTCCTTAGTAGGATCCTCCCCCAGACAGGCTGAATTTGAGGGATGGAATGGATGTTCCCAAAATAAATAAATGCAGCACTGAGCAGATAGATGGGTCAGTGTCTCCTGGATTTCATGATAAATGCTGCCTGTCCTATCATCTGCAAAAATAATGGGACTGCATGGCAGAAAAGAGCTCTGACAGCACAAAATCATCTACAAGTAAAATGACACCTGGTGTTTTCTCAAACTGTTTTTTTTCAAAATGAGAAGGATTTTAAATGTGTTTCTCCATTCATGGATAACGTGGGGGTGTGTCTGGATTTATATGAAATTATTTGTGTCTATTCAGAATGTGTTGGTACAAAAATAGTGAGAAATTGTTGGTTGTTGGTGGCTCTGATTAATTCAGCCTAATGAATAGAACCTGGATTTAGGGGTGGAATTCTCTGAATGGATTTCAACCTAAATATCTATGAGAAAAAAGGGAACAGAAACAAAGGAAGGGGTTGAAAAGGGGGATGTGGAATTCAATTTCCTCCCTCCAGCTGCTCTTCCCAGGAGGACAAGGAGTGATTTTGGAGGAACAGGACAAGGGAAAACCTCAAATTCCACCATGGGAGGGTCAGGTTGGATATCAGGAGAAATTCCTTCCCCAGGAGTGGTTAAATATTGGGACAGACACCCAGGGAAGGGAGGGAGTCCTTGAAGGTCTCAAAAAATCAGTGGATGTGAAACTTTTCCCGGATTAAAATATGGGAATTGTCTGGCTCTGTGAGTGTGCAAAACCAGACCCCAACAAGAATTTAAACACAAATTTTCATTCTGCTCTAACCCACTCTGTCCAAACTCAAGTTAAAACTCTGGAATTTTTTCTTTTTTTTTCTGCCTCTTTTTATATTTTGGAATGAAATCTCGTGAGGAGAAGCCACATTTATTTGCAACTAAAATACCATCTGCTTGTGTGTGAGCAAAATTGCAGAGTCATATGGATTTGGGGTTAAAATGCTGCATTTAATGGTTGAAAAGTAAAAGAGCAATTCACATTTGGAACTGGCAATTTCCAGCAGAACTCAGTGTTTGATTTGATGCCATTTCCCTCAAGTTCAGAACGTGGGTTTCTCCAAAATTCAGCGTCATTTGGGGGAAAACTGTTGAGATGCTGCATTTAGGAAGCAAAACAAAATGTGGTTTATCACCCCCCTCATTGTGGCTCTAACACAGACTGGGAAATTTCCTGTCATTCCCATTTTGTGCCCTTTATCAGTGCCTGCCCTGACACAGAACTCAGTTTAGATTATCCAAAATCATCTTGGGAAATCAAATTCTAGTTTGGAATTTTTTTTCCCTTTTATTCCATTAAGAAAACGTGTGCTGCATGTGAGTCAATATTGAAATGATCAGAATTCTTTTCCTTGTTTTCTATTCCATGAGAAATATCATTGATGTGTTTCCCAGCCTGGTTTCTTACAGACAAAGCTGAGATGACAAATAATTTCTTTATGGGAAAATAAAAAGTTGCTTCAGTACTTAACAGATGTTCTCAGTTCTGTTTAGAACCAAAATTGCTCTGAAGTTCAGAGTTTCCTTTAATTTCTTTGTGTGAAAGTTTCTTGATTATTTTGATGAATTTTTGATGAATTTTTCAGCCATCATTCCTCCAGGTTCCTCAGATTTTATTCTTTATTTCCTTTGCCATAATTTCTTCAGGTTCCTCAGGTTTTATTCTTTATTTCCCTTGCCATAATTTCTTCAGGTTCCTCAGATTTTATTCTTTATTTCCTTTGCCATAATTTCTTCAGGTTCCTCACATTTTATTCTTTATTTCTCTTGCCACCAGCTCTGTCACTCTTTTGGCCAAGAGATTCACCTTGCTGCATGCTGAGTTTTGTTCCAGTTTAAGGCCATTTTTCCAATTGAAAAAAAAATATTCTTTTGTTGAGCTGCAGTATTTTTAGGTGCTTTCTCCTCCAGTTTAATACCCACTGAATTTCTCTAAGATTCCTCCATCTCTTTAGCTCAGATGGAACCTCAGGGCTTCTTCCAAAGCACTGAAAAAATGTCATTTCTCAATGAAAAACCTTCTCGTGCAGGTCAGCCACCCCAGAGGTCCTGCAAAGAGCAAGCTGGGAAATAAAATAATTTTTTAAAAATAATTCATTATTTGAATTCAATTATTAATTATAATGTCTAATCAGATTTACAGCTAATACTAAAGAAAAATCCATTTTTTAATCTCCTTTATACATGGCCAAACCTTCTTTCTTCAGCCTCATTCAACTCTGCTCTAGGACAAGAATTTGTTGTTGATTTTTCATTTATTTTTTAACTCTTGAGTTTTTCCAGCTGATGTGGGAATACTTGGGATTTCTCAGATGTGGGAATTCAAGGCATAAACTAGCAGAAATTGCATAAACCCCATTTATTTGTAAATGAAAAAGTAACTTTTATTTTGAGGAAAAAAGAGGAAAGAAGGATAGAAAGGTTGGTGGTAGATGTGTTTATAACGGATAATTTTTTAGAATATCAAAAATTATTAGTTTTATATAAGCTTTTCCTTCTTTACCCCACTTACATTTCATTTTCAAGCACTATCCCTCAAATTCCTATTCTACAGTTCATGGCAAGTCTGCTTTGCCCATCTTCAAAGAAAACTATTTAAAGACACCAAGAATTGGAGAAGAAGATATTGTCTGGGAAAAGAATGGGAAAAAAAGAAATCCCTCTGAGTTTCTTTTTTTTTGCTGGCACCACTCCTTGCTAATTCAAAAAAAACTTATTTAATCCTTCTGTAGCCATCTTCCACTCTTTTTTTTTTTTTTTTTTTTTTGGCAGAATTTCAGCTCTCAGGGGTATTTCTACTTTACTTTTTTTTCCTCTTTGTTTTTTGTTTTTTGGCTTTTTTTTGGGTTTTTTTGGTTTTTTTTTTTTTTTTCTCCTGCTTCTCTGTGGGTCTGGACCTGCCTCAGATTCTGTCACATCCTTTATTTGTGTTCCAGCTCCAGCTGAGCAGCAGAACCATCTCCTTCCAAAGCATCCCTGTGGTCCTTTGTGAGCAAGCTGCAGGAATTCCTGGAGAAAATGAATTGTGCACTATTATTTTTTTATTTTTAGTAAGAGTTTCATTTATCTCTGAGCAATTGTGAGTCCTTGATCTCTTCCTCTATCACATTTGTTTAATTAAGATCAATACTCACATGTCTAACATTTAACCTGGTCTGAATTTAGTCCCTGAAAGGTGATTTTGATGTTCATTTTCTCGATTTTTTTTGGTATGGTTTAATTACAATTGCGAAAAAAAAAATTTCCTCATTTTTTGTTTTATTTTTGTAAATGTAATAATATAAAACCACCATAAACATGAACAACCTTGAGAGTTTGTGAGAAGTTCACTGAAGTTTTCATCTATGCCAAGTGAAACTGAAATTTGGTTTGAACACCACCAAAATTGCCTCTTATGGAAAAGGCTGCTCAATCTTGGGGAGAGTTTTATTAATAAAGGAGCTAATAAAGTAATAAAGGACATTAAACAGGGCTAAAATTCCCCACAGGTAAAAGCTGCATCTTTCCAAAAGAAACTCTCACTGAATTTGCAGCTGAGGTTTCTTTCTCTCAGGGTCAATTCTATATTTTGCTGGGTTTGCACAAGAATGAAATAATGCAAATTAAAGTCTGGCTCCTTCTCCTATCAGCTCCTCCAGATTTCCAGTGCCTCTGTAAACTCCCACCTCTATTTTGCTGGAAATTGAATGGTTTCACATTTTACACTGTGCCTGGATATTTGGGGAGATTTCCCCACCCAGCTGTGATGAAGCTGGAATTGGCTGTGATTTTCTGCTCCCAAAAAATTTGTGTTTTCCTTAAGTGGAAGGAGGATAAAACTTCTGTGAAGGACTCAGAACTCAATTCAGCTCCAAAATTGGGAAAAGTGGAGGAGACAGAATGTGCTCAGCAGGAGGAATATTGCCTTTGAAGAGAAATTTTAAATATTCTCAGTTTGTATAACAGCCTCAGTCCTTGCTGGCCTATTTTGGCTTTGGATGAGGTAAAAGGGTTTTTTCCCAGATGGATTGCACCTCCCTGCCTGTAAATGGTTTTGCTCCAGAACAAGTTCAAGGTGTGAATATCACAGAGGTTCTGTGGCAGGAATTAATGGGGCTGATCTGTGGCTGGTGGGTTGAGGAAGGGAAATCACCTCTGAAAACTGATTGATCTCAGAGATTCACTCACAGGACAGTCAGTAAAGCTGTAAAAACACCAATTTTTAATTTATAGTCACTCTAGATTCATAATATAGCCTCAAATCACTCATAGCCTTACCCATTCCAATCCCTTCTCCACCCATGAATTGACAACCTGCAGAGTTGCAAGCTCATTCTGAAAAATTCAATATAAAACACACAAACAGGTCTGGATCCCTATGCATACAGATTTTTCTGCAGCAGAACTAAGCCAGATTTGATTTTGGGGAGCTGTTTTTAGGCAGGGAATATTTGATGGGGCTGGATTTAGGGCCAGGTTGGGTATCTGGTCTCCAATCCTGTAAGCACAGGAGCAGATGACACTGAGATCAATGGACACACTCACCCCAGTAAAATTGCTCTGTTTGTGCTGCTGGCTGCATCACATCCCTAATTAATG
Organism: Erithacus rubecula; assembly: GCF_903797595.1. Lineage (NCBI taxonomy): Eukaryota > Metazoa > Chordata > Aves > Passeriformes > Muscicapidae > Erithacus > Erithacus rubecula. Next base: position 12,719,619 of record NC_136670.1, on the reverse strand, counting down.
AGTGGGCTTGGTGTTTACAAATGAAGATGGAGCAGCAAATTGCTGTTGATGCTGTTGTGTCAGGGATGGTGTAATTAGAGTTGCAATTTCCATTCTAGTGCTTCACTCAGCTGCTCCTCCCCGTGCTAACATCCCCCAGGCACAGGCAGCATCCCTGATGGATGGGCCAGGAGCTGCTGAATGAGCCCTGAATTCACCTTCCTGTGCTGACACAGCCCTCAGCACCGAGTCCTGCTGCAGGGAAAGCAGGAAAACACCTCAGCAGCATCTCCTCATCTCCAGCAGCATCTCCTCATTTCCAGCAGCATCTCCTCATTTCCAGCAGCATTTCCTCAGCAGCATCTCCTCATCTCCAGCAACATCTCCTCATTTCCAGCAGCATTTCCTCATTTCCTGAGCAGCATTTCCTCACCAGCTTTTCCTCAGCATCATTTCCTCACTTCCTCAGCATCATTTTCTCAGCAGCATTTCTACATCAGCATCTCCTCATCATCATTTCCTCATCAACTTTTCCTCAGCATCATGTCCCAGCTGGTGTAAGCACAGCTGATGGACACCACAGCAACTCACCAGTGCCCACTTGAATGATTGGTGTTGTGCATCCATCCCTAATCAGCTCCTAATCTCCCCCTGAGCTCCTTCCCAGCCTGGCTGTGTGCAGTGTGTCCCCTCCTGTCCTGCCTTCCTGTGAGACACCCTCCTCTCAGCAGGGACAGGGAGGTGACAAATCCTTGCTGTCAGCAGTGTGAGCTGCTCTGTGCAACGGTTTTGAAGTCAAAATCAGTTAGAGACTCCAAGTCAGAAGTACAATTTAATAGGGAAAAATGGGGGAAAAAAATACATGCAATAGTACAAAAGTATTGACAGAGTCAGAATAACCTGACACCCCATATTTAGGGTGGTGGCAGCAGTGCAGATGAAGTGGTTTGGTTGAAGCAGTGATCCTGTAGGAAGGTCTGGTAGCTCTTGTCCTCTGGGATCCAGTGGGAAAGGCTGCTCTGGGGCTCCAAATCTCAGTTTTTATCTGGGTAGAAAGGCTTGGCTCCTCCCCTGGCTGGAGCATCTCCCATGGGATGATGGAATTTTATCAGTCATGCACTGGGACTGAATGACCCATTAACAGGAGATATCTCAGACTGGGCTGGGCTTTATCCTGAGATGAAAGAAGAGTTTGATCTTCCTATTTTCACTGTGAAATACAGCCAGGGTGTGCAGAGGGCTGGCAGTGGGATGAGGAGCTCCTCTCCCCATCCTGTGGCTGCACATGAATCACAAAGATCTCTGTAAATGGGATGGGAGTGTCCTGCTCCTCTCAAATCTTCACAATTACATTTTAATCATCCAAATATCACAGGATTTTTCCAGATTATTGCAATATCAAGGTACAAATTCATAGTGGAAAGGATAAGAATGTGCAATCCCAACAACAATCCTGTCAAATCATATAGGATTTCACCAACTTAAATGGAGCTAATTTGATAGAAATAGCAAATTACAAACCTAAAATATCATGTTTGAATTAACTGAGGAGCATCAGCATTGCAAAAGGTCCCACTTGCAATGCACTTAGCAGAGCAGAGCGTGGAGATTGCAAATAGCCTGAAAGGAATACAAATGTATTTACCCAAATGCCACAAATCTTACAAGGCAAGTGTGGAATATGCTGGGTTTGCACAAGGATTGAAATTAATAGGTGTGACCTTTTCCTGCCTTGCCTTTCATCCTCAGAAATTCAGCATGTTTGCAGAACAGGCTCAGCAGGATTTGTTTGTGGGGTTTTTTATATCAAATACAACAAAAACTTCTGATCTTTCTTTCTTTTTTTTAATTTTTATTTTTTATTTTTATTTTTTTAGTCAAATAATCTCTTAAATAACAAATATTGTAACAAGCTGCATCTGAGTGGTGGCAAGTATCCAGTCTTGGATTAGCTTTTCCTGCAGATAGTCTGGGTTTAATTCTTGGGCAATAATGGCTGGAGAGCAAAACAGGGAAAGTTTAACCCACTGGAATAGGTGTTGTTAATTATTTTGGATTCAGAATGCTCCCTGGTTGATTTTTCCAGTATCCCTTGGTCAAACAGGCACTGCTACAATGAGGAATTAATTCTGTATCCTGTCAGGCACTCATTTATTCCATAATTTAAGCTGAATTTTTATGGTTTTTTTGGTAGCTCTTCAAGTGCTTTAGGAGTTTCCTAAGAACTTGCTGTCCTAAGGAAAAAAAAAAAAAAGAAGAAAATAAACAAACAATATTCTTCCACCTCTATCAACAAAAATCAACCTGCAACCACATTTTCCCGTTTTTCTCCCTCTAGGCATCAATTTCTGGCAAACCACCACAATAAAATTCATCTCCTCCATCCAAATAATATTAAAATACTAAATTGCAGAGGGTTTTATAGAGCTTGGGATGTGGTAGGCCAAGCAAAACCATCAGGAAATTCCTCCTGAAATTCCAGCAGCAACCTGGGTTGTGTGATGCTCTGTTCTGCCACTTCTCTCTTGGGCAGCAGCCAGGGTGAGACAAAAAACCCAAAAAACACCAGAGGACATCACTGGAGTCTTGAGGGAAACATCATCTTTAAAAGCCACCAGAAACTCCTTGCTTCAGGGTTAACTTCATTTTCTGATAAAGAAGTTGTGACCTTTTCAAATATTCTGATTTAAGTCCGGGTCTCTCTGTTTTTGGTAAAATAAAACCCACCCTGAGGATTCTGTTGTGTCTCAGGGTTAAAATATTGCAGAGGTTTGACTTGGGGGGCTGTGAAATACCTGGGAGGATGAAACTTCCTTAAAAACATCATTTTGTTGTATCAGGCCAAACCTCAGACATTTGGGGATGTCCAAATGTCTCAATGGAGGGTTGGTTTCCTTGTAGAAACACAGCTTTGGGGTAAATATGGTGAAAATCTGATGTCCAATAACAGACCAAAGGACATTATCATCATTTTCTTCCAGTGCAAGCCAAAGAAAACATGGAGAGGATTTTATATTTAGGGAGTTTTGGTGTTTGCATGCACCACAAACAATGGAGGGGAAAGGGGAAATCAATTGTAATGCAGCCAGACAGAAATTAATATTGGAGCTTTGAACCCAATGTGAAAAATCTCCTCTGACTTCAGCAGCAAATGAATCAAACCCTGGACAAGGTGTCATGGCCAGAGGAGCCTTTCCTGGCCTGTTATCCTAAATTCATGAAAGGCTAAAAGAAAATTTAAAATATTTACCACTCCAGCCATGAACTCAATAAAAATATCCCACCCAGGCTTTCATTAATTGCCCAATTTCCAAGCCAGTGCTGCAGCAGTTCTTGTATTAATTACTGTGAGCAGTGGCCTTTTTACCTAATTACTTCAATTTTTACTCCTTGCAGCTGCTCTGTCCCAGGGCTGCTGTGGGGAGCAGAGAGGCCACAGCAGGTTAATCAGAGGCTGCAGGAACCTTTCAGCTCCTGACAAAGCTCCTGGCCTGAAACTTTGCCCTGGGTCTGGGTTTTTAAAGAGACAAGAGCAGCTGTTGGTTGTTTAAAGTTTAAATTTCTTTTTCTTTTTTTTTTTTTTTTTTTTTTTTTTTTTTTTACCTCAACGTAGCAGATTTTATTTACAAACCATCCAATAAGGCAAAAACGTGACTTTAAAGCATTTCCCCTACATTTATTTAATTTCTTAAGTATGGAATTGGTGTCAGTCCTTACACATAATTTACCATACAGTTTAATCTATTCACATTAATGCTTCTATCAGTTTTATTTAGATATGCCAGCCGTGTTCTGCTGTGTTTTTGTCATGTCTGGGGCTAAACTGGTGAACTTTAAACCAGGCTTTAGGTATTTTTATTTTCTTAAGACACTTAAAGCACATTCTTATTCACTTAAAACTTGAACTTACACTTCTTCTTTATGTTCATGTGGCTTAACATATTTTAATTTCTCTGAAGTTTTAATTTAATCCCTGCATTCTTTTCTCTGCCTGAGGGACTCAGGGATGTTTCTGTTTTATTCCCCCCAGCACTGGCACAGGAGATTTCACTGGTGAGATGCTGATGCTAAACTGCAACCAAAGACAGCAGAAATAAATGGATTCTGAGTTTTCCAAGCAGATCCAAAGGTAATGATGAATTATATGGGTGACATTTCTCTGTGCTGAGATGTTGGGTTTTTTTTCCCCCTAAGATCATTTATTTTCTAAACCTGTGGCATCACTATGAAATTGCATCTTCTGTTTGAATACTTGTGATGAAGGGTGCCAAAAATAATTTTGCAAGAGTTGGGAAACACCAGCATTAAAATACCAATGTATTTTCACTTTGGTCTTTTTCCCTCTCACAGAAAAAAAAAAAAAAAAAAAAGTCACAACTAATTATAAACTTTGTGCTACCTTTTTCACAGGGATTTGTCTTTTTTCAGTACCTGGATGGAAATGATGTTTGAGTCTTGAGGCTTTGCAGCAAAGAAATTAATTTTTATTCACCAGGGATGTTTACTCCCCATGACCCAGGGTGTGCCAGTGCCTCTGGCACTTCTCTTTGAGATCATGGCATTGTGTCCTGCTAAACACTTGGCTAAATTCCTTCCTGATCGTTTGGGAAGGGGAAAGAGTTGAAATCATTGAAAACAATTGCTGGTTGATTTTTGAAGTAAAAATCACTCAAGGCCCTGGAGGTGAAATTGAAATTCCCATTTTCCCTATAGACCATCCATAGCAGCCCAGAGTTTAAAGCCCCAAATTGCCAATGATCCTTTTCACTGCAGGAAATATTTTTTTGGGGTGCCAACAACTTGCAGTGAGCCAGAAGAGATTGTAGGGAAACAATTCCTTTCAAACCTGTCACTCAAAGTGAGTAAAATTCCTATGGCTGTCACATGGAGAGGAGTGCTATTAGTGTCTCAACTCCCAAAAAAAGTGGATCAGGAGCTGCTGGTTTGGGGGGAATATCTGAGTTGGAAAGGCTGAAGCAGGAGTGCACAGACAGAGAAAGGAGAGGGAGCTCACAAAGCTGCTGGCAAAATAAATAAAATAAATATTCACTGCCTGCTGCTGTGCTCATGGCTATAATGAGGTCACAGGGGTGTGGGGTGGGGGCCTCAGCTTGCCTTATTTATGATTGAATTCCTTCAAATTCCTAAATGATGCCCAGCTGAACTGGGGGCTGGTTTCCCTCTCCAGCCAGCTCCTCTCTATTGTGCTGCCTTGGGAGGAGGTTCAAAGCATCATTTTATCCATTTATTATTAAATATGATCTTTTTTTTTTTTTTTTCTTTAAACTTGTGCTGTCCTAGTCCTGAGAAGAACTTTTAATATTTTTAATTACTTGGAAAGCCAAATAAGCTTTACAGGCAAGGAAAGGAGCAATTGTAGCCAGCCCAGATTCTTGTGTAAGAGCAGCAGAAAACAACAGAGTTTTTTTGACTGCATTTCCAGATTTGAAATTACAGCCAGTGCTGAATAATTCCCTGAGTAATTCTGATGATCTGCAGGTGAATCCCAAGGTACCAATCAACCCAAACCACCACACTGAAGTGCCAGCACCTTCCTCCCTTTGCCTGTATAATCTCATCTCTCATTGCTCCCATCTTGACCCTTCCCAAGCACAAACCAACACATTTTCCCTGTTCCTTTTCCCATCTGATCCTTTCCCAGCTCATCCATCCACTCCTGGCTCTCCTGGCAGGTGCAGAGTTCCATTTTTGAGGCAGGGCTGTTCCTCTCCCTGCTTTTCCTTTCCCTGCATCAGAGAATCCTGTTTGTTTTCCTCCTCCCAGCCCCACAAGGAGCCCAGGAATTGTTCTGTGATGCTCAGGGATCCACTGCCTGCTCAGAATTCCACAGAATTCCCATATTCCTGCATTATTTGGTTTGTATTTACAGCACTGATCTGCCACAGATCTCTTGGCATTGCAAAGTGAAGGATTCAACATCTCCCATTTTTTTTCCTCTCTGCAGCAGCATTCCCAGTCTGCTAATAATGGATAAGGTGGGGGCAACTTGACAAAAAAATCAATTTTTCACCAGAAATTATACTGGTTTGGGGAAGAGGGAGATGTTTCTTCTAACCAGGGATGTTAATTTAATTTTTTAAAACTGGTAACTCCAGTCAGCAACTTTATTCAAGTCTTCCAAAGGTGTTTTTGTGCCTGGCTTCCTTGGCTCCTCCTTAGAAAATTGTCAGGAATTTATTCCAGAGGCTGGAATCCCTTTTGGGGAATTTCACTCCTAAACTAAAGAATTTTTCCCTCCTGTGTGTGATGGTAACAGAAAAATAATGGATCCCAAAACATTTCCTTTGCTCATAGAAACCAAAATTCAAATCCATAATTCACATACACTTTCTTTTTAAAAAATTCATTAAGCAAACAAACCTACTCTGATTGCAATAAATTTTCTGTATTCGGTGCTATACCTGAAATGTTTCTTAAATCACAGCAGTTCTTATGGATTTGTTTGATATCAGGAAATTAAAGTAAAATGAAGCACCTGCATGTGGAGAGGGAGCTGCAGTGACTGGCAGCATTTTTGGGGAGTTCTCAGAATGTTCAGGGCATCAATCACTGCTCAGCAGGCAGCTGACAGGGAGGAACAGGAACTCCCCACATGGAAAAAAAAAAAAAACCCTTTAAAACTGAAAAGTGGAATTGCCAAACTGACAGTGAGGGTAATGAAGCGTGGGGAGCAAAAAAGAACTCGATCTGGGGAAGAAAATTCTGTTTGCTCTTGGCAAGCAGCTGCAGCATGAACTGTGAGGAGTCAGCAGGAGGGGCAGGGTTAGAGCAGATATTGGGGTTTGGGGATTTTGGGAAGAAATTCCTCCCTGGAATGGAATTCCCAGAGCAGCTGTGGCTGCCCCTGGCAGTGGGGCCAGGCTGGACATTGGGGACAGGGCAGGTGTCCCTGGGGGTGGAATGAGATGATTTTTAAGGTCCCTTCCAACCCCAAACACTCCCTGGCTCTGTGACATCTGCACCAGGATGGTTTTTTCCTCATCCCCTTTATGTGCAAGCTCAGCCCAGGTCAGTTGCAGGTGGTAAATCAGACATTGCAGAGCAGAGGAGCCAACACTGGGCATCTCCTCCTTCACTAAAATATTTATGGAGCCAGTATTTACAGCTGCCAGCTGCATGGGTATCTGTAAATATCAGCCAGAGGCTGAGCAGAAATGAGGATAAATAACCAGCAGGACTGGCTGCAGATGCAGATCTGTGCTGAACATGCACAGTGGGAATTCAGGGTGGAAATGGGGCTCAGCTTTGCCAATCAGCTCACGTGTGCTGCTGCTGCCTCAAGTGCTGAAAGAGCTTCTCCTGTTCCCTCCCAGGTTTTTTAAAGAGTTTTCCTGACTTTTGTGAGGCTCTTTGTGTGAAGTAGCTCAACTCACTGAAAATTCTGCTTTTGTGAGCTTGAGCAGATCTGTCTGGACAGATTGTGGATAAGAAAATGAAATGGGTTCATTTAAATCTGTACATTGGGTTGGATTCACTGCATCTGTCAGAAAAAGCAAAAATCAGAGTATTCTCACTATCATTTGTGCCTAGAGAGACCAGAGAAACTGTAAAGAGCAAGAACCAAATGCTCAGACTGTTCCTTTTTCTCCTGGAGCTGTTTAATACAGTTGCAGAGTCTGAATCTTTATTACTTTTGAACAAAGCCAGTGTTTTATTTTGATTGCCAACTTGTCAGATTTTAATAGCATAATCTATGTAGCTGGAAGTATGAAACTGTAGAAATAGAGTCTTTTATCTGCTTTCAAATTCTAATTCCTATGAGTATTTTGGTAATAACTGCAATCCAGGAGGTTTCTGAAATACATTTATCAGCAAGCCATGAATGCTCACTTTGAAAGGGCCTGAGAGACATCTCAAAACCAAAATCTGTCATTTTCCTGTGGCTTGTCCTTTTCCTTGGCACTGCAGGTCCTCAGGGACCCTGTCAGGCCCCAGCCCACCCATGGCCCCACACAAACCCCCTTCCCTCCTGCTTCCAGCAGGGCCAGGGATGCTCAGGAAAGCTGGAGCTGCTCTGGGCTGACAGTTGTGAAATGTCATCAAATTTCCATCAATTCACGTTATTTCCAGGGCATCACAACATAGAAAAGAATAATACACACAAGAAACCAGCAGAGCTCTCAGGGTGAGGCACTGCAGGATTTGGATGTCACTGTCACAGGATGGATGGTGACTGGCCAAAAAAATGTGGATTTTGTTGTGGCAACCTCCAGGAGTTTCACATCTGATCCATCAAAACCTGAGTTGTTCTGAGAAAAGTTAATCTGGGAGGGGAGGGGCATCAAACAGGCATCCCTGAGCTGTGAAGGATGAAGTGCCTGAGGTGCTTCCTCTTTATGGACACTTTATGGTGCTGATCTGGTCAGACTCACTCCAGGGGTTTGACCCTTGCAGACCCCTTGAAATGGGTGTTTGTGTCTTGTTGGGGTTTACCAGGCTTTAAACCTGGGAAAAGATACTCAGGTTGTAAGCAAGGTTCAGAATATTCTGATTATTAGCTTATTTCTACCAGCAATTAGTTGGGGTTTAATGCAAGAAGGAGGAAGAATTCCAGGTTGAATGGCAGATTATCAACTGGAGTTTGTCCCTTCCCCATGGAGTAAAAGTCACTGTGCAGTCCCCTGCTCATTCCTGCTGTTAGCAGCTGAGGTTTGTGGCAAAAAAATAAAAATAAAACATCCCTGAATCCCCAGACCCACTGAAGAAACAAACTCCCCCCACATCCTTTTATACTTCTCATAATCCTGATTTTCCCTGCTGTGCATTTGATTCCTCCCAAAGGTCAGGAAGCATCCTGGTGCTCGTGCAAGTTCTGGGAGATGTTTTCCTGTCACAATGAGCTGATGGGCAGCAGATGTCTGACACCACCATGGGACCATTCCTGTGCCAGCCCAAATCATCCCAGTCGTGGGAGAGAGAGAAAAGAGCAGCAGCACAGGGAGGGGAGAACCCTCAGCAATCCCCTGCCTTTGCTAAGGCTGCCTGCAGTGCATGATTTCAACCAGAGATTCAGCCAGGCTTGCAATCCTGAGGAAGAAAAAAAAATCCATTTTTTGAGCTCAGCACCTTCTGTTATTCCTTCACTCTGCCAGGTTTTTGGCAGGCAGCCACAGGGGCTGGGACTCTGCAAAGAACAGAAATGTAAACCCAACAAGAGGTGAACTCCAAACCAGGGAGCCAAAGGCATGGCCCTTAAATCAGATATCTAAAAAAACTGCTTTTCTTAACAGGGCATCCTGCTGGAAATCCTGGGAAAATGGCACAGCCACCCCTGGGAACTGCCACAGATTCCAGGAATTCTGAAGGGGCTTAAGAAAAGACAGGAAAGCTCTGCTAAAACACAAAACAAAAGTGAATTCTTTGCAGCCAAGCAAATGAAAATCCACCTGGAAAGCTGGAATTTTGCTCAGGATCATCTCTCAGAGAGGGAAATGCTGCAGAGCAGATGAGCAAGGGCAGGAATTTTTGGTGTGAGGATTTCCAGCCTCCATTCCTGCAATTCCCACCCAGCTGTGCTGCAGGGAATCAGCTGGAAGGGAGCTGCAGAAATGCTCCTTGGAAAGGACCAGGGAATCCCTCCAGCAGCTCTGGGGCTCAGAGGAATCTTTTTATCACCAGCACAACTCAAATTCCTCCCTCTGTTTAATCTCAGCCTCCACTCCCAGCAGAAAAATCATTTTTCCTGTCCTAACCTGAAATTCTGCATATGCAGAGACAGAAAATCTCAGCTTTCCTTGAGCAGAGGAAGAAATCAATTCCTGTACCTTGAATTCTGTTTTATCCCCACCAGTTGAATTTTATTGCAGCAGTTGTGGAAAAACAACAGAGCACACAAAGAATGATCAGAAGGAAATCTCTTCTACAAAGGATGATCAGAAGGAAATCTCTTCCACAAAGGATGATCAGAAGGAAATCTCTTCCTTCCAATCTTTTCTGCATTTTTCTGCCAGCAGGAAAACAAGCTCAGTGCTCCAGAGGGTCCTGCAGGTTCTTGCCACGTGTTAAGCTGCAAACACAAGCTGCTCTTAAACCAGGACAAAGGAGGAAAAGCAGATGGTTTCTTTGAACGTCATGTGAAACTTATCCTGAGCACAAGAGGCTGTTTTCTCCTCTCCAGCTGGCAATTCCCACGTGGAAATTGATTTTAGCATTCCAGGAGCCTCATCAGCCCCACTCTGCCATCAAAAATCACATTATCCCTGAAGGGAGAGGAGCAAAGCAACTGCTTCACCACGGAGCTACTGAAAATATTCCTGTTGTCAACTCGAAAATGTGGCCAGAGGTAATGGAAAGAGAAAAGAGGCAGGATGAGGATGTGACAAAATGAATAACTCTGGCTGCAGGTGCACCAGTGGCAGAACTTTTGTGACTTTTGTATTTTAGTGAGGAGAGCTCTCACTGCCAGCCTGTGCTCTGCTCCCTCCTGTTGGGGCAGCAGCTGGGAAAATAAATCAAGTTTAGGAGGCAAATCTCACTTCCCTGTGTGTTCAGGCTGTGCTGACCCTAAAAACTGCATTTTCAGAGCTGGAATGAAAGATCAAAACACCAAGAGAGAATTGTGAGAACACTAAATCAGAGTAAACTGTAAATTCCCACTTGGGAGATGAGTTGGTCCAAAACTTTTTGAGGACTGAATGTTCTTCCCAATTCCTTTAATTTGCCTCTTCCACTGATTTTTCTGAGGGAGATGAGGCACAGAAGGCAGCAAGGAACTGGTTGGCATTTCTTCCAAATATCAGATTGAGACCCAGCCTAGAAGAGCTGCTGACCTGGAGGTTGAGATGGAAGCTGCACTCCCTGTTCTGCCCTTTTCAACCCCAGAAATACAAATTTCACAAATCCCATCAGGTTGGCTTTGCCACCAAATCCTTCTCTGCATTTCTTCGTGGTTTTCATTTTCTGTTGTTTTTTTTCACATCCAAACCATTTCTTTACACCCCAAAACTGAACCATTACCAGGCAGCCTCTGGTTCATTTTCAAGCTTTCCTTGAGTCGAGGATTTTCCTTAATTTCAGGGCTAATAAACCATTTTGGGGATTTTCAACCACTGCTTACACTTTATCCTCTGGATATTTAATCTGTACCCTTTTAAAGCCAATTTTTTAAAGAAATGGCATTAATTTATTAGTTTTTTAGATGATTATTAACATCACTTCCTAATCAAATATTAAAGTTTTTTCTAAATGTTTATTATGTTGTTAAATAAAATTATTTCCGTGCATGAGCACAACAGAGGACTCCCATTCTGCAAAGAAAATTGTGTTAAATCAAATACTTGGCCATTTAGCAACAGCTTCTTTGTTTTCTCTTCCCTTTTAATATCCTAATATTGAAAGAAAAAAGAAAAAAAAATATTCTTTCCATTAATTAAGAGATGCATTTAAACAGATTTAAGCCACACAATAATTTCCTAGGTACAGTGCTGATAAAAAAATCCAAGAGCCACCTCTCTAAAAGGCTCCCTGGGTGGATATTTCACAGCAGGGGCTGGGATTTGCTCCTTGTCAGAGAATATCTGCAGAATCCTCTTCAGCCTTTGAGGGTGAAACCAGCAGCTCTGGATAATCCCCTCCTGCAGGCACAAAGCTTTGTGACAAATGCAGCTCCTCCTGAAATGGGGAATTCAGGTGATGATCCCTCTCTGCCTGCACTGCCAGCTGATGGGGTTTATATATTTATTTTTAAGAGTATTTTTACTGCTTTAAGACACTGCCATGAGTTGTTTGGAGTTCCCTTTATTCAGAGAATCTCCAAGAAATTTGAGCAGCTGAAATTGTTGAGATCTTGGTACTGAGGGCACGTTGCTGAAAATCCTTTTGTTCTATAAAACAACTCTGAAAATAATAAACAGGGACAGAGAGAGAACAGAAGCCAGAAGATGAGCAAGACAGCAAAGGAAAACTTGTTTTCATTTCTATCTCTCATTATTTCTATTTTGTTCTATTTGGGAGACTGATTGCTCTGAAAATTCAATCCAGTCATCAGCTTCTTTGTCAGAATTGTCTTCAGAACTACAGAAGTTCACAGAGAGCTGTTAAAATCAAGTTGTTTGGAAGTTGTTACTCCCCAGCACAAAGCACAGCCTGTAGCACTGCCAATAATCAGGAGAATTTTGGTTTTACTGGAGAGCAGGGAATTCCAGAATTGACAATAATCAGGAGAATCCTGGTTTTGATGGAGAGTAGGGAATGTCAGAATTGACAATAATCCAGGAGAATCCTGGTTTAGATGGAGAGCAGGGAATGCCAGGCAGACACTGAGGTCCTGGCAGGGGAACTCTGCAGATTTGGCACCTGATGTGTATTTGGCACTGAGGAATTCCCAAATTCAAGGGCAAAGTCCTGCTGGATCTGGGATAAAAACCTGTTTTGGGAGGATTATTCACAAATCCTCCCCCTCTGAGGCAGCACTGGCCATGCTTGTCACCTGCCCAGTGCTGCTGGACACAATTTGCTGTTTTCTCCACTGATTTCTGGAATTCTGAGCCCTTCACACAAAACCCTCTTGGTATCCTCCCACCAAGATCTAGGAAAAGCAGCTGAATGTAAAGATCTTAAATTTCCTTTTTCCTCCAGGTACAGTGTGTGTCCTGGGACCAAGGAATGGCTTGAGAGGAATTTAAGGATCATCCATTCCACTGCCATTCCCACATTCCCAAAGAACAGGCAAATACCAGAATTATGGAGCAGGATTAACTCCCAGTTAGCTGAGGGAGCCTTTGGAAGGGATGTGGTAAATATGGAAACCAGGAATGATATTTTTCTGCCTTTTCTGGCTGGGAGTCACTTGAAATGAAAAGCTGATTTCAGCCTGAGAGGAAAACTCTGTATTTTAATCAAGTGTGACAGATCAAGAGCAATAAATGAGGGATATTTATTTCCCTGCTGCAGGTTTATAAGGGATAAGTTAAACTGCCCAGTGCAAAATAAAATTCAACTGTAACTTTGATCCAGATCTCAACAAATCTCAGAGGAAAAACCTGAAATAACACAAATTAGAATATAATTTTAGTAAAACAAACCATGCTTTGGAAGGTTTTTGGTTTTTTTTTATTATGAAGAATTTTGCTGTTAAAGCAGTGCTTGGTTTATTCCAACATAATTAAATAAAAATTTCACTAAGAGCCATAAAAAGCTGGGAGTTTTCTGGGTGGCATTTTCATTCTCAGCTGTCCTGCAGAGAATGCTCAGAACTCCAGTGCTGGAACAATAGCTCAGGAATGATTTGATGAAGGTTTTTATTGCTGCAATAAAAATCTGCTGCTGCCTTTAGTTCAGAGCACATCTTCATCTTCAATAAATGAACTTGGGTTGGTTCTAGTGAGTGGCAGACAATGTTTGTAACTGATGGGACTTTTTTTCCCCCTCCTATTTTCAAAGTGTTGAGCTCAATTTCCAATATTATTGCTGCTAACATTGATTTTAAAAAGAAGAAAATGAAATGAAGTGAGTTCAGGTGGATGTTTTCTCACCAATTCAACATCCTGAATCAAGCATTGTATGTAATTTATATATGTGATGTTCTGAAGAAGGCATTGTCTGGCTCTATATAAATAATTTATACTTTTTAATATTTCAGCACAAGCAGTAGAGCTGATGTTGCTTTGAAAAAAAAAAAAACTTCCCTATCAAGGCAGCAAAATATTCCTCAATTCAACATATAGAAAGGATTTTAATAATTGTGTATAGTAGAGGGTGATTTGAAAACAATAAAATACCTCTCAGATGGGAACTTGTGCAAAATTATTAACTAGTTTTAATTATTAACTAGTGAGGAAAAAGTTGGTAAAACTTCAGGAAAGAAATTTAAAAAAACAGGAATTCCATAGAGGATTTTCAGATACTTGCCTGCATTTATTATTCCCAGGTATTGTCCCAGGCTAGGTATATATTTTTTATTAAAATTGTGCTCAGTTTTTTTATTTATTTATATTATTTTTCAGGTGTGGGGTGTCCTTCAGAACCTTTGTCTTTTTGTGCTGGGGGATTCTGAGGTGGAAATATTCAGTATTTGGTTTGCTGTGGCCAAATGTTTAAATTCATTCCACAGGTAAAGAAGAGGTGTAAAAATATTGTTTGCAGAATGTGCCTGTTCAAACTAAAGCAAAAGGAAAGAGGATTTAAATGCAGAAAATCCGGGTGCCACAGAGGGCAAGTTTGGGTTTCTTGGCTGGAAAATCTGGGAAAAGGAAAGTCACTGATGCTCCTGGTGCCCTGTGATCCAGATTTGGGATTGGTCCCATCCCTGGTACCCTGTGATCTGATTTGGGGTTGGTCCCATCCCTGGTGCCCTGTGATCCCAAATTTGGGGTTGGTGCCATCCCTGATGCCCTGTGATCCCAAATACATTTCATTGTTATACCAGCTGAAGTATAGGATAATAAGAATGAAAGAAAACACAGACAAATTATTTTTTGTTGTTATTTCTGTTCTTCTGTATGAAAAAAAAGCACAGCTGTGAGATCAAGCCAGGTTTGGGTTGCAGGTTTTGTTTTGGTTCTGATTTCTTTTTTTTTTTTTTTTTTCCTCACTAAAGATGTTCAGGAAGTTCTTTAAATAAGGAACCTGGGTTGTAGATTTGTCATGCAGATTTCCCAGCAAGCAATTAAAGCTCAAGGTTTACAGGCACTTAGATGGAGCAGATGTATTCCTGGCAAGGGAAAAGCAACAGATTTTGAAGGATGCTGACAGCCCTTTATCTCCAGACAGGAAAAAGCCTGCTTAGGAAGCCCTGCAGTAAGTAAATTATTTAATTCATCGTGTGTTACTTAGCAATTCTCTTATTTGATCGTTGAGGACTTAGCAAGAAGTGAAACAGCCCAATTTGTCTTCAGCAGAAGCAAAAACAAAGTTTCCCAGGGAAGGAGATTAAGTTTGTAAGAGCAACATGAAGTGTTTTTATCTCTTATCCCAATTTAAACTGAATTACTGGAGGTTTTTTCCCCTCTCCTAATGGCAGTAGATCTCCTGAAATGTGGGGACACTCAGCAAAGCAATGCACTGGGATTGTGCTGATGGGATTTCTGCCAAGATTAATCAGTTTATCAGTGCAGGGAAAGGAGCAGTGTCCTGGGTAAAGCTGCCCCATCCACAGGGTCTGCAGTGACAGGAGGGGATCCTGATCCACGTTGGGATATTAGGAAAAATCCACCCCTGAGAGGGTGGGGATGCCCTGGAATGGAATTCCCAGAGCAGCTGTGTCTGTCTGTGAATCCCTGGCAGTGCCAAGGCCAGGCTGGACAGTTCTGGAGCCTGGGACAGGGAATGTCCCTTCCCACCAAACCTGGTTCTATGGGATTGAACCAGGGAATTGAGGAGCAAGGAACAGCTCCTCAGACACAGCAATGCCTGACACTGTGTTTGCAGAAACTGGGGTGAGAGGCAGACTGGGTTGTGATAAACAGAGCCAGAACTTGCCAACCAGGTCAGGGCTGCAAGGCTGCCAGTGAGAAGTGATAAATGCCAAACCCTGAACCAGCAAGAACTCATCTCCAGGTCTGGAATGAGCCCAAAGGGCTAAGACACTCTGGAGACAAAGTTCTTTGATCTAGCCTGGATTAATTTAGTGATTCCTATTTCCTGGTTCTGGCCATTTGACTCTGCATGTGCTGCTGGTTTTTAGGTAGAAATTCCAAATAATCAAATTCCTGCACTGTTTTTCCAGTACAAGCCACTGCCCTGGTCATACCCTGATGATTTTAAGTCATTTTTTTGTCCTGCAAATCAATAAATTATTCATCCATTGTCTGCTAATGAATGACTGACCTGCAGCAGAGATTGCTGTGACAAGAAGCAGCCAACTCTATTAAAGTGTTAGCATCACAAATGTAAAGCTTGGAATTAAAGCAGAGCTAATATTTAATCTTGCTCTCATTTCACCTAAACTGTTTGAGCTAAGGATGCAGCTGGAAATCACTCTCAGTGAAAAATCTGTGACAAAAAAAAAAAAAAAAGAAAGTCCCAATGACCAAAAGGAAAAATTCAAATTAGTAATTCAGAGTGGCAGAGATAAAGCAGCCACATGATCCAAGCAGAACTTTAATCAGATTAAATAGTTCTGTTGAGTAATAAAGGCAAAGAACTTTCTTGTCTTAGGGCTAATAATTCATTTAACCTGACAGTTATTTCAGAGGGTCTGGATGATTTCAGATGGGAGTTTCTGGGGGATGCTGTGCACTGATGGATTTGATTCTTGGCAGCTCTCATGGCACTTCATTCCTGAAATAAAGGTTTTGTACTCCAGGATACAATTAGACACAAAGCACTGCATTCATCACCTCTTGCCTAACTTCCTATCGTTATTTCTCAAAATCTTCCTCACAATTTTTCCAGCCCTGTCAAAACTGGATTACTTTGCCTTTAGAAAGTGATGCAGCTCACCTGAAGTTAGTAGGTTTTTTTCTCTTTTCTAGGTTTTTTATAAGATCAGCTCTGATAGTGCTGGTTTAGCTGAAACAACCTTCAGAATTGGCAATGAGTTCAGTGGGGCAGAGTTTCATGACTACATCATCTTTTTTTGACATACTCTGTCTTGTCTTCCTCCTCCTACTCTGCTACACAATGTTTCTATTTTGTCATCTAATATGAAATAATATTCAGAGGGTGTATTACAAATAGAAAATATCTTCCTCTGTGCTAAGAACAAGTGCATGACAAAGCATTTTGATTTATTTTCATTTCATGGCCTTGTCCATTCTACATTTAATCCATGGTACCAATTGACACTGTGCTTTAATGTGCTGTTTGTGTTTGTTGTTATATTTTTAATCAGATATATCAGAGATAGAATAGCTGACAGAATAATGCACTGGGAAGATTTTTAACCAGAAAATTATTTCCTTCTATTTTAACTCTTTGTGAATTCTCCTCAGAGAAGCTGGAGTGAGCTGCAAGACTGATTTTTTTCCTCCTTAAGTGCTCATTTAATTGTGTGGGCAGTGTGGTTCATTGGGAGGGATGCTGGTAGTCTCCAGACAGAGATCTCTGATGTCTCTAACTCTGCTCAATTTGCCAGCCCTGAGGTTTCCCTGGGAGCTGCAGAGGAAGGAAAGCCCTGATCATTTTGCTGAGCAAATTCCAGCAGAAGAGCTGCTCATAATGAAGTGCCAGCAAGGGCAGTAAATCTGGGCAGAGGGGAAATGCAGCCCCATCCCAGCAGGGCAGAGGGGATGGGACCCTCCCCACAAACACTCCTGGAAATAATCTATGGATTCCTGGCTGCAATTTACTGCTCAGCACAATCATATTTACTCCCTGCACAGACAGCACTGATACAATTTGTGGCTGCTGATAAGCAAAGCAGAGGAAAAGTCTATTCCAGAATTTCCAGGGTTCTGTCACCCATAAAATCAATGGAGGAACAGAAATAATCCTGGAGGTGCTGGCAGTGATGAAGGGTTTACACTGCAATGAATCCCCAGGGGGAATTCAACTAATTCAGAGCCTGATTCTTACAGCAAATGCTGCAAGGGCTCTGCTGTGGATTTTTGTTCCATTAAAGGTCTGTTTGCACTAATCTCAGGGGTGATCCCAGACTGGGCATCCACAGCCTGAATGTTGGGGAGCAGGGGGTGCCCCAGGTGGGAACTCCTGCCTCATCCCTTTGAGGAGTTTCTCCCATTGTCCTGAACAGACACTGCATTGATTTCTGGCTAAAGCAGAGGGGTTTAGCCACAGGAAGGGCTCTGAACTGGTTTTCAGCTGTTTGTGTAAATAGAGTATCCACCAATTCAGGGTGGTCTCTGCGAAATGTGTTCAAGGAGGGTGAATTCAGAGCCAAACAAACCTGATCTCCCTCACAGTGCTGCTGCACCATCAGCAGGACACAACACAATAATTGAGCAGGATGGAGCAGGAGCCCCAGCACAGGAGCATTTGCTGTGTTTGCAGGATAAAGTCACAGTGCTCTGTCTGAAATCACTGGCAGCTCACCAGGCTCAGCCTGGCAGACCAGGAGAGTCAGATCAGAGAGTGAGGGGTGAGTTTTCCAACATCAAAATACACTTTAATTATTGTTAGCTAAAGCTCCAAAGCCCTTTGTACCTCAGGGCAAACCTGCTGCAGCAACACAGGCAGGTGTTACCTAAATCAAGCTTGTATTAACAATAAAAACTGTAGGATTTCTGATTTAAAACACCATTTCCCCCACGCTGGGTTATGTTGCCATAGACAACAAAGACAGGTTTTTGCTTTTATGTCCCAAAATGAGCAATGCAGCTTTCAAAGGTGAATATTCTGCTTGGTGTATGGGCTGTGAAGATAGGTCAGATAATAGGATTATAAATTTGGGGGGGTTCAAATTATCATTTTACAATGGAAAATGGAAATTAATTATATTTATCAGCGTCGTAACAACAGCTATTGCTGGAAATGGGGAACCTTGCCTGCATTTTCCAAGGTCTGGATGCCATGGATGTGTGCAAAATTCCTTCTGCTCTCCCAGCTCTGTGTCTGTCTGTGGAAATCTCCAGGTCAAAATGATTTAAAAAAAAACAACCTTGGAGCTGATCCAGACATTTCTTAGCATTATTTTCATTTGCAATGCTTTTTTTGAGAAGTGGTTTCAGCACAGTCAAGATCTCCTGTCAGGAGTGGAAAATGAGGTGGGTGTTAATTTGGGGTTTTAATGGTATTTTTGGTACATTTATAGATTGCCCAAGCACTGCCACACTTTTGTACAGATTTTTATGTATTAGGAACAATTTTGTCAGGTCAGAGCTGTGTTTTGTCTCATTGTAGGATTTTCCCTGGGCTCCTAAATATTAATTATGTGTTTAATTATTCCCACTTGGAGCTGTACAGGTTTAATACAGGAAACAAAACTCGTGCATTCCAGTGTGGGAATAATTCTGGATTCTTCAAGGTTATGGACAAAGTGAAATTATTGCACTGTAAATATGTCACCTTTCCCAAAATTCTGCTGCTAAATTTGGAATGAGGAGCTCAGGGCCAGCTTGGGAGAAGTCCCCACAAGTTTATTGCCAGGCAAACCTTGTAAGAACATCTCCAGCTTCATTTTGATACAGGAACGTTTCACAGATTAAAATCTGTTAAATGTGGAAATCAAATTTGCTGCATCAATCACCAGCAACTGAGAAAAGCTCAAACCTGGGGAAATAACTCGAAATTAAATCAGTCTCTGACAGACTCTGAGAGTGGCAATCTGGGACAATTTTACCTTTTATTCTTTCCTAATTTCCTATTTGACTTTTACTGCCAATTGCTTTAGGTATTGATTAGGAAGGGAAGGATGGAGCACAGCTCTGAATGATGGTTACATAATGCTGTTAAATATAAATTGCAAATACCAGCAGGCAGGATTCATCTGCCTGAGGTATGAAAAACCCTGGGAAGGTCAGAGAAATGGGAAATTCTGCTGGAGAATTTCTGGGAGGGCACAGCAAGGGAGGAAAACCCCTGAGAATTGGTTCAGCAAAGGGCTCCAGTCTTTGCTTTTAACTAAAGGAGCTTGCTAAACTTGAATATTCCTGCTCAATTAATTGAAATGGCCATTAATTCTTAAATAAAGTGGAATTGGACTGCATAAACTGAAGGATTAACACCTCAAACTGCAACAATCTTTCTGGTCTGAGCTCCCATATAGAGAAAAGGAGATAAACAAAAGAAAGGAAAAAAGGTAGAAAGGGGCTGTAAAATGAGGAATCTGCTTGTGTTTGTCTCATTCTGATTTCCTTCACTCTTGTGTTCACCACCAAAAAAAATTGCTCAGTTTTTGGACCTTACAGAGATTTTTTTAGGTGTTTTTTTGGGTGATAGCAGTTTTCCTACCTCCCTCACTGTGGTTCAATATCAATATTTCAATCCATTCCTCAGTCAGGTTCAAAGATGAAGAGAGAAGAAGTTCAAGAGCCACAAAGAATTCAAAATTCTGTATTAGAAGGATTTGGAGAGTGGAAGAAAAGGGAATAAAACCTGTGAAGTTTCAGGTGTGTTTGCAAGCAGAATTTCTCGAGGGAGCAGGGCAAAAATTACACTGGAGCTAAAAATTAAAATGGCAAAAGAAAATATACACAAAAGGTGAGAATCAGGTATTAACTCCAAAATTCGATTTTGTGCTTTCCCAGCTGGAGATTCGAGGGGTTTGGAATCAGATCATGAACCAAAACACAGAAGGGGAGGAAAGAGCAGAGGGGAAGGGAATATTGAGAGTTTTTAGGGTGATATTGTCATTTTTGCTGTGAGAATTGGGAACTTGGCACCATGTTAGTGCTCTCTTGATTAATTCTTGTACCCCAGACACATTTTCTGATCTATTTCTGACACAATCTTTGCATAAAACACCCAAAGAGGGGCAGCAGCATCACCCTACTCTGGTTTTGCTGCGTGGTGCTTCATTTGCATTTTCATTGCATATGCAAATGTTTGGTTTGTTTATCATTTATCTGGGTAGATGGCAAGGCAGGCTGGGCTGTGCTAATGAGCACTTCAATAAAACCACAGAAAACACCACCAAAACTGCAGAAATAAATAGGAAACCATCAAACCATTTTTCTTTCTCACTTCTCTGCTGCACTCTATATGAATCCAAGCCCCAAATTATCAATATTTTTAGGACAGTGAGTCCTGTGAGGAACTGGCAGAGAATTAATCAGAAAATCCCAGCACTAAGGTTCTGCCTGTTCCCAAAAACTCTGCTGATCTGGGCAATTATTGGGCAAAGACTTCTTCAAATGAGGTTGTGAACATCAGGGGAAGAAACATCCTCACAACTTTTCATTTTCTGCCTCAGTCACTGTGAAACAGAACAGGCTCTGCTGAAGATTTCCATGGGGTTGTCAAATGTGCTGAGATATTTTGGGTTGTAGGTGCTGGTTCCTCTTTGAACTGAGCTCCTTTCATGGAGGAAACCAAAGAGCCCTCAGGTGACAGCAATGCTCTGTTACATTTGGGCTCTTTTTTTAAAAAATAACTGCTCAAATCTAAACCAAATCACTCCCAGCTGCATTTCCTGCCCCTCACACAGAGCTGAGACACTGAAATTGCTCCGTGCAGGAGCAACAAAACTCTTACAGCCCTGAAAATAAAAGACTGGGCCTTTTTTTGTCTCTCTTCTTTCCTCTCATACATCCCCACAGTGGTTTTTTTTTGTATTTTTGGCTGAGGAAGGAGGGTTTGGAGGTATTTTCCTCCTGGGTGGTATTTCAGCAGAAATGTTGTTATTGAACACTTGGAGAACACAGCAAGTGTAAGGAATTATGGAGGAATGGAGATAAATTTTTATTGCTGTGTAGTGGGCTTGATTTACACAGAAATTTTGATTTTAAATAACAAGCTTTAGGCTGTGAGACCACGATTTTCTTTTAAGTGAGACTTCATAGCATTTGTGAAATATGAAAGGTAAGACAGAGCCTGCTGCCAGTAAAGTACCACAACACAAACTTTACTTCAGGAGCAGTGTGGAGCACAATATTTACTTTAAGCCCTAAATGGAGCACAGAATCTGCAATAAAAATATTTTAAAATGCTCCAGCAATAAACAAAGTTACAGAGGGAAAAGGAATATAAAATCCAAGGCAGTGTATTAGGTTTTTTTTTTTTGTCAGCAAGGCAAATACAACATCAAACATCCAAACTACTCCTGCTTCTTTCTGTATTAACACTGGAATAAGAAAAGGAAAACCTTGTACCACTGATGTTTCCATAAACATCCTTTTTGTTCCACTCCAGGAAAAAATACTTTTAATATTCACTTTTTAGATAAACATCCAGGATGAGCATTTTTTTTTCCCCTGTAAACCAAAGAGAGCAAATTTTGTTTGCAGATATTCCCCCTGGAATGCCCAAAGCCAGGAACACGCAGGAGAGATTTTCACCAGAAAAACTGGAAACTGAAGATATTGTTGCTCCCTCAGTGCCAATAACATTTTCTCCCTTACATTTATTTATTTGCTATTATCAACAAATCAATGGGAGCTTTCATATTTTATCAGAGTTGTTTGAGTTTAAAGCTCCCAAGAGAAGCACAGAGAGAGAGTTTAAGTGGTTTTATCATTGAAATGGTGGGATTGTTATCACTTTTAAAATATGGCACAAATCTCCTGCTACAGGTGAATTTTTGCACTGTGAGTTTTCATTTTACTGATAAATCTTTACTGATGCATTCATAACAAGCAGTGATTTATAGGCATTTTTCCCCAAAAAAACCCCAGAATTTTAAAGCAGAAATTCTCAATATAATCAGCAATTATTGGGATTGAAATCCCTCAGTAATTAGTTGTTAATCACATTTCCACTTGATTGCTGCATATATTAAACAGTGGTGCTTGACTGGGAGGGGTAAATCAAATCTGCTACTTATTGGACCAAAACAGGGAGAAAATCAACATTTTAAGGATTTTAAATTTCCAGTTTCTGCCCAGCAAAAACCAGGCAGAAATCTGGAATTAAACCATCCCAAGGACCAGATTTTCTCTCTCAATTTTCACCTCTGGGGACCAAGAATTTGCCTTTGGGCTGCATCAGTCAGGAAGTTGTAAAAGGTAAATTGCTTCAGTGTTATGCAGATTTTCTGGAAAAAAAAAAAATAATTTACAGCCCAGAGATCCTGGGGGAAGATTCTGGACCCTGATATTTTAAATTCTGTCTGCAGAAGTGGCCCTGAGGAAAAGTTCATTTTTCACCCAGCAATTAACTCGTGCACACTCAGTTTTAACCGTGTTTTTAACAGTTTTAATTGAGTAAAAGTCAGAGTGAGGGAGGTCTCCAAGGTTTTGGGGCAGTTTCAGCACATTTTAGAAAAGATTTTAATTTCCTGACTTGTCAGCTGCAGAGTGAAATCTGAAATGAGCCCGTTTCAATGGATGAATGGCTGAAAATTAAAAGACAGAAGTAGAAAAGATTGTGTGACTTTGACTCTTTCTTTCTCCCCCTTGCTCTCTGTCACAAGTCCTACATGAAAAGCCCAGATCTCAAAATTTTGGATATATTTAGCACTTAATTACTTTCTATTTAATTACTTGGCACCAACTAAATGCAACCTCATTAATTTTTAATATTGTTCTAATAACAATGATTAATTTGCCCTCTAAGAGACATCTCAATAACAAAACTGTGCCCAGAGTTGACAATGCCACAGAACCTGGACAAATCCTGGGGAAGGGAATTTATAATCTCAGCCTGTAACTTCTAAGATCTTTTACATCTGAATAATATCACAGAGTAAAAAAAAAAATGTAATTGGATTCCTAACATTTTGTGACACCAAAGTCTTCTATGATAAAATCATCTGGGATTGACAAAACTGCAGCTGAAAGGAGAATCCATTAAAAGAGGGGGAAAAAAGGAGTTTTTCCTGTATAAAGTCTGATTTTTTTAATCAGCGTGAAGATTTCAAAAGAAGCAGTGTCCCTAAATCACCCATTGTATCTGGAAGAGCTTCAATAAAGAAAATGAAAAAAGAAATCCCCTAAATAGAAATGTTTGCAAATGAAAAGTGTGAACTATAACATTCCTTTGAGTTTAATCAGCTCTTTAATTTAATGAATCATTTGCTTTCCTTTTATTACTTTACCTTCACACTCTCACCTCCTGCTTTTTCCTCATGCTCATGAATCATATAATCAGAAAAACTTTGCATTTTAATTATCTTACTTCCAGACTTCCTTTGTAATGTGTTAATAATTTGATTATAATAGAGAGGAACATTGGACCCATTCAATTTGATGGGTTTTTTTAAATATTTCTCCTTCAGCAGCTCTTACAAAGCTTGAGGTGCTGGTTACTCCTGAATTCAATATATTGATTGGCTGGGCATTGATTAACCATCAGCCTGCATTGGGGAATAGTTAAATACTTCAGCCAGTAGATAAAAATGGGCATTTTGCAGAGTTTAAGGAGAATTAGGGAGTAGTTTCATCGACCCTGTGCTTCTCCTGGAGGTGTGATTTGGGATTTTTGTGCTCCTCAAGCAGGCTGGGAGCTGTGATCAGCACCAGGGCTTGGCTGTCCAGCTCCTTTCTGATTCCAGGGACTTTTCTGCATCTGGCACTGTCCCAGCACATCCCTCTCAGCTCATCTCTCTCTCTCTGAAGAGAACTGATGAATGAAGAACTGAAGAATACCCCACAAAAATCTGCTTTTCTGGGCAGATGTGCTCAGTGGAAAGAGTGGTTTTTGTCCCCCCAATTCTTGGGGCAGGGTCTGAAACTCAGACCTCCTTCCAAGAGATTGCTCTGGGAACCTTGAGCAGAAATTGGGATTTATTCACACCAGGCAGTGGTGGTGGGTGAGTCTGGGACTCCTCTGTCCAACCTCTTTGTGAATTGTGCTGCCACCAAAAACTCACCCTGGCCATGTCCAGGAGCAGCTCTGCTGAAACTCAGGATGAGAAACAGCAATCTGTGCTTAGAGCCCCTGAATTTAACATCCAATGTTTTACTCTGCCTTTGTTATTCCAGTCCAGAGCCATCAGATATTACAAATAATTTACCACAGAGTGGTTTGTAGCAGAAAATTCCTGCCCTGGTATCCTGCAGGTTTCCCAGACAGCAAAATTAATTACAATGTACCTGGCACATTTCCAAGCAAGCACTGTTCATCCCAAATCTTCACTGTCACTTCCTAATCAACCCTTCATTCATAATTCCACTGCTTCTGCTTGTTTACATTGCTGGGCTGATTGATGCAAACACACTTCTGTGCTCAGCAGCTGTTTTGAACAAAGATTAAAACTGAAGCAAGCAGTTGGTGAGATTTGGAGTCTTGACAGAAAAGGAGCTCAGAAAATAAAATTCCCAGGACTGGTATCTCAAAAGTAAACCTCTTTTATCCAAATTGTCTCTTTTCCTGAGCAATTCTTTGGAAATAAATTTTAAACAGATTTTCCTGATTTCTGAGGCAGCATTATATTATTATTGTATTTTATATATGCACAAAATAGTTCTACTTTCTACAAATGAAGGAAAATTTGCACAAATCCTCCCCTGACTCTGCTGGACTCGGGTGTGAGCTCAGCACTGCCCAAATCCAACCTGCTGTGTGTAAGGAAACCCTCTGGAGCAGCTCCTCTTCAGGAATTGCTGCACAGCCCCATTCCCTGAGTGCAAAATCCCTGATTTTACCCCTGCAGATCCCCAGAGTTAATTTATGCAAATGCTGAAGCGTTTTCTTGAGGATTGTGGAGACTTCATTCATTTCTCTCTGTCAAATATGGTTATGTCACCTTAATTAAAGCTTGTGTGGAGTGGAGAGGGATAAGGAGGGATGAGCAAAGAGACTTTTATTGGCTGGATCAAGAAGCAGAGCTGTGTTTTGCTGCCATCACCTTTAATATTCTCCAGAACTCTGATACGGCCTAATCTGCTCACATAAATTGAAAAAAAGGCATGATAGCAAAAATGAATAAGGAAGGAGAGCACCAGGAGGCAGAAGTATAATTAGAAAAGCTCCCTTTATCTGAAAAAAAAATTTATTAAAAACAAAGCAACACTCAAACACACAGAGATACACAGGACAGAAGTTTTAATTAAAAGTGCAGCTGCTCCTTTGCAGGCTCAGCACAGAGCACACGTTTCCCTCTCTGAAATTTCACATTTTGGAACAGCTCTGGGGCTCAGGTTAGCACAAGGAAATACAAAACTGATCACAGCTCTGAGTTCATGAAATCCTGGGCTAATTGGCCACTGAGTCTTTACAGAATAACCTCCTTCCCTCAAAGGCTGCAAAAGTCACTCAGCAATAAAATGAAGGACTTTATAATGTATTTATATTATATAGATATTTTATAGGGTGTTTTACAGAAGGATATATAGAAGGATATACAGAAGGATATATTTATAGATATAGATATATAGATGTAGATATATAGGTGTAGAAGAATATATAGAAGGATAAATTGCCTTTGCACATTGAAGAGTGCTGTTTTAGCAAAAAGCTTCTTCTCCAGGTCAAACTTTGGGATTTTCCCTTCCCTCAGAGCAAACCAAGCCTCCCCCAAGTTTCCACCCTCACACTGATCTTTGGGTGACTCTGCCCCATGGGCATCTCAGTAATTTCCACCAGACAAACCTCAGGGGCTTCACTGGAGCAGCAGAACTGGAGGGAGTCACGTTGGAGTGAGATAAATTTAATTCCCTTTTGCACTTGTTATTGTCTAACTCCACATCACTTGATTAATGCACTGGAAGTTATTGATGCATTGCTGGGAACTTGCTTAGAGATGGATCAGAAGAATTCTGAAATGTTTCTATTTATTATTTCTTTATTTTAATGTTGTTTATTGGGTTTTTTTCCCCTCTTCCAGAGTGTCCTTCATAAATCCTCACCTCTGGTTTCTCACATAAATTCCAGCTGAAGAATTGTTAAGGAAATATTAACACAATTTACATTTCTGCCAAGGATCCTCACCTCCCCTCTTCATAAACAGCACAAACATGTCAAGGAAAACTTCAGAATCAAGGCAGTGTGTTAAAAAATAAATTTCCTGCTGCCTATAGACAATGCTGATGGGATAAAAATGAACCATTTCTCCCTGTAGATTTTCACAATGACAGCCAAGGTCAGTGTGCACCAGAGCTGGATTAAATCTGTCTCCTGGAAAAGACACCAGGAAAGCAGAAAAGAAGTAAAATTCGGGATTGTCCTGCCTGTGATCACCAACAACCCCCAAAAAGTGATTTTCAGTTAGTGAGCAGGGCTGGGACAGCCCCCCAGACACTCCCAGAGCTTTGCAGTGCCCAGATAAAGAAAAGCTTAAAAAAGAATTATTGATGAGTATTGGTGAGTATTGCCACCTGCATGATTTGCCATGAGAAAAAAAACCCTTCACAGGGCTGGGATCCAAAATTAAGGAGGGGTTGAGGCTGTGATTCCCACACCTGACCCCTCTCCTTCACCTTTATTTCCCCCTCTTGGAAGAAAACTGGCTGCTCTGAGTGGCTTCCAAAATAAATCCTGGCAAACACAGTCACAGAAAGGAGTTAATAAAAGACAATTTTGTGGTTACAAATATCACTGTTGGTGAGGCAGGACTTGTGGAGGTGGCTGGGGAAGCTGGGATGGATTATTTCATTTGGGTTCTTTCATTTCCTCAGTGCTTTGATTGGGATCTTGCTGCTTCCTGAGGCTGGCTGGGCTTCAGAGCAGTCACTGAGCTGCAGGGACAGGTGAGAGAAAATTGAATTTTTACCTGAACCAAGCTGCTGAGGGGACAGGGACTGAGCTGGACAAAGAATTCCTGGTGCTACCCAGGGAACTCTGGCTGAGGTTGGAGCAGATTTTGGGTCTGCAGGAGGATTTAAATTTGGATCCTGGAGCTGCTGCCTGATTTCAAGAGGTCCCATTAGAAAATTGAGCAACACAACCTCTCATTTCTCTGCTGTTTTATTTCTCAAGATTCTGCCATGAAAGTTCTGCAGACTCTGGCTGGAAGAAGCTCAGACTCCCAGGAAAATCAGAGTCTGCTCATTTTACATCCCAAAACATGGCTGGAGTTCAGTTCATGCTTGAACTGCAGTGCAAGATTTGCTTGCCTGGATTTGGGATTTGAGTTCCATCCCTGCAAATTATAGATAAAGTTCCCACCAAAGTGTGAATCATCTTTATTGGCACAGATCTGCTCCATGAGGTATCTTTCTTTTGCTGGATAATTAAATAATCCACATGGCAGCTGAGTTATGATACCTGAAAGTGTTTGCAATATCTGGATGAATAAAATAGTGATTCCCATGAAAAATGAAAGACCATCAGTCAGATATTGAACAAGTCAGAGTCTTCACAATTAATGATAATCAATAATAAATAAACAGAGATAGACAGGTAAGTGGTTTTTTCAACAAGTTTGCATTGTTGATCATGGGAATTTGTTTATCAATCATTAAATGCAGCTGCCTCACCATTTTCCTTGGTGTAAATTTATCAGAACTGACCAGAGCTGACCCCTGAGATCTCTGTGAAGGATCCCTCCTCACTGAGTGGAACAAGAGCTTGAAGATCCAGAGAGACCCCAAAGTCACCTCAAAAAGAGCCCAATGTGTCAAATCTTAACCTTTGAGTTAAATCTTGAACCTTGTGTTTAATCTCAACCCTTGTGTTTAATCTTAATTTTTGAATTAAATCTCAACCCTTGTGTTTAATCCCATCTCTTCAGGCATTCCCTGGCAGTTTTGGCAGTTTGCTCCTGAATTCCCAGGATTATCCATCAGTGCTGTTTGCCATTCTCTGACTCCCCTGCAGAGCTGCCCACAACCCAAAAGTGCTCAAAACTTCAGGAAAAAATCCTGCAGAGGCTGTGCCAACACAGAAATGTTCAGTCACACGTGGGTGATTTTCCCTCTCTTTAAGAACAGCTTCAACTCCCAGATCCACACTTTTAAATTGCCTTCAGGAAGTCTCTGCCATTCCAGAGTTATTTTGATAAATCTGGATGAAATAAACACTCTCCATTTTATCAGAACTGACTTTTGTGCAGTAGAAATTCTCCCCATCAGCTTGGCAATGTGCACAGTGAGTGTTTTCCTGCTCTCCAAGATTAATCACAGAAATCACCAAAGTGTCACTGAGTTCCTGGTGATTATCACTCTATCCTTCTCTCTTTTTCTTTTTTTTTCTTAAGAGAAAATATTACTTGAATGATGAGAAGTGTGGCCACTTAATTAAATGTGGCCACACTTAATTGTGTGAAAGTCAAGTTGAAATCAGAGCCTGGTAACTCTGAGCAGCAGAATGAGTTAATGACTGTGCACTCCTCCTGATTAATTAGATTATTCTGAAATGGAACAGGAGTTTCTGACTGTTGGCACTCTTTCTGAGAACATCAACAGCAATGTTTGTCTCCTTGTTGCTTTCCTGATTTTTCACTGGGAATAATTGAAACATTTTAGTCCTGGAAATTCAGTATTTCATCTGAGGCCAAATTTAACACATTTCAATTTAGTTTTAGGCAGAAGTGCAGCAATATATCAAAATAATGGCAGTTTGTAAATCCAGGGCTGTGCTCCTATAATTACAGCTCAAAGTATTTGTAGGGAGAAAGCCCTTTCAGCTTTGCTGTGCTATCTTATTAAATGTGTCCTTCTAAACATTTTTCATCCAGACTCTTTTGTTTAAAGCAATTGAATCAGGTAATTCATCATTTATATTCCTCAAAGATGCAGAACTCTGCTCAATGGAAACTGAGGGTGCTCAGAGTCTGTTAATTGCTTGTGGTCCCTCTATAGAGAATTTGTTGTTTCAAAGAACTCCATGTGCCCAACCTCAAGGATTTATTTGTATTTTTACCTTTCTCAGAGATCTGTGATTTTTAATCCCAACAATTCAGTGGTGTCCCAGTTTTCCACATTTCTCATGTCCTGCTCCATGGCCTGGCCCTGGGACAAACCTGGGAGAATCCATGGAAAAACTGCATTTCCAGACAATGCACAATTTCTGAAATCCTTCAGATATTTTTTCTTCTTGTCTTAATCTGCCAGACAGCCTTCAAAAAACCATGAAAAAAAAAACCAAAAACAAAAAAAAAAACCCTCCAAAATCTGTTTAGTTTAAGGAATTAATAATTTTGTCTGATTTATCTCTGAAGTGTCACATTTCTTGGACAGACATGAACTGGAATAATACTCAGATCTTTTTCAGATCAAAGGTTTGATTTTTTTTTATGTGAAACCTCAGAGAAAAAGTCAAAGCTCTGGTCTGGAAACCATGGACACTTCCTCCCTTCAAACTCTATTTTTAATCCACTGCCACCTTTAATATAAAACACCAACAAATCGAGGGCTGGGTGTTTTTATGGGAAGAACTGGGGAGGGAGATTTGGAGTTTTCCCAAATGTTGGGGTGGGACAATTCCTGCCCTTGCCCTGCTGAATCCAAGGAATTTGTTCCAGCCCTGGTCATTCCCTGGCTCTCTGTCCTGAGGTAGAATCAGCAATTTGGGAGAAGTGAATTCCCAGCTTCTCTCTCAGCTGAATATCAACATTTTCATTTATTTCACTCTTGTCTGGGTCCCAGAGCAAGGTCCCAGAGTGGTCCCTTGGAGTTTTTTCCCCTATTTTTAAGTGAAGAGCTGCTTCTTTCTCAATTTCCAAGCAGGGAAATCAGAGCAGGCAGAGAATTGGATGGTGATTATGAGTGAACTTCTATTTCCTTTAATGAGGCAGAGGGAAATTGCCTGACAACATTTTTATATTTTCCTGAGACAGAAATTTCCACTTAGTGTAATGCTTAATTTCCTTCCCAAGGAATGTCTCCTATAGAATTCCCAGTTAGTTTGTAATTGTTTTCTTTTATCTCTCTGACTAATGAAATGCTCAAGATAAAGGGCTGTACTAGGAGGCAATTGGGATATTAGGAGTTTTTCTATGTCCCAAGTTTTATATATTCAACATGGAAATTAAATTAGGCTTCATTCCCCTGGAAATTTATATCTTGCCCCTTGTTATACTTCATATATTTAATTAAAATTAGAATATATTTGGCTGCAGTTGTAAAATTATTTTAAAGGAAAGTGATCTCTTCTGGGGCCTTATTTGGGTGGTGAATTAAAAGATGAGGAGATGCAGAAAGAATAACAAGGTCTGCTGGGAGAATGCTCAGAGACAATTGGTGAGAGTTTATTTAGACCTCTAGGAAACTCAGATTAAAATGTCTCCCCAAATTAAGGTTTGCTGGAATCATGACTGCTGCACTAACATTGAAACAGAAGCATTTTCCTGATGTGTTCCCTTGTTTAGCTGCTGCAATTACAGCCCCAAACTCTGCTTGGGGCTCCATGAATCCCAGAACAGCACATTAATTCCCTTTATCTTTCAGTGGAGCCAAAGGAAAACTCTTTTCCAAGACACTGGGATTGCAATGATTTATGCTGACCACCTCCAATTTTCTCTCCTTGTAAACTCTGTTTAGTGTTACAAAAACAATTCCAGGGCAGATTGCAGGTGCCACACCTCTGACCTTTCAATCAAATTCAGAGTTTCACTCTCCAGCAGGACAGCAAGGAAAAGTTGACAGCTTAATAAAGTGGAGATTTTAGGCAATAAATCCAAGCATTTATGAGAAAAGGGATCAAAGCTCTGCCCTATTGTGGAGACTCCCAAACAAGAGTGTGTGAAAGTTGTCTGGCAAAAAAAAATCCATTGCTTCAGTGGAAATATCAGTAGAGATATAAGTAATTACATTCCTTTTTCCCTTCTATTTTCTGCATGCTTGAAAGGGAGAGACTTAGAGCAAAGAGCAGGAAAATCTGCAAATAGGAAAGGTGACCTACACTCTTTATTTTAGTGGGAGCTGAGAAAGAGAAAAAAAAAAATTAAAGCAGAAAATAAATTAAAAAATAAACCTTATTTCACACAGAAAATACAAGTTTTTTTGTCAACCTTGCAAATAGGAGAAAAGGGTTTAAGTTCTTTCTTTTGGACATAATTCATGGAGTAATAACAGATGAATATGCTCCCAAAGTCAAGATATATTATTTCAAATTGGTCCTATATTTAAATATGAAACGAGCTGGCATTTTGTCATGTCAGCTAATGGAACTGCTGGGGAAAATCTGAGGATGAAAAATAGACAATTAAATGGTTCCTTGGAAAACAAAAGAGGGATTTGCATATCTCTTTTTAATGATGAGTTTGCAGTTCTTCCCTTCCAGGGCTCCAGCAAAGTGAAAATTGGTGATTTCTGGGATCCAGAGCTCCTCAGCTTCCTGGGGAAAGAGATTTTTGTGCTCTTGCTGTCACCTGCAAAGATGAAACTCTGAAAAAGTAACAGGTAACAAAACCATTGCTTTTCATGAGCTGTAATTCCATCAAATATTTGGTTTGGGAAAAAGGAGTGAGTGATGCTAAAAGCTCAGGATTCATTGCCTGGGGGTTCAAAGAAGAGATTTGGGCAGCTCCTGTGGCATCCTGTCCATGTGGGAAGGTCTGGGGAACACAAAGCTGAGCACTCACAGCAGCCAGAGGGGATGGAATTTGTGGGAATTTATGCCAGAGGGGAGGTTTTAAGGGAATCACTAAAGAAAAACCTGCACTGACATATCCCAGATCATGGAGCCAAAACCAGGATCTGCCTTGGATAAACAGGAACAGGACAAGAGCCACCCTGAGGCTGAAAAAGTCCCACTACAAATAAATCTGGTGGAAGATGAGCATTTCAGGAGGAATTTCCCCTGGAAAGGGAGCTCAGGGAGGTTTGGATCCCCATCCCTGGAGTGTCCCAGCAGTTCCTGGGGGTGGCACCAGGGCACAGCTGGGGTTTGATGTTCTGGGAGGGTTTTCCCAGCCCCAGTGATTCCATGAGCAGCTGCAGGATGGTGCAGCAGCTTCCCAGGGCAAAGCTCAGGCTTGAATTGCTCACCCTGACAGAAGAGATTTGCTGACACCTTTATCCTGGGGCACAAAAATCTCCTTTTTCTGTCACAGCAGCAGCAGCACCTGAACAAGCAGGTGCTGGATGAACTGTGTGTCCCCCAGTTTGCCTTGCTGATCCTCCCTGGTTTCCTAGGCAATGAAAAGGGAATGTACAAAGGTTTTTGTTCCATTTGTGTTCTGCTGTAATGGAATTGTCTCTGTTGGTGATGGAAGGAGGGGAATGAGAGAAATGGATCAGGTACAGATGTCAGCAGCACTGAGGGCCAGGAAACAGAACTGTTATCACATCTTTGTTATGGAATTGAAAACAAGCAACCACAGAACCAAAATGGGCAGAATATTATTAATAATTAAAATTTGTCAGGTTGTATCAGAGTTGATTTTTTGGGGTCCATTTGAGAAATGCCAGTCACATCATAAATTACTTTAATCTGAGAGAAACTAAAGATTGGTTACATTTATTCCCAGGATCATTGCTTTGGGCTGGAACTGTTTTAAAAACCATTCTGTGCATTGACTGCTTGGAATGGCTGTTTGATGTATTAGGGTGTGAGACCATGAGTTATGGATCTTTCAGTGAAACCCAGGATTTTCCCAACAAGAGAGATTTACTGGACTGGCAGCTACAGCAACGTGCCAAAAGTTGATCTATGGAAGAGCCACAGCTGTAAAATCTCAGAGCTCCACTGTGGTTTGCCCAGAGTCACAGAGGGAGGAAATATTCCAGCCAGAAGCAGTGCCAGGCACCCCAATCATTCCCTGATGGGAAAAGGAAACCCCACAAACTCTCCATCTCTCACCTGAAATGCCAAAATCATTCTGCACACACACACACAAAAAATAAAATAAATAAAATCAACCTGGTTACACAATCAAAACCCAGTGTCTAAAGCAGGTGAGCACAGGGTAGTTTCATAAAAACTGGGATGTGTGGTTTTTGCTGCTGGCATTTGCCAAAGGATTGTTCAGCTCTCCAATGGCTTTTACATGGAAAATAGAAAAGCTCATTCTTCTAAAAATGCTTGAATGTTGTATTGAGTCAGGTAAGTACTACAAATTCCTCCAGTGTCTGTTATTCCTTTGAATCTCCAAGGTTTTCCAGGCAGAATCCCATTTTGTATTCAGGCAGCACAAGCTCCTGCAAAGATCCACAAACACTGGGGGTTGCCTGAGGGATGTTTTCTCTCATTTTCAGCCTGGTTCCCTAAGGAAACCCTCATGTTTTGAGGGTGGGTGGGAAGTTTATGCAAATCCATCTGTCCTTGTGTGCTGCCTTCTCCAAATTCCCATTGTTTGATTCCAATTTTCCCAAACGAGGGAGAAAAGCACAGTGGGAGTTTATACTGGGGAATCTGCAGGAGTGCAGCAGAGCTATGAACACCTCAAAATCCCAAATGCTGAGAAAGCTTCACCAGGGGTGTGAAACCTCTCAAGCTCTGGAAAACCCAGGTGGGGGAATTTGTGACCTGGGAGAAAACAGCTTTGGAAATCTAAAAACACAGCAGGCATCAATCAGGAGAGGTCAGGAATGGTCCTCAGCCTGGGAATGTGGGAATTTCCAGAGTTTGGGGCCAGCAGATTGCAGGGAATGAAGGATGGATGGTGGATTTTAGTCCTGAGCAATCAGAAATTGCTGTAAAACCTCATTAAAAAAAAATTATAAGATCAGGCCTTGCTGAAGCTGAATTCACAGCTAGCTTGCTAAGTTCCCATAAGAGAGAATCATAAGAATGAAAATCAGTTTGCATAACAATCTGTTGTTGTAAAAAGGCAGTTTGCATCTGGGAAAAATAAGAAGTCTGTCCCTTGAAAATCCACAAAGAAAAAAAATCTAAATGTCTGTATAAAGAGAAAACCTGAGCATGTACACACACAAACACCTTCTAAACAATGAACTGAGCAGAAAGAAAATTAATAACCAACTAAATTAAATACAAGAACTTAGAAAACTAAATAAAAATGGGCTGTAACATTAAAGTAGGGCTTTTGGGTGCTGAAATTTAGAACTGTTATACCTTTTATTGACTGCCATAGTTACACCAGGCCAGTGTGCAAACTTTCCTCCTGACTTTGGAAAAGTGAGGAAATGCAAGTTTTGCTGACAGAAAGAATTTGTGAATCAGCCCAGGTAAAAGCTGAGGGAGCTCTGAGCCTGTTCTGGGTTTATTGTGAGCCTGGGCAGCTGCTCAGAGCTAAAAACCACTGAAACCAGGGGCACTAAAGAGTTTCAGGGTGAATTTTGGAGCTCCAAATAGCCCCTCTGAAGTCCATAGAAATGAAAACACCTATTCAGCAGGGATAAGGGAATTAGAGCCCAAGGTGCTGGGGAAAGGCTGCTCAATGCAGGGTTTGTATCCAGTGTGTAATTTGAAAAATATCAGCGTTCCAACCGTGCCACAGGAGTGCAAATGTTTCAATAGACCTGCTAGAATTGCCTGGAGTTGCAAAAGGCAGTTTTCACACAGTCAAAAATTGCATTTCCTGTTGATTAGCAGCTTTTTTTCTCTCTCTGGAGCTGGAAAAGTGAGAAGGAAATTGGGGTTAGAGCTGATTCACTTGAACAGAACTTCTGCCTGTGTCTGTTAAATTGGAGATGGAAATGCAAAGTGGAAGGATCTGTTGAAATATCAGAATATAGAACCATGATTTCAGAAGGACTGAATTAATCACTGAGTAATCTTTAAGTAATTAAGGATCTAGTAAATTATCAGAGTTGGATCAGATTCTTCTCTGGACACTGGCTGGGGATCATTTATTTAAATCTCTGAGAAAACCCACATGGGAGGACTTTGAAACAAAGCAGGATTTATATAAATTCCTGTTTGGGAGAAGCTGGTGGGTATAAATTGGATCAGCTCTTGGCTTCTCTGAGCTCAGAATTTCTTGCTAAATATTCAGGGCTCAATCCAGAGAGGTTTTACTTGTAAAATCACAGGATTGATGCAAACATCACTCACAGGAGTCTCAGCATCTTCACTCCTGTGTTCCAGTGCCTCCTGTCAGCTTGTCCCTGTTTCCAATGGAAATTCTCTTTTCTCCTCTTCTGGATCTCCAGTCTCAGCTGGGCTGCAGAGACTCCAGAAACTCTCACTGCCCCACATCCTCTGGAATCTGCTGTTCAAGCCATGAAGAGCTAAATTAGAAGAATCCCATAAGAATTATGTTCTGTGTTTGCCACCACTGGTTGGGCTCAGCTGATAAAGGCAGACTGGGAAAAGGAGATGCTGATAATTCCCTTGGAAAATACATGAACAAGCCCAAATTCCTCATAATTACAGCAGGTAATAAAGATGCACTTTAATAGCAGGAGCTAATAGTGGGTGACATTTTTACAGAGATGACAGATGATCTGTCTCTGTGCTCTGCAGATCTGGGGCACAGCAGGAGGGTGAAACCTTTGATTTGAGGCACTAAATCAGTTATGAGGAAGCAATAAACTCCTGGCTGTGGCTTTAAAAATATTTATCCTTTTAAAACACCTGCTGAAAATGGCAGAGAAACACATGGATGGATCAGACAGGAGATGCTGGCTCCTCCCCAGCAGGGCTCTGCTCTCCCCCTCCAGCAGCCCAGGGGAACAGAACCAGCTCTGAGCTCTGCTGGTCCATCAAACACTCACTCTGGTGCTGTGAGAAATGGCAGGAAAATCCCCAGAGCAGAGCAGCAATAAAGCACATTCCAAATGCAAGGAGCTCCATCCCATGTTCTGCAGACAGGGAACCACAGCAGCAGCCCTGGCAGGGCTCTGCTTCCCCATAAAGTTATTAAATCATTTCCTGTCTCTACATTAAAAATCCTGTAGCTAAGCTTAATTTCTGAGTGAAAATAACCCTTAGTTCTTATTAAGGCTGTGTTTTTTCCCTCCAAATCCACAGATGATCATTGAAGCCCTTCCAGGAGAATTTGCCTTGCAGTGACAAGTGCAGGGCTGCTGGAGAAAAGCAGAGTTTGAAACTCCATTTATTTCTGTCTGAGCTTCATTCAGGGAGCTGGGGCTGGATCACTTGTCAAGGAAAACAGAAATAATTCTCCTGGAAGGAGCTCCCTGAGCCTGGCAGGCTGGGGCAGAGCTGGAGCCAATGTTTTGTCTGGGAATGAATTTCCTTTGTAGCAACTGATGGCTCCAGATGGCCCCAATGGTTCATGAGATCAACTTTTTATTCTTTTCTGGCAGGGTCTGAGCTGGTTCATATTGACCACCTTCATGGTTTGCAGAATTTTGAACAGAAATGCAGCTGAGAGCTCTGTGTAATTCAGACTTTATTCATGTTTGGAATGAATAAATTAATTACTGTACCACCTTTTTTCAGCCAGAGGAGTGTAATTAAACTAGGAAAACAGTTTAATTCCTTTGCTTTGAAAGCATCCAGAGAACACTCCAAATGGCAGCTACTTTCAAAGATAAAAACTTCCTTAGACAAGTTTTAATTCTCTGTGATCATGAGCAACTTTATGAAAAAAGAAAACCCTTTGAATACTTTTACCACAAAAGGTTATTTCCTCATTAAGATGGTGAGAAAATGGGACTATTTTTAACAAATGCTGAAACAAAATAAATCTCTGCTCTCATATTAACTGTATTTAATTTTACCTGCCATTCCTAAATGGAGACAGATTGCCTGGAATGATGGGCTGGCACTGCTCCATGGAACTTGCTGCAGTTCCTGTCCCTTCCCACCTTCCAAGAGTTTCATCTATTCAAATGCAGCAGAATTCCAGAAATCATCACAAACTCAGAGACATTTCTGCTCCCAAACCACAGCTCCAGCTCCAATTCCAGGAGATTTCTGTGAATTTCTGAGTTTTAAGTGATGATTTCCAGCACTTGGTGTGTTCATTCTGCTCTGCATTAGCTCAGACCTGGCTCAGGAATTCTCTGCCTTGGATAATTAACAATTTAAACCCCTTTTAAAATGATTAATTTAAAAATCTGAAGTTGGTAAAATTAGAAATGTAGAAAAATCTTGAGCAGCTTTGATTGATGTTGGTTCAGAGCCTGGTGATGGAAAGGGTGGGAACTTCACTCCTGTGTGTGATGGGTGATGCTGAAACCCAATAAAACAAACAAAAAAATTTTGCATCAGGATCTCAAGTTTGGATCTTGCCCTCAAGGCCTACAAACACAGTTTCATTTTTATCTGTACTTTTTTTGCTTTTTTTTCCCCTCACTTTTATCTCCATCTTGAGATAAAATCTCAATTTCACCTACATAATCTTACCTAAATAATATCACCTAAATAATCTTACCTAAATCCATATTTTATCTAAATCTGTATCTTACCTAAATAATCTTACCTAAATAATGCAATCTTACCTAATTAATATCGGAGATCATTTAATCAATCAGTCTTCACCTCAGGAATTAGCTCACAAAAGTAATTTTTTTTTTTTTCCCTGTAGAGGAATTGAGCATTTTTCTCTTTTTTTTTTTTTCCTATTTTTTCCTCTTTTTTTTTCCTGTATTCTGTTGTTTTTTTATTAATTTCCTACACAAATATTCCATTTTCCTCCCCCACTTTTTATTTTCCTGTTATCAGTGTTGGACAAGAACTGCATCCATGTGTGTTCTTGCAGCTTTATGAATGACATGAGATATTTATCTAAAAACCCTCCAGGAAACTGATTCATTCCTCCAGATTGCAGTGAAAAAAACCTCAAATTGTTTGTTCTGAATGAGAGATGAAACTTGAAATCTCACACTGGGAGATAAGAGAGAGATCCCAGGCTTGGATTTTCAGAACATTCCCAGTTCCCAGGTGTGGGATTGTAGGTGGGTTTGGGTGACAAAAATATTCAAATCAGGTCTGCAATTACCTGATTGGGATGCAAAAACACAGGGATTGCTTCAGCAGTTTGGAAAAGAAGCTGCAAAGGGATTTTTTTGGGCTGCAAAACTGAATTTCACAAAAATCAGCCACTTCAATTATTGTACTTGAAATTTAGGATTCTGTATTTTCTTCTATATTCTCTGTATTTACAATTACCTTACTCAAACTTTAAAATTCTGTATTTTCTTCTGCATTCTCTGTATTTACAATTATCTTATCAAACTTTAAAATTCTGTATTTTCTTCTGCATTCTCTGTATTTACAATTATCTTATCAAACTTTAAAATTCTGTATTTTCTTCTATATTCTCTGTATTTACAATTACCTTACTCAAACTTTAAAATTCTGTATTTTCTTCTGTATTCTCTGTATTTTCAATTATCTCACTCAAGCTTTAAAACTGGATGATTATGAAGCTGAGCAAGATCATTATAGTATCTAAAAACTCTCTATTTGTCCATTTGCCTGCAGGAGGAAACAATAAAAAGAGTTCCTCTGTCAATATTTATCATATCCAATATTTAACGATGGTTTCTTGGGAACTGGAGTGTAAAACAGGTCTGTTGGTCTTGGATCCAAAGCTTTGTTTTATCAGTTTAAAACTGAAATCTGCAAAAATGGCAAAAATGGTTTTCAAATGTGTGTAGCAATTGCTGCACAATGGGGAAGCTCAGTAGCAGAAAATTGCATAAAAAGTACTTTAGTGCTCACTGCCTGCTTTAAAAAATTGTTGCAGGGATGGATTCATAATTAAATTATAATTATAATTATAAGCAAACATGAAATGGTGATTATTGCTCATTTTTCTGGGTGAGGCATCGTGGTGAAGGGTCCTTGTTCTGTCTCAGATTTTTTTGACCCAAGAAACTCCTGTGACCCTCAGTCCAACCAAAAACTGTTTCCTTTGGTTGTTTCCTTTTTTCCTCCTCTCTTTTCTGCATGCAATGTCCCCTCACTGTGAAAATAATGTGTTTCTCATATTAATATTATTAGGGAATAAGTGATAATTTAGCTTTCTCCTGCTGCCAGCTGGAAGGCTGAAGTGAGAAGGCAACAAACTCATTTTTGACAAGGCTGGAGGTTTTGTTTTTTTTTTCATAGGCAGGTGCTGCAGCTTCAGAAGCTCAAGCCCAAATCAGGTTTCTATAGCCAGGAGCATTGTAAAACCTCTCTGCCCTCAGACAGAGAGGAGAATATTTAATTTAACATGTGTTTACATGTTCCAGCAGGGAGAATCCACATTGTCTTTGTCCTGCTGAGCACTGCTGGAATTCTCAGGTGGGAAATATTTGCAGCTCCCAGGGAAATATGAGTGGAACCAGAGCTCTGTGGAGCATCACAATCCCATCCCACTTCTGTGAAAATATGAGTGGAACCACCAGTTCTGTGCCTGGAATTGCCAAAAACCACTTCTGCCACCCAAACAGAGCTGGCAGCCCTGATACAGCTTCCAACAATTTATATTTTATTTATAAATCATTTGGTTTTATTCATTTATTGTCCTTGTTTTTATAAAAATAAGCCAGTTTTGGCTGTGAAAGAAAAGATGCTTAATCCCTGATGGAATGCAATAAATATCCCAAAAGGGATTGGTTTGCCATGAAATCATCCCTTGGTTGGATGCTGCTTTATTTACATCTCTGGGATATGAATCTGTGTCTTTCAGCTCTGAAGAAAGATGATTTAATTTTCTTTCTCCTTCTTCCCCCAGCACACTCTGTTAGCACCACCCCAACCCCTCACATTCCATTGCAGGCTCATTTTATTAATTTTATTTATAATTAAGCAGAGATGCAGTCATGTGTTGCTGCTTTTGAAGGATTTTCTCAGCTATTTTGGAGATTTTTAAGCAGGGTGCATTGAGGTTAATTACCTAATAATTTACAGTATAAAACAGCCTTGCAGGCACTTTGATCTTCACCAATTGTGGCACTGCACAAAGTAAATAAGAGTTTGCTTACATTCCAGCAGTGTGACCATGAAAAAATCCCTTTATGGGGTTTAGGGTGTCCTTTCTTTCTCCTTGGCCTCAGTGGCTCCTGGGCAGCCTCCAGCAGGGTCTGATCCAGGACTGGAGTCTCTCCATATTCATTTTATAATGATTTTCCTTTCTTAACATAATTCTGATGTCGAATGTAGAGCAGCTGAGTTTTATTGCATTATAGGATATCAAGCATTGTGCTGTGGAGGCAATAAGTGCTAACAGGGTTTGGAGTGATGGGAAGATGATTTTGAGGAAGCCAAAAGTCAGAGAAACTCCTGAGCAATGAGATCTTTCTCTTTCCTGAGCTTTCCCTGCTCTTTTCCTGCTCTGAAATCATCTGTTCCCAGGTCTACAAGTGGCAAAAAAAAATCTGTGTGGCTTCACTGAATTGCTAAAAATGGGCAGAACATTCCAAAAGAGAGCAGACAGGGTTAACTGTGGGAGCCAGGCTGGGCTGGAGCTGTAGGATCAAACTCTACTCATTCTTGAGGATTCATTTCAGCCAAAATTTCCATCACCCTGGAAGTGATTCCAACTCCTGGAGAGTGCAGAGACATCATTCCCAACTCCAGATTTTTAGTGATTCTCAGCTGAGGATCCTCAGCTGAGCACAGAGCAAAGGAATGGGACAGAGCAAAGGCAGAAATCCCCAAGTGAAGGGTGAAACCTGTGCTGTGTACCTGGCCTGTCTCACCTCCAATAACCAGGCAGAAATTCACTTTGCAATCATTCCCTGGGTCAGAAAATCTTCTGTTCATTTGGGGTTGGTTTGGTCTTAGCAGTATCATGTGGGGTTGAAATGGTCTGTGACTTACAGCAGCATAATTCTCTATCAGTTCAAGGTGCTGCCCTTAATTTTCCTGTCATGAGTTTTGCATTTGCAAGGATTTTATGTCTCAGATTCTGTACAGGAAGGAGCTTCATTCAGGTGTTCAGAAAGAGACTTTGGGTTTTTCTTTTTTCTGCTGCAGTGCTGAGTAGCTGAAAGAGAAATTGGGATAATTTTGGGTGCTGCAAAGCTGATCTCACACCTTGTGGCACATTTACAAATCTCTCCTGTTGGGAGTGAGCAGTGTGTGAAAGAATTAATTGCATTTAATAAATATTAATGGTTTGGAGAAGGAGTCTCAGCAACTTTCTGTGCTCTGCTGGAAGAAACCCCCAGAGCAGGAGGAGCAGAAAGTGAAAAAGTGAAAACCCCTGAGCTCAGCCTGACTTTAGGGAGGATGAAAAGATCAGACTCCAACATTTCCTGCTGCACATGGTCAAATTCTTCACCTCCCTTTTTCTTCTCCTTCCCTTTGGAGTTCAGAATCCATTCAGGAATTTCCCATCAAAGCTTTCTCAAAAGTTTCACTTCTGAATGAAGCAGCCATTCTTCCTCCATCTGGATTCCTGGCTAAGAATTTGGAATAAAAACTTGGGGCTTTTCAATTTCTCACAGAGGAAAATGGGAATTATTTGGGGAGTAGATTCCCCTCAACACTACCATTGTCCAACATTTCTGAAATTCTTTTAAAGAAAGTTGTAACTAAGTGAAAAAAGGAGAGTGTAAAGATTTTTTTTTCTCATTTTTGGCTTCTTTTCTTGCAGAAAAACATTGATGGAAAGAAAAAAAAAGAAAAAAAGGATGAGGAACTTGGACTGGCTCTAAAGGTATTCTTACTTTTTAATATTATTAAATACTCTCAATTAAAACTCTTAGCAGATTGTAGAAAGACAAGTTTGGAAGTTTTTGAAACTTTCATGCTTTAGACCTTTCAAGGGAAAGAGTCAGAAAAGTGAGGCCAGGAAGAGCCCTGAGTTGTTCTTAATTGTTTAGTGATATTTAACTCAAATAAAAATCAACCAGCAAAAATAATCCAGACATTTTATAGGGTGGCTGGCCAGTGATAAAACCTTTAGTGTTACACATAATAAAGTTTTCACTACTAAGGATCAAACCCTACTCATTCTTTAGGATTCATTTTAGCCAAAATTGTGAAATAAATTTGGATTTATTGAGAAAAGACCTTAACAAACCAGGCAGTCACTTCATCTTTGAAATGCTCTTGGATCATCCAGTGTGGAACTGGGCAATCTTTATATTTAAAGGGAAATCAATATCATTGATTCCACAAAATAAAAGCTGCTCCATATCTGTTACAAATCTGGCTGTGGGGGGAAACCACAGAGTTTTTTAATTCAAAGTGATCAAAATCAGGGTGAGTTTCTCACAGCCTCACATAAAGTTGAAAATGCACAATGAGCAGCAGGAATTACACATTTGATCAGAATAAATGTGCCAGAAATTTGGAAAATATCCATATTTCTTATGCAAACACTCCTTGCAGCAAAGCAATTTGCTGGGGGCTTTTATTTAAGTGTAACATTTCCATGGATTTTTTTTTTTTTTTTTTCTCTCTTGCACAAGATGCTCCCAGCAGTCAATCAAATCAAAATCCTAATCCCAGCCAAAGATGCAGTTTAGGATAATTCTGGGAGCTCCATCCAGCATCCCTCCCACCCCACACCTTCCCCAGGGCCAGGAAATTCAGCTGTGCCAGGATTGCTGCTACAGCTAAAGGGATATTTTTCAGTTTTAGCAGCACCATTCCACCCTAGCACTGAATTTCTGGTTTAATAGTTGGATCAGTCTTATATAAAGTGACATTGGGTAATTAAACTGGCATCCAAAGCACCCATGGAAATGTACAATGCTGTATTTGAAGGCACAGAATAAAGTAAATTATGGCTTAGGCTGCCACAAACCAAAATTTTCTATGCAAAGCAGCTGCTCCTAAATTTCTTTAAGGAGGTTTTTTGTTAAAGGCATGCAGTTCCTTAGAAGAAAAAACAACCTGTCTGTCAGAGATACTTCAATTATCTTTATTTTACACTGTTTTTCTTCTGGAAATAATAGTAAAGAAGGTGCTCAGGATGCTTTTTTCTGAAGCAATAACCCTCTAGGATGTTCAAGTGTAATTAATTGCATTGCTTAAAAGTAAGGGCTTCTAGCACAATATACAAGCCTTGACATTTTTGTTATGCATAAACTTGATTAGGCTCATGCCAGAATTAAGCAGCAGGATTATATTTTCATTCCATTCTTAAATTCTCATTGAAACTAAAATAAGAGAAGCCTCCAACAAAAGCTACACTTGAGTAAAAAGTGATGACACATTCCCAGACTGAGGGATGTGAGGATTGAGATCATAAATACATTTCTTCCACGTTTGTCAGCTGTTAATTGACATTAAAAAAGGAAATTTTAAATGCTCTAAAAGCAAACCAGGGTTTGCAAGGAAATAATAGCACAAGCTTCTTTTACAGCACAGTTAAATCAACTCAGTTTGCTGCTGAGTAATAAAGTAATTAAATGTTTTAGGCAGGGACTGGTCCCAGCCCAATGGGGTTTCAGGGAGTTTCACCCCAAAATCTCCTCTGGGGCTCAGGGGGAGGTGCAAGAGCAGCACACAATAAATTGGATTATTTTAACCCAAATCCAAACAGGGAACAGAATCCTAAAGGCCTGATCTGTGTGAGTGTGAAATCAGGGAGAGGGCAGGAGGGAATTCAACATTTAAGTAAATAAATCACTTCCAGAGGGCTCTGATTTCCAGACTCTATGGCTGGTGCTTTTCAATACTGATTTTTTTTTTATTTTTCAGTGGCTGAAGACTCTGATCAATCTGGATTCCACCAGGGGCTCTTAGAGAAACAACCCTGAGCTGCTCCTGACAAAGCTTCCCCTGAAATGTTATTTTTCTGCTTTTAGCAGGAGGATTTTGCTGCAGGCAGAGGATGATCCAGCAGTGGGGTTTCTGTTGGCAGTGGGATATTCCTCCTCACACCACACTGGGGTCTCCCTGTGCTCAGCCCTGTAATCCCTCTCAAACAAGAAAAGTTCTCTTCCCATCCCTCAGTCCAGTCATTCCTGAGCTGCTTTTATTCAGTTCCTTGCTCCAGACATGTGTGAGCAGCTGCAGCTCCCTGCCCTGAACTCAAACTCTTTTTCTTCTGCTGCTCTTTATCCCCAGGGAGTGGATTTGGAGGAGGGAGGCTTTAGTAAATAGCCCATTTTTTTTTTAATTTTATTTTAATTTTTTTACCAATTAGAAGTAAATATTTCTCACTTTAACCTGCATCCACAAAGCCCTGGCAGTGAGTGGAACTTTAGGAAAGCTCAATGGTGATTTGATATAACTTTGTTCATCAGGATTAATTTTGTGCTTTGGTTGGAGAATGGACAATTAACAACCAATTTCCTTGAGTCAAGGGGTTTCCAAGTTGTGGCCACATTAAAAGATATTTCTCCATGGCCATGCTTTTAAGGCAATTAATTTGATTTTCTGTTGCCTGAAAGCCAGAAGATTTTTATTTTTTGATAATGAATACAAACATGATTCACCCTGAGTGAATTTCCACCTGAGGGCAGAGCCCTGGTCCAGCCCAGCAGGAGGGATGTGCTTGGCTGCCTGCACCTGAAATTCCTTCTCAAAGCATTTCCTAGCCCTGGAAAATCCCTGCTGGTGCTGCAAAACAGAATTCAGCAGATCAGATGTGGACAGAAGTGACCCTAAATCCATGAAATCGCTGCAGATTTTATCTCTGGATTAAAACTGAACAGATTTTAGCTCTGGATTAAAACTGGACAG
This sequence comes from Erithacus rubecula, assembly GCF_903797595.1. Lineage (NCBI taxonomy): Eukaryota > Metazoa > Chordata > Aves > Passeriformes > Muscicapidae > Erithacus > Erithacus rubecula. The sequence continues at coordinate 12,674,853 of NC_136670.1, read as the reverse complement.
ATTTTAGCTCTAGATTGGAAGTGCAGATTTTATCTCTGGACCAAAACTGAACAGATTTTAGCTCTAGATTGAAATTGCAGATTTTAGCTCTGGACCAAAACTGTACAGATTTTATCTCTAGACTGAAGCTGCAGATTTTAGCTCTGGACCTGTGCTCCACTCTCTGCTCCCTCCTGTCCTGTTTTCACTTGTGCTCATTGTGTCATGACCCCTCCAGGTCTGACTCACCCTCCTAAACTCTTTTTGGGATCTGTTCAGTCTGTTTTTCCAGTGGCAGGAGGATTGTGATGATGGTTTTTGATTTCTCCTGGTTTGGCTCTCACCATTCACAGCACCTCAGTAATGGCCACATTTCTCAAGTTCTTTTAAGTGGGATTTGGTTTGTCATCAGTTTATATCTCACTCCAAAATTCAATCGATCTTTATTCAGCTTCAGGACTTGCTAAATTCTTCAGATACTTTAAAACTCTTCTTCCTTAAGGCTTCTGAGTGAAATTCTACATTTATTTAATAAAGCAGCCAGGATTTACTACACCAGTGCTGGTAAGCACTTTTTACTCTCCTCAAGATAGATTAGACTTGACTGTAGAATTTTTTTTTTTTTTTTTTTTTTTGCTACAGCTGCACAAGTTTACAAGTCACAATTGAATTACCAAACTGAGGAAAAGAAAGATTATTCCTGTGGGTGCAATGCAGGTTGCAGACTTGTTTTCTTTTAAAGAAGAGTTTAAAGAATTAGCAATAAATGTTATCAACTGCAGCTAGAAAATGATGCTGACTTATTACTTTGTGGGGACCCTCTGGGGCATCATGAAAAGCAAATTTCTCAGCTGAGCTTTCAAGAAAAAAAAAAAACCCAACAATGCCCTTTTGAGCACCTTAAACTCAGATTTACCACAGAGGAAAAAACTCAGCTTGTAAACACCCCTGGCTTGCCCCTGAAGCTGCACAACCTGCTGTGCATAAAGAGTTATTGATTTATTTACTGCTTAAACAATGTGATCCTGTTGTGACTTTCTGAATGTTATTTTTCCAAGTTTTGCAGTTGCTGTTGAACATCTCTTTTGTTTCCCCCTGCATCTAAAAAAAAAAAAAAAAAAAAAAATATTGTGAGCCATCACCTTTTTTTCTCTATAAAATGTTTGCTGCATTTTTTGCTGCTCTGCTGAGCAGCCTTTCACTCTAAACCCTCAGATCAGTGAAATTTCTCACCTCAGGGTGAGTTCCTGACAAATCACCAGAGTTTAGAGGTGCTCACAGGTGTTATCTTGGGCTGCTGTCATAGCTGCAAACCTCATTTCAGCCATCCCAAGTCTGAGCCAGCACTGACACCTACAAGCACAAAAAAAGCCTTTTCCACCAGAGGTGTGTGCAGAATATTCAACCCACCTTCTAAAAGCCCAGGGATTTGGGCAGCAGGTTTAAACTCTGCCCATCTCCTGCTCCTGCCATTGTTCTGGGATCAGAGCTGTAAACCCTCAAATGTCTCTCAGAGATTGAAAAAAAAAAGAACCTGCTGGTTCAGGGCAATAATTCCTGTTCCAAAAAGGAGCTGACAGCTGAATCCTGCCCACTGAATCAGAGTTTGCAGCAGAATAAACCCAGACTATCTCCCTTAACCACTACTGAATTCAAGGCAACAAAGATAGATGGGCTTGCAGTTATCTCCTCCAGAAGCCTTTATTATTTTTGTAGAAATCCATTTAAACACTCCAGTAAAACACTGGAGAATCCATTTCCTACCCAGCCCTGATGTTTCTTAGCAAACCTGTGCTTTAGATCTTCATTCTTCAAATGTTTCCATTATTTGGCTTTCTAGAAATGAGCTAGAGTTCATTTGTCCCAAAGAAATGAGGATTGAGGTGCCCTTAAAGAGATTTGTAGCTCCTGTTATCTCCTGCAAATCTGGGTTGCAGTGAGGAGTTCCACCTGGACTCCAATTCCTGCAGCTGATCCCTGGAATTTTTTCCATTTTCCTGGTGTTGAAAGTCTCTTCAGTGTCTTCCTTCAATGCCCAGTGAGATTTATTAATAAAAATGAAGAAAAAAAGTAAAAAATGTGACCAAATTTGATAATGTTGGGTAGCTGAGCTGAGTTGGTTCATTTGTACCAATAACTGCTGAATTTATCAGTATTTCTACATTGATATTGAATATCTGGGAAAGGAAAGAAGGAAAGGAAAGGAAAGGAAAGGAAAGGAAAGGAAAGGAAAGGAAAGGAAAGGAAAGGAAAGGAAAGGAAAGGAAAGGAAAAGGAAAGGAAAGGAAAGGAAAGGAAAGGAAAGGAAAAGGAAAGAGGAAAAGGAAAGGAAAGGAAAGGAAAGGAAAGGAAAGGAAAGGAAAGGAAAGGAAAGGAAAGGAAAGGAAAGGAAAAGGAAAGGAAAGGAAAGGAAGGAAAGGAAAAGGAAAGGAAAGGAAAGGAAAGGAAAGGAAAGAAGGAAGGGAAAGGAAAGGAAAGGAAAAGGAAAGGAAGAGGAAAGGAAAGGAAAGGAAAGGAAAGGAAAGGAAAGGAAAGGAAAGGAAAGGAAAGGAAAGGAAAGGAAAGGAAAGGAAAGGAAAGGAAAGGAAAGGAAAGGAAAGGAAGGAAAGGAAAGGAAAGGAAAGGAAAGGAAAGGAAAGGAAAGGAAAGGAAAGGAAAGGAAAGGAAAGGAATGGAAAGGAAAGGAAAGGAAAGGAAAGGGAAAGTCCCTCTTCCCCAGCTTTGGAGGGACTGGTGACACTTCTTGGCCAGTTCTGAGGGTCTCACAAGACCACCAGAACTACAATTTGTGGAAATCTTTAATAAAAATAAACAATTAACTGGCCACCACCATCATATCACAGAGCAGTGATTGAGGGTGAAGGAGCAGTTGGGTTTTAGGCACAAAGAAAATCCCATTTTATGTGAAATTTGGATGTTTTCTTCTACACCCTGATCCCAAAGTGCCCAAAAACTTCCAGGAAATTTCACTGGGCTTGAACACTGGGATGAGCCTCTGGTGAAATCATTAAACCAGGTGAGATTAATGTGATCTGGATTTTATCAGCAGAATAAATCCATAATGTTTGATCCTCCCTGAAGGGAAATCAGCATGGAAAAGATGGAAATTCTGAAGTGGGGGGGGGAAAAAAAGGGCAAGTTTATCAAATTTTGGTAAAAGATATTCCCAACTCAGAATCCCCTATAAAAGGAGGAGAACATAAAGGAAAAGAACATTTTTCTGTTTTCTTCAGCCCATATTTCATATGAATAGCTCAGCTCCTTGGTGTGATTATGACACAGAGCTCCTTGCATTTATTCTCTGTTGTAAAACCTGCTGGTAAAACACCCTGTGAGGATGTGTTCCTCTTAAACAAAGAGTTGGCAGCTCATTGGGAAATTCTCCAGGCATTTCAAACTCTTTCACTGCATTCATCTTTCTAGGAATGGTATTTGGATAAAACATAGAAAGGGAAAATACAGTAGAATTCCATTTACTCCAGGACCATCCTTTGGATTTTAAAATTTTAAAAAAGGATGGATCCAGGAAACTGAATGGGATCAGGACTGGATGTGTTGGCAAGTGGGAATTATTTCCCAAACTCTGTTCCTATTTTCTCAGTAGGTTGCAACAATTGCTCAGCCATAAAAAGGCCAAAATCATTGAATTACCATTTATAAAGTGTTCAGACACTGCTAGAAAATGATGTGACATAAACCACATATAAAGCCTTGTCCAAAAAGGGAATATGTTTTCCTTCTCTGTGTTTCAAAGTTGGTTTTTCCTTTTTATGTAGAGACAAAAGAGATGGCGAAAATTTCAAAGCTACCTTGGTGTCTTTTCAAAAATACTTTTGCCACCGAGTTCTTTTGAACAGGATTTTTTTGGGCTCTGCAGTTTTTTGGCTTGTGCAGCCCAAATTCTTCTCAGCAGAGTATTCAAAGGCAGAGCAGATTTCTGCACTGGATGAACAGAGGTGAGCAGAGAGACCTGGCTCCATCAACAGCATTTACATCTGAGGAGTGAAAGAAAGGAAAGTAGAGAGGGGTTTTGCCCTTTGTTTCACAAAAATTATGGATGAAATATGAATAAACCACATAAAAAGGTAACAATTCTGACCTCATTCATAAATAAATCACTGATAATAAAATAAATCTGTTATTCTCAGAAAGTTACTTCTTTCTTTTGTCCTTACCACAGGTGGCTAAAAAGTTTTCTTGCACAATCAACCTTTTTAGGGTACAAAGTTCCCTTCAAAGTGGGTAAAGGGTGTGGGTATGGATCCTCACCTTGTGCAACCCCAAATCAATTCTGCTGGAATTGCAGAGGATCACAAAGTCAGCTCTCACCTTTACAGTGCAGCCTTGAAGTTCTTTGAAAACAATCAAACCTCTGATCTAAAATCCCCTTTCAAAGGTGAAATGTCTCCTGAGCTGCTGCTTCTCAGCAGGAAAATGCTGTGGCAGGACATGGGAAGGCAGAAGGAAAAGAAATTTTATTTTCCAGCCTGGCTCATCCTCCCTCTTCTGGCAGCAGCCAAGGGGCAGCACAATGAAAACAAGGTGTGTCTAAACCCCACAGCTGGTTTTTATTTCAGTGTTTCAGTGTCACCTCTGAGTGCTCAGCCCCATTTGAGCAACTCCACTTAAACCTTTCCTTTAACCAGCAAAAGAATTGATTGGTAATTCTGTTTCTAGAAGCATTTTCCATCAAAATGTATCCCTTCATTGAATAAATTCCCAGTCTCTCCAGCTCAAGTTTAAATAATGACTCTAAAAAGTCAGAAATGTTTTGCAGAGGGGCAATCAAAGCAATATTGAGACAGCTCAGGATTGCTGCTGGGTGCTAGAGCAGCCTCCAAACATCAAAAGTTCACAAATTAAAGAAGTTGGATACATCTGATCATTCTGAAATTATACTGACACCTTTAATGCCATTTTTCTTCTGTCTCAGTAGCAACATTTCTTTTACATTACAGATAAATCCATGGGCAAGGGGAGATGGCAGATTTTTACCCATTTTATACAAAATAACCAATGCTCCCATCTGAAATAAACTCTTAGGACAAGTAACCTCTTTATAACATCATGCAAACTATGATCTGCAGTTCCAGGCAGTTTAGATACACATATATTTATATACACACATTTGGGGGGTACAGCAGTAACATATTTTGATTGGTCATAACAACTTTTTTAAGATTTTTTCAGCAATGGGAATCGTTCACCTTCTTGCCAGCTCCTTCCACTCCTTCCCCAGCTGCAGTGGTCAGAAAAGGAATAAAATTGTGGGAAAAAAATCCCCTCTGACTTACAGAGAGCACCCAGCAATCCTCCCAGAACAGCCCAAAATATCCTGTGGTGGGTGAGGAAAAGGAGGAATTTGGGCACAAAGTGCCACCAACTCCCTGGTATTTTTATGAGGAGCACCAACCAGCCATTAATTAGATTTTTTGAAATATCAACAGGACACACTGCCAACAAGGGAAGGAATTACAAACAGATCCCCAAAGCAGCAAATCCCAGCCCAAAGTGGCTTTTGGGGAAGATCCCAGGTGCTTCCACCCACAAACATCTTCAAGTACACAGAAATTTTTAATTTAGAACCACATCCTTCATGATATGCAAGGCACAAAGATCCATCAGTTCTGTGTGTTCTGGGCACGAGGGATGAAGGTTTCATCAGCAGCTCATGTGAAAATTATTTTGTTGAATACTCAATCTGGAGTTTGATGCAGATGGCAGAACCTAAAGCAGAGGTTTAATCCAAAATCCTTTGGAATCAATGTGATTCTTAACACTTCAGTGAAACCAGGATTTCTGCCTAAATTTTATTTTAAAATAAAATGCATAGGTTATTTCAGGATCACTCTGATTACCTGCCAGGTAACTCAAGGCAGTTTTTCTGCCTCCTGGGATATTTTCTGTGAATCCCAAAAACTTCCATTTTGCATATAATAATTACATCTAATAAAAAAATAGTATGAAGTGACTCCCCAATTCCAAAGTTCAAAAAAATTCAGCTAACATATGTTAATCTTTATTATGGAACAATGAGATGACAAATAAATAAGTTTATGAATTCACATGGCCTGTACAGAAAGCTGGGAAGCTTTTGTACCAACTTAGGTACCAGTTATTTGAATTTCATATGTGAAATAAGTGATTTAAAATTTTATACACCTGTGGAGTTAAGGCAAAACCAGACAACACCTTTAACACAACAGAAGGGTTGGAAAACACACAGAAACACAAACAAGGGGATCTCATCTCCAGCTGACAGAGTGGTTGTTTCTAAGGAAGGAATCCCTCAGGATCTGAATAAAGCAGTAATTATGAAGTTAATTAAAACTGAAAAAATAAGTGTGAGGTGTCCTGCAGGACAAAGCTGTGTAACACAGCAGTGCCTGAAATCCCACTTTAACCCTGGCTGGTGGTAATCTGCTTTTCCTCTTGGGAATCAGCACGTGGCAAAGAGGAACTTCCATATCCACCAAACCCATCCCAAACCCCTCAGGCTGATGGAGGCTGCACCTGGCTGAGACTGGCTGAAACATGGGTGAACCATCCAACACACAGAGCAGAGCTCAAATCAGTCACTTAGCAATAGGAATTACCTCTAAAACAATGGACAGAGCATGGCAGGGCAGTCCCAGGACAGAAACACAACCAATATATCAATACACAGTTCTTTGGCAGCAACACACAAACTCTTGCTTGAAGTATCAACTCAAACGCTCCTACATCAAAGACTTGGTGCCAGTCTTTGCACAGTTAAAGAAAATCCACTTCTTCCCCAAATCCAGTAAGTCCAGGAAATGAAATTTGAGTAAATCTTGCAGGCTGTAACCTTGAGCATTGATATTTACTGTCTGCTTTAGTCCCAGTCCAAAGGTGTCGTATCTGAGCACACAGAATTCTGTGGAAATTCTGAGTAGTTCAGAGGGGGCCAAAATCCATTAATAGAATCCAAAACCACCCATGAGAAAGCAATAAAGAACCATCACTCCCATGATGACAAAATGATCTTCATGTGACAGAGGCAAGGATGAATCCACACCTGGATGAAGGTCACAGGAAAATTGACTTTACAGGGGGAAGACCAGGAAGCCAGAGAATGTGGAGTACTGCCAGCCACCAACCAGATTTCCCTTCTCCAGCTTCAGGTAAACCTTGTCCTCCTTGTCCAGGTAGAGCAGGACCCCGTTGGTGGCAGCTTCACGGGTGACATCCTTGTCCCCAGCGAAAGCAGAGATCACTGGCTTCCCATTCAGCATCAAATTCACCTGCAAGAGAGCCCCTGAGAAGCTCTAATGAACTGCAAAGCACCAAGAGCTACCCCTGAACGTACCCACAGTGCAAGGGCACAATCTTCAATGATTTATGGGTTGTTTTAAACTAATAATGAGATTTATTTGGTACAAGCACGTGGATGTTCATGGGCTTGACCTGCAGCTTAGTTGGCATCACCTCAGCTAGTATCACTTTGCCTATCTCAAGGATTATTTAGTCACACAGGAGGAAAAAAACCCCAAGTATTTTCAAGAAATTTGGGCACCCAGAGATGTTACATGAGGTGTCAGAAGCACCACAGTGAGCTGGGAGCTTTCACTTCACTGGCAAGAAAATGTGTGTCCCTCTCAACACTGATGGCAGCTCAGATCTGAAGTTTAGAACAGATTTTTAGCTTTATAAACTGACTCTATTTTTTCTCTCAAACACTCCTGCAGACCAGCATAGCCTGTGTTCTGAGAGCAGCATCTCCAAATAAAGATGGGCAGGGTCTGGGGGAATGGGCAGATCCAGGCATTTTTCATTTTCCCCATGGCAAGCTTTCAGCTTTGCTGTTTTCCCCTTCCAAGCAGCTCTAATGCAGTCACAGGGGTGAATTATGGGGTGCTTACCCACATCCACTGTGCTGGCCTTGCATATGGTCCCATTAATTTTAATGGGAGCCACCACAGAATAAATCAGTGCTCAGCAGAAATCAGGGCAGCAGAGGCTGGTATTTATCTGGGATTCACCTATCTGGGAAATCCACTTTATCAGGTGTCTCCAGGGAACCAGCTGCAGCTTAATGAGATGTAATGGCTCTGAAAGATGCTGTGGGGGCAGAGGAGCATCACTGGGGGGAAGCCTGCAGGTGATTTAGTGGGGCTGGATGTGGCTGAGACTCAAACCAGTTTGATCCTCTGCAATGGTTCCTGGTTCTCCTCCCCATTCACCCCACAGAAAAAGGACATCAAGGCTTTGCTCATCACTTGGTTTGGGTTTCTCACTCTTTCTGTTCCATCAGGTCCCCCTGGAACCATTGACAGGAATTAAATCACAGCAGAAGACACAGACAGATTTGCACAGGATGGTGTTACTGTGATTCTTCCAAAACAGAGCCAAGCAAACCCATCCATCACTTCAGAATCTCCTACCATGAAAGGTCTCATGCCATGCCACAGGTTGGAACATTCCCTGCCACGAGCCCCAGAGTCCCAGGTTTGAGCTCCTGGATTGTGAAATGCCAGAGTCTGAGCTGGACTCATAGAACCCAAGGCTTGGCATCTTTCTTGGCAATGGGCATTTTAAATCCACTGCAGTGGCTGACAGAGTTATTCAGCCTCCAGCAGGCAAGAGAGTGAAAAGAACACATTCTGAGCACATTAAACAGATCATAAGCTCATTACAGAGATTTCTGTGAGATCAATGTTTCATTTAAGGCTTTGTCATTGACCCAATTGGAATTAGGATTTTCCACTGTGAACTGAAGGAGAATTTCACCAGGGATGGGATTGTGGCTTTCCCCAGCTCTCTGCCAAATCCACTGTTCCCAGGGGCTTCCCCAGCACCCCAAAGCAGCCACAGAGAAATGTCTGACACTCCTCCTGCAGAACTCCAGCCCAGCTCAGCCTGCCAGGCTCCAAACCACATCCAGGAGCAGGAGGGAGCAGGGAAAAGCACCAGACACTCCAGGGAACCTGGAGCCCCAGATGTTCCTCCAGCCCTGCAGAGCCAGGAGCAGTCACAGCAACTGCTCTGGCAGGGACATTAAGGAATTATTTCCAGGAATTTGCTGTTGGCTCTGCAAGGGGATGTTCAGGAATTTAAAGGTTTTTCCCTCCTGTGTTTAATTAGGCAGCTCTGTTGCTGTTAAGCTACAGAAGGAAGTGCAGAATTACCCCTTTTCTCTAATATATCACACACCTTTTATACATTATATAATTTTTTAAGAAAAAGAAGTTTAAATTACTGTAAAGGTTTCCTAGAAGACATTGCTACAGGGATATAACCATCCTTGAGGGCACAACCAGGTACCTGGCACCAGGAACAAATTGTTCCAAAAATACTCAAATCTTGTAATCAGATCCTGTGTTCCACACAGTGAGTTTAACCTGTAGTAAAACACAACTCCTCAGCAGCATTCAAGTGAAATTCAGAGCTCTATTTACTCTTGGATCATTCATTCTCTCAAATGTTTTATGTCCCCCTAGATATTCATGGCATGGAAGTGAAGTTGTGGTGATTTATCCGAGCTGAGGATCCTGCCTTATTTCTCTTCATTTTTAATGAACTCTACTGCTGGGAAGTCAACACCACAGGTTGCTGTAAACTAAGTTATTTTCCCTTAAAATCCTATTAAATGCTCCCATGCTCAGTCAATATTCTATCCTAAATAAACAATTTAAATAAAGATTTTATAACCACTCTCATCAACATACCTGAATTGTTTGGCTCTGGTAGACTTTAATGACGTGAAAATTGAAGCTGTAAATTCCTTTCCGTGGTGATACAAAGACAGACTCCAAAGTGAAAAAATTGCCCACATTTACAAGGATCTACAAAGAGAAAAATGGAGCATTGGGGATTAGTACAGGTAGTGAGTGGCAAAGAAAAATACTGATTATTAACTTTAGAAACCATTCACCCATGGAAGAATTTTAATCTACAACTAAACTGGTTTATTCATTTTCTCTCGATTACTTTGGAATAATTCATAAAATGGGGATTTAGTTGTATTTATAGGACAAGTTTACAACAAATAAATCAAGATGGGATTATTTCTTACCTTGCTGCTACACCACACCCTCAAGTCCTTTCTTCCATGCATGTTTTTTAAAAGGCATTTTTGTTCAAAATGCCACGACAGCACCAATTCTGGGAGTGGCACGGGCTGAAAAGCAATGGCCAAGCCAACAGTGCCTTCCCAAAGAACCAGGTGTGAGCAAGGAGCCCATGAACAGCATAAACCATTCCCAGCCTGAGTTACTGGAGCAGCAGAACCTGCCTGGGAGCCTCCAGCTCTTCCTATGAGCACTAAGAATAATTTGGGTTTAACTAAACAGAGAGAAGTGGCAGAGGGGAACATCTGGGATGAGTGCATCACTCATGTGCTACACATCCTCTGTCATGAAATTTTGCTCTCTTTGCACCTAATTAGGCTTTATTTTTAATTGATTGTGCCAGGCACAGCCCTCCGTGGAGTTTTAGGGTCATTTTGAGTGCCAGCACCGAGCTGTGTGGCACATCTGGCTCCAGCTGTGACCATGATTTACTGCTCACCACAGCAGGTGTAGGAACAAGAACCATCACTCCCCAGGGCTTCAGACTCTCCCCAGGATGGGAGCTGGGATAAAACAAAGATGACTTTGAACCTGGGGCTTTTGGGAAGAGATTTCCATCATCTCTTCTCCTGCTACAACTTTGCTCTGCAGTGGCACTGAAACAATTGGACTGTTTAGGGTGTTGGCTGAGTAAGGAGAGCAATTCTGCTTCCCTTGCATTGAGAGAAATGCTGACAGATGTTAGCAGTAACAGACATGCAACTTTACAAAACAGGGCTGCCATTGATTTTCTGTTGTTAGCACCTGGACACGGGTGTCAAGAACGTGTTGCATGAATTTATCTGATCACTCAGAATCTATTCACAAAAGTACACAACGACTGTGCTGGCATCCGCAGGTTAATATTGGAGCTGAGCACAGCTGGACCGGGAAACTGGAAAAGTTAAAGCGTTTTCCCTTAGAATTCTCTCTTCTTCCCCCTCTCAGAAGCTGCACAAACGGGCAAAATTCTACAGAGAGATCCCCGTGTCCACAATCGATGTCATCCCAGTGGTGCCCCCCGGGGCAAACGGGGACCCCCTGCAGCCCCCCGGGCTCTGCCCTGCCTTTCCCTGCCCCTCCCAGGGGGATTCCCAGCTTCCAGCCGGGATGGGAGGCAGGCAGCGATCACCTGTTGGCGTGCGGGGACGGATGCCGGCCGCTCACCTGGTCGAAGTAGATGATGCGCGTCTTGTTGCTCATCTCGGAGGGCTCGTGGTTGGTGCTCCTCACCGCCGAGAACGCCACCTTGGAGTTGGCCGCCCGCACGGAGATGCCCAGCGGCGAGGAGGACGAGCCCTTGGCGTCGGGGGCCGGGTTGGAGTCGCACACCACCAGGCACTTGCCCTCCAGCACGATGGGCTCGGTGTCGTTCTGCGCGCTGGCCCCGCGGCCGCCCAGCGCCAGGGCCAGCAGCAGCGGCAGCCGCCAGCCCATGCTCCGCTCCGGCCACCGCGGGGCCCGCCTGCTCCTGCTGCTCCTCTGGCCTTCCGCCACCACTTGCTGCCGTCTTCTTCTTTTTCTGCTTCTTTTTCCCCCCCCCTCTTTTTTTTTTTTTTTTTTTTTTTTTTTTTTTTTCTGTTTATTTCTCTCTCCCGCTCTTTAAAACGCGCCGCGAAAATCTGCCCAGCCAAATCCGCGCTGTCCAGAACGCCCTTTCCTTCCCTCTTTCCACATTAAAAGGCAGATAGGGGAAAAAAAAAAAAAAAAACAACCCCTCAGGTGAGTTATAGCTGAGAGAGAGGAAGGAGAGGCGGCGGAGGAATGAGCCCGTTTGGCGGTGCCATGGGCGCGGGTTGGAGCTGCAGATGCGGGATGCTCGGAGCGGAGAGCGCAGAGTGGGAGCTGCCCCCAGAGCGGCCAGAGCTGCCTCTGACACACGGCAGGAGCTGCGCACTCCCCTGCTCGCTCTCTCTCTCTCTTTCTGTGCCTCTCTTCCCCCACAAATCCCCCCTCCCCGGCAGCTTTGTCACAGCAAACCTGCCCAGTTCTCACCTAGCGGGGGTTCCATCCCCTAAACCCTCCCATCGGCATCGTCTCCTGCTCACACACATCCCCTCCTCCTCCTCCTCCTCCTCCCTGGCAACTTGTGGAGCGGCTGCAAAGCCCGGGGAAAGAGCCCGAGCATCGCAGCATCCCTGGTTTTCAGAGGAGGAGGAGGAGGAGGATGGGAAAGAGCCGCAGCCTCCCTGAAAAGCAGCGCCTGAACCGGAGGCTCCGGGGCACGGAGCTGCTGGGCAGCTGTTTGCAGCTGGAGCTGGGGCAGGGCTCGTGGTGTCGTATCTGAGCATGCAAAACTCTGTGGAAATTCTGAGTAGTTCAGAGGGGGCCAAAATCCATTAATAGAATCCAAAACCACCCATGAGAAAGCAATAAAGAACCATCACTCCCATGATGACAAAATGATCTTCATGTGACAGAGGCAAGGATGAATCCACACCTGGATGAAGGTCACAGGAAAATTGACTTTACAGGGGGAAGACCAGGAAGCCAGAGAATGTGGAGTACTGCCAGCCACCAACCAGATTTCCCTTCTCCAGCTTCAGGTAAACCTTGTCCTCCTGGTCCAGGTAGAGCAGGACCCCGTTGGTGGCAGCTTCACGGGTGACATCCTTGTCCCCAGCGAAAGCAGAGATCACTGGCTTCCCATTCAGCATCAAATTCACCTGCAGGAGGGGGTGCCAGCCTGAGCCCTGCAGGCAGGAGGGAGCAGCTGCCCCAAATCACACCCTGAGATCACTGCAGGGCTGTCCTGCCTGCTCTGTGAGGGTTAACATGGCCAGTGCCACGAGCTTAGGGTGTCGTTTACCAGCTCTGTCTATCATGAATTTATTTTTATGATGTGTGTTGGAGCCATTGGGAGACTGAGCAGGTCCTTACCTTAGTTCTCCTGTGGATTTTGAGATGATTAAAAACATGAGTGGCTCAGTGGTGAATTCTAGACAAGAACTTTCCTGCATCACCTGGTTCCTTGAAATAATCTCATGGTGAAACCTAAACCCACTGGGCTGGAATTTGGCATGGGGACCCTGGAGCAGTGCAGACCATCAACTTTCTCCATGTGCTGCTCCAAGAGACATCAGGGCTATAAATTATACCCATAATCCACAAATCCACACCTAAGGAAGCAGCCTGGAGAGTCCCTACCTCCAAAATCCCTGATCCACACCAGGAAACACCTCCTGCCTTTTTCCTACCCAAACAGAAGGAAGAGAACTCCCAGATTATTTGTAACAATCCTTGTTTGGGTGGCTGAGCTGGGCTTTAATTGCTGAGCAAAATGAGGGAAGTTTGCAGGGGATGCTGTGGGAGAGGTGGGTTGAAAAGTGGAGTTTGCATTTAATTCAAAAGCAACAAGGTTAATGATTGCTCCTATTTTATCTGACAAAGAATTTCTCAGTATTGATCCAGCTCCCTCTAACAGGCATTTTGTGTTTCTTCCTTTGAAGTAAAAATGAGTAAAATAAATAGCAACAGCACACAACAATGGAAATTCAGATTAAGCTCACAGCTTCTTCCCCTTTCTGGACACACACTGTGGAAGCCTCAAACTGCCTCCAGCTGGAAGAATTTTGATGTTTCACAGGAGACTTCCAGCACTGAGGCAGCTTTCTGACAGAGGGAAGAGCCAGAGGGAGAATCAGGATAAAACACCATGTTTGCATTTACATTTCCTTTCACCTCTTGCCTTGTAAACGTGCATTAAATCCGATTTCTGTATCAATATTGCATGATACCTCCCAAATCTCTTTGGAAACAGAAGATCTTGCTGTGTATAATTAGTCATTTGACTCTCAAAAGAGAGGAATAATCTGCCTCACACTTCCTCTCACACCTTTGAGCTTGGTGCTGGTGTCTGGAGATTTACAGAGCTTTTCCAGCCCCTGGGTATCAGATTCCTCCTTCCTCTCCTTGCCTTTCTTCCTCAGTTTAATTCCATTTCCCTTCTGCCAGGCTGGATTTTGTTTGCTGGGGTTTTGTTTTGCAGGGGGCTGAGCACCCCCAGCCCCTCTGGGATCTCCCCCCCTAAACAGGAGCTGTGGGATGGGGGGGAGCAGGGGGGCTCCATCCCATAATAGTGGTGGCAATCCCCACCTGTGCTCCTGCTCAGGCTTTTCCCTGGATTCCCTCCAGGCTGGAATTGCAGTTCCTGGGCTGGCTGCTGTCCCCACCTGGCTCCTGGCCCAAGGCTCTCTGTGCTCAAACTCTGTTGGCCAAAGCCAGGACAAATGAGCCTGATGGTTCTTAAAAAACAGCTTGCAAATGTTTTATAAAGTAAATTCCACTTCATTTACCTGAGCATAAATTGTAAACAGATCCTGCAGGAATATAATAAAATCTTCAGCTGTGCATGTGGCTGCAATGAATAGAAGTTTTGGTTTTTATTTCACACTGGTGCAGACTCAAGCCTAATTTCCCTGCTTTCTTTTAATCCAACCCCCAATTTCCCTTATTTTTTAACTAAGCTTTTTCTCTAGTTTGCCTCTTTTAATGTACCTCCTCACAATCCATCCCATCTTCAAGAATTTTTTAACTTTCTGCAGCAGCCAAACAAAGAAAACAATTGAAAAACAAGTTCCTACCAATATTTTTTTGTGCTGCTTTAGTTTCCCTGACACTGCTGTGATAAATCTGTGTTTTGATGGCCTCCTCAGGAAAGAGAATTTCCAAACTCCCTGCGAATTTTAGAGGTGATTAAGGAAATGAGTCAACAGGGTGCCTGCATGTGTGAAGGTGAAAGTGCTCAGATCTGCTGACAGCTCTGGCATTTGAGGTCTTTATTCAGCATTTCTGCAGCAGCCAGACCTTCTCTTCCCCCAGAGTTGAGCACCTGCACCAGGTGAAAACTTTGCAATTCCCCCAGGCAGGTGCTGCCAGTCCTTCCAGCAGCATTCACTCCTTGATGGATGTCTGGAAATATTCCAGTTTTTGTGTTTCTCAAGGCTTAGTCTGGGTTTACATCCGTGTAAAAGTGAGAGCAAGATGTGACCCTGGAATTCTTCTTGCTCCTTCCAAGACCTCAGGTAGGAGTCAGTTGTTTGCAACATCAATGGGGCAGCAAATATCATTAATCTTCACTAAACTACCCACAAATAGCTTGATATTTCTTGTATTTGTGTTTATTCAAAACATTTCCAGGAAATATTTCCATGTTTAACCCTCCTTTCAAAACAGGGGTTAGGTGGATTAAGACCATAAAATCAAGTGAACACATTAACTGCTTTTAGAGCAGGTATTTGCATTTAAAATTTGCTATAAAGCAAAATTTCATTCTTGGTTTACTATTGTCTTTCAGTTCTTTTTTGCATGAATTCCAGCCCTTTGGTGAACTTTCCTGCCTGCAGAAAGGGAGAGACAAATGCATTTTTACACAGCTAAACCACAAAGCTTTGTGATTTTGGGCAGAGGAACTGGAGAGCAGAATCATCACAGCAGGGCTGGCATTCTCAGGGCAAATTCACTAATTCCATCCTCTGAAGGGTTTGGATGGGGTTTGGTTCTCCTAATCAGCTTAATTCCTGACAGCAAAGTGAGAGATCAGATTGGTTTGAGTGTCAGGAATCCAAGGAATCAATGTGAGCAGCAGTGACAGCAACGTGGGGTCTTGTCTGGGAGTTATTTCCAGACTGAGAAAAGTTCCTGGGTTGGAATTGAGTTGAGCAAATTTCTGTTTATAATTGAATCATTTCAGGCCAAGTCCTACAGAGCCTGTTCAGGAAAAATTCTGGGAGCTACAAGAAGAATTTTGGTGTAAATCTGCTCATCAGTTCTTGATCTTTATGGACAACACCCTTTGGGGTTTTTTTAGGTCAGTGCTTGTGAGCAAGTGGCATCACCCTAGCAGAGATCATCAGTTATTTACCCCAGTGCAAAAGTGCCAGTGATTTATGTCTGAAAACACATTGCAGCACTTCTAAACTGCACCCAGGGATTTCAAATCTGCATCTGAAACCTTTTGCTTCAAATGTCTCATTTGTCAAATGAGCTTTAAGCAATATTTAGCTGCTTTGTGGCTTCCTCTGGTTTAATTACTGCTGACTGGCATTGTATGAAATGTTCCCAGTGGGCAAAATTCATCCCTGGGTAAATAGGCAGTGAGTGGGGAGGCTTAAAGCTCATTTAGCAGTGCCTGAAATAATTTCAGTGCACACCAAAACCCCTCTGTGCTGCTCAGACACATCACACCATGCTGTGAGGTGAAGGATTCAAGTTAGAGCTAAAGAAAATCTTATTTTCACCAAGTGTTCATGCCTGGATTGATTGGAGCTTTCAAAAGCTCTTCTTGTTACTTTGGGAATAAAGCAGCTGGTTCAGCTTTCAGTAGATTCTAAACAGTGAAAAAAAAAAAAGAGTTTTTACATTGAATTTGGGGAGAAAACTTACCAGCTGAGGATTTGGCAGCCTGGTTGAGCCATTCCTGCAGGATTCTTGTACCTGGGAACCTCCACATCCCAAATTTGGGGAGTGAGGCAGGGCAGGATCTGCCCAGGAGCTCTTTGAGCCACCCCAGCTCCTCCCCAGAGCAGCCCCTGGGTCTGGAGTTTTCCACTTTTCTTCTTTAAGGTGAATTTAAAACTTTTGTGGTTTTTCTGAGCCATTTTCTGGAGCACAGGAGGATTTTCTAAAAAGTCTTTCAGGCTTTGTACACTGAGCACCCAACAAGGGCCCTTTCAGAAACCCCACTTTTATTCTCTTTATCTGACAGCATTTTCCCCCTTCTCCTAAAAGTGGTTTGGATTTGAAAGGCATTAATTCAAACCAAAAACCAGCATTTCTGAGTGATATCAAAGCTTTTCTGCACACCTTCCAAGTGGCCACAATTTTAATTTTACTGCTCATTCATACAAATTAGCAGGAGCACTCTGCTTGGTGCATGCAGTTCAAGTAGGAAAGGGAAAAAAAAAAAAAAAAGAGGAAAACTGGAAAGCAAAGTTCAGCCTCTGCCCTGGGGTATAATTGTCCATTTCTGGAATTTCAATTTTTTCCACTGACTCCACTCAATTTTTTCCACTCAGCTCTTTACACTGCTGAAGAGACCATGGAGAATTGGAGAGTTCTGCCCCTGGGGAAAGAGATTTGTGTTTCAATCTGTGAAATCTTGAAAAGGAGTGAGTGGTGCCCCTGTGGGAGCTGAAATCTCCTCAGTGACCTGTCCCCAACCAGCTCCATTTCTTCCAGCATTTCCTGGGCAGGTTCAAATGTTCTGAGACATTGGATAAAATCAGGGATTTGTGCTGGGAGCTGTTCTGAACCCTTCTTCTGCTGGAATCCATCATTGTCTGATATGAGATACAGAAATTATCTTCCCTGCCCCTGCTGCTCCTGCTCAGAAATGTGCATTTTTAGCAAACAAATCTCCTTTTGCTCCTGGAACCAGTGGTTCTGACCCTGCTAAGCCTGGCAGCAGAGGAAATTCAGGGCAAGATTTGACCCACAGCTCCACACAGCTGAATATTGACATAAATTTCACTGATCAGAACTTTTTATAACACATTCACTAATAATTCATATTCCTGAATATGCCAAAAATCAGCTCTGTGGGGAAAAAATAACCCAGATGTAAAAATAGTGCAGTTCTTGCAGGTCAGTTTGCTCCTAGCAGTAATATTTTCCAGAAAGAAAAGCCTCACCCAATGCTTTTATGACTTTTGCAGGATAAAACCATCACCAAGGAGGGATCCCAAGGGCATTAACCACAGGGAAACTTGGAGCTCATCTCTAAAATCCCAAATAAATGTTGAGGTGTAAAAAACATTATTCTTTATACCACTAAAACACAATAATTTAACAGATTTGAAAAAAAAAAAACAGCATTATGGTAAATAAAATAAATAATGAGGTAGAGAACAAGGTTATTTTTACACATCAATCAGGATGTCTCAAACTCCCAGCCACTGACAGAACAGCTCCCACTCCACAGGAATGCTTTGTGTTCTCTGAAGGGGATAGAACTCCATGCCAAGAAGGTGCTTCTTTAAAATTTTAATTAATTTTTTAAATTAATGCTCCAGGATGTTCCCACAAAGGCACAGATATCGACCACTGGGCAGGATATATTATTAATTGGGAGAGGCCTTGCCAGCTGAGCTATAAAACAAGGAGAAGCTGTTAAATAGAATAATGGAGAAGAAAGATTTTGGGGGGGAGAAAAAAAGGAAAAAAATCTTTATTTAAAAGAGGCTTAGCAGGATTTTGGAGCTGAAATTTATCATGAGCATCAGGATGCTGCCCAGGGATGTGCTGTCCAGGATTATCTGACATGAGTGCCATGGAAATGAAGAGAATTCTGATTTTGGAGCTGTAACCACACACACACACCTGGAGCTGTGGAATTTGGCTGCAAGGAATGAAAAAAAAATTGAATTTTCCCCTTTCCTGAGGGGTGGGAGCTGTGGATCCTGTGGGTACCACTGTGCTGCTGGCTCGACGCAAACACAGCCAATTTTCTGTAAAATTAAATACTTGAATTGCTTCTGCAAGTATTTTTATATAAAATAAATCTCAGGGCTGATAATTTTGGTTCTGTTTCATTCCTTTTGCCTCTGAGAATTTAACTGGGAGCAGTGTCCTAACAATTTTCTGGTTCAGAGATGGGAAAATCTTCCATCCCCAATTTCCAAGTGTCCCTGCACTCCTGCTCATTGTTCTTGGCTGGCCCAGCACTGAAATTCTGAATTTCCTCCCATACATTTGAGCTCCATTTAATTATTCTAATTAAAAATATGTCAAAATAACAAACACAACAGAAAAATTTCTCTTTTGAAATCCATGGACGGTTCTCTCCCATATCCATTCCTTTGATGCTTCATGATGCTTTTTATTTTGCTGCTCTGACATTTTTCTCTTCCTGCCAATGCAAATCTTAGATATTGATTAATTTCTGTAGCATTTATAGCAAATACATTAAATTAGACATAAAAAATGCCATTTTATTGTCCTATTTAGAGAAAAATAAAACAGCCAGAAACTTTCTTCATTACATACTAAGTTTGCAATGTTTTAATAGCAAAATAAACAAGAATTTATTTAAATATTCTCCCCTGTGGGTAACAGCTTCTCATTTCATTTTAAAATATGTGAAGTATTTAGAAATTAGATCACCACACAGAAAGTTACTCAATGAAAATAATAATTAAAACTGGCTCAGGAGCTGGGGCATTCAAAGGAAAAGATTGTCAAGAGAAATTATGAAAGGTCAGAAGTGGTTTTTTTTCCACAATATATGGGAATCTCAAGGTATGAAAGCACAAAATTGAGAAGCTCATAAGAGATCTGGGATATTACAGGTTAAATAACACTTTAAATTACACATTATAAATGGGATTTCTCTCAAAATCAAGTTGTTCTGCTGCACAGGTGGGATTGGCAATGCACTGCTTATCAGTGAAGGAAAAAAATAATTAAAAATTGTTTCCTGGACTCTTCTTTCCTTCATCTCTCCATAAAATTTGTGATTTCTGCACTTGCCTTCCTAAACTCGCTGATGAAGGCAGATATCCATCCAAAGAGCTCCTGGGAGTCCAGGTCTGCTGGTTCCCCAAACCTCACCTGGAAATTGGAAATAAGAGAATATTTCACTTGGGTGTAGCTGAGTGATCTAAACCATCTCCAGGAGCTTAAGGAAATTTAAAGAGCAGAGAAAAGTTAAATATCTCCATTATTGTTAATATCAATATAAAGAAGAGGAATAAGAGGTAAAAGGACAAAGGGAAGAAGAGGAGGAAAAAACAAGCTTTGAGCTGTCTGAAATCTCCAGGGAATTGAGGCAAAATATCCCAAATAAAAATGATCTAAGGAGTTGTCATTGAATTACTTCAGGTTAATCTCTCTGGCTGGACTGCAAATTTCCAGCTGAAGAGGAGAAAAATCAGTAAATCCTGAATTTTTCTGCTCTGCAGCTTGGCAGATGAATCCATTCATTATAGAAAATGTGCACAGAACTGTCCCAAGCCCAGGATCAGGATAATTTTCCATTTTCAGAGGTTATTTCTGTCCCTTCCTTAAGATCTCTGACCACTGTTAAATATGGGAATTTTTTTATTTTTCTATAGCCAGTATAAATATAAAGCAAATGGGAATTTCTTGCACGCCTTTCTTCCTTTTTAAAAAAAGAAATGTAAGTTTATTTTCATTCAAAATGATATGTACCAGTACATTGCTATAAAGCTTCTTCATTTCCTCACATCTTTTTGACAGCTGGGAGAGATCCCCTTCATATTTCTGAATTAAATCCTGTAATAAAAGAAAACTTCTTAATTTGCTGTAGGAGCAAGCGATTAAAGCAGGAATTAAACAGCAGTGAAAACAAAACCATTCAGGGCGAAATTTTCATGTCACAAAAATTTCACATTTCACAAAAGAGGAGCACACACACTTCCTCTCAAGCATTAAGACATCAAAGACAAAAAAAAAATTAACATTAGGGAGTTTTAAATGTGTTATAAAATGACTAAACCTAAAGAAAATTAATCAAAAGCATCACAAGGTCCTGATCTCCATGTTTGGCCTTTTTGCCAGTTACAGTTCTTTAAACAAACAGGGCTTTAGAGACAAGCCTGGAAATAAAATTTCTTCATTTTGAGTGGTTTGAAACAGCCCCATTTTCAACAACCTGTGAAAAAAAATAAAAATCCACTTTCCCTGAAATCCTCCTGCTCCAGGTGCCAGCACCAACTCCCAGGTTACTCCTCCCTTACTCCAACCCACAGGAAGGTTGTGGTGGATTTACCTTCAGCTCCTTGCAGAACTGGGACTCCTGGGCTGTTGCCTTGCTGGCTTTGGGTTTAAGGAGCCTCCTGCACTGGATAAGGTTCTCCAATTCTTTTTTTAAAACTAAGAAAAGGAAAAGGAAATGAGGAATTTTACCAGTATAAAAAGGTGTCCAAAGTGCTGTATTGTCTAATTTAGGGCACAAGGAAAATCCGAGAGAATGTGGGTTTGCAATGCATTTATCCAGGAGTGTTAACTCCCTGGTGGGAGGTAGAGCTCCTGGAAGAGGCATTTTCTCAGGGGAAAATGAGATCACATCCCAGCAAGAGCAGGATAATGAGGAGGTGGAGAGTGTGGTAAAGCAGCACCACAAATCTGACCCTCCCTAGCCTGAGCACTGGCACCAGCCTTGGAAATAACACCCTAAAAACTCACATTTTAGTGTAGGAGCAAGAGGAAGAGAAGAGAAGAGAAGAGAAGAGAAGAGAAGAGAAGAGAAGAGAAGAGAAGAGAAGAGAGAAGAGAAGAGAAGAGACGCGAAGAGAAGAGAAGGAGGAGAAGAGAAGAGAAGAGAAGAGAAGAGAAGAGAAGCAAGAGAAGAGAAAGAAGAGAAGAGACAAGAGAAGAGAAGAGAAGAGAAGAGAAGAGAAGAGAAGAGAAGAGAAGGGAAGAGAGGAAAGAAGAGAAGGAAGAAAAGAAGAGACGAAGAGAAGAGAAGAGAAGAGAAGAAGAGAAGACAAGAGAAGAGAGAAGAAGAGAGAGAGAGAAGAGAAGAGAAGAAAGAGAAGAGAAGAGAAGAGAAGAGAAGAGAAGGGGAAGAGAAGAGAAGGGGAAGAGAAGAGAAGGGGAAGAGAAGAGAAGGGGAAGAGAAGAGAAGGGGAAGAGAAGAGAAGGGGAAGAGAAGAGAAGGGAGAGGAGAAGGGGAAGAGAAGGGAAGGGAGAGAAGGGAAGGGAAGAGAGAGAAGGGAAGGGAAGAGAGAGAAGGGAAGGGAAGAGAGAGAAGGGAAGAGAAGGGGAAGAGAAGGGGAAGAGAAAGGGGAAGAGAAAGGGGAAGAGAAAGGGGAAGAGAAAGGGGAAGAGAAAGGGGAAGAGAAAGGGGATTTATGTCTCCTAAAAGGTGGACTGGAATTTCTTAGAGCAGATTGAAACCAACTGAAGGAGCCCCCAGAGGTGACCCCCAGAGCCCAGGAGGGTTTGCCAGTCAAAGGTGAGGGTGAGCATCATTCAGATCTCATAGCAAAAGGCTGAAATTGGGAATATTGGCCTGGACAAAGTTATGGCCAACACCTATGTCATACCTTCTAAAGACAGATTTTTATAAATTTCAACATAATCAACATAATTTCCACCCACTGACACTCTGCTATCAGCTCTCAAAGGGCTCAGGGAAAAACTCACTGAGCTCACAACTCTATTTACCATGGCCAGTACATTTATTAATTTTTTTTTTTTTTTTTTTTTTTTTACATTTCTAAACCACCTGGACACACTTCAATATTTCTCTTTTTTTTTTAATTCTTCACAATGACATGGCAGGTTAAGCATCTCCATGGCAACACTTCACCTCAATGTTTTGAACCTTTAACTCTCTTTACAAACTACAAAGGTGCAGTGAAAACCTGTTCCAAATGACTGCACAGGGCATGAAAATGTGTCTGTGAATGTAGAGCCACATTTACATACCATCAACTTCAGCAATGAGGCCCTTCATGGACGCTGGAAAGGAAGAGAGAGGGGGGAAAAAACAAAATAAATATCATTTATACAGTGAGGACGGGAGTCTACACTGAAGTTGAAGGAGTTCATTTTTTATTTGTTGGATGTTTTTTTCCCCCTTTCCTTCCTCTCACCATCAGGAACAGCTTCAAACTCTGTCAGCTCCTGGGGAAAGGTGGCCAGCTGGGGCTCATGTGAGAGGATCTGCTCCACCAGGGCGTGCAGAAGGGTGAACCTCCTCTCCCTGCCCCTCAGCAGAGGCAGCTGCAAGAGAGCAGAGCAGGGCACACTGAGCTGCCACCCTCAGGAATGAGCCACTCCTGGAAAAGGAGCAGCAGGGATGCTGAGAGATCCCAGCTGTGTTTGGCAAGAATAGAAAACAACAGAATTAAACATCTCCTTTTTATATCTGGTGTTAACCAGGGCCTGCAGCTGGGACAATTCTTCATGTCGAGGGTTCTGATATCAGGGCAGGCAGAATTTTGATGTTCTGCCTCCTTAGAGAATATTCAGAATATTCAGCACCCAAGCAAGGCTGCTGCCTGCAAAGGGGAAATGCAGCTTGTGCTCACAGACACAAGACAATTATTAATTAAATTTATTATTAAACAGGATTTTGTCCTCATGTAGCCAAGGGCAGGAGGTAAAATGTGAGCTCCTCATTGGGAATTACTGCCTCTCTCCACACCCAGGGAGAGTTCACATTAATGGCTAACAAACCTTGGAACAGGATGACTTTAATTACAAGAAAACACTTCCTCACCTTGGCCAGAGATGAGAGTCTGAATCCTTTAGCCACCTCCTTCCCAGCCCCTTCATTCAGGTGGTTCCCCATGGCCAAAATGTACTCCAGCACTGCCACAAACTTTGGGCTGGCTTGCAGCTGCTTGCTTGCTTGGATATTCTGGATTATTAGCTGGAACACACAAACCTTGCCTCAGGCTGGAAATGGGGATAAATCCCTGGTGCCTGTGCCACCCCTCAGGGTTTGCAGCAGGTTCCAGCTCCCCAAAAAACAAAGCTGTGTTGGCACAGTCACCCCAAAAGGAGTCACATCCTTTCTGGCTGCCAAAACTCCTCCAGCTTGCTGTGTTTTGCTGTTTGGTTGCCCAAATTTCAGGGCTCAGGGGAAGCAGAGTCTGGAGCTCCATCCTTCACCTCCCTCCCTGCCATTCACTCCAGCTCAATGCTGTTATCAAAATCCTTAGCACAGTTTCCCCACAAGGAAGAATAATGATTTCCTGTGCTCCAACTCAGTGTAATTCAGATTTCCCAGGGAAGCCACCTCCCTTTAGGGCTATAGGCACAGGAGGTGATTTTGTTCTCAGTTTAAAAAATCTGTATTTTTTTAGCACCACACCTCTTTTCATCAGTCACCAAGATACAAATTTAAAAACAGGGACAGGATGAAGCACATGGGTGCTCTGAAAGCTGCTGTTAAAGTATTTATAGCACAGCTCAGGGCCAGAGGGTGCTGAAATCCAATACTCAGATTTTCCCTTAGGATTTTAGATACATTCTGTGGTTTAAAAACAGGTGTTGGGGTGCACAAGAACATACTCAGACACTAATTAGCTCTTCAGTGAACATTAAATAGCCATCAAAGCAAACAGTGCATGGAATAACCTCCAAATATTCAATATTTGGCTTCAGTGGAGGACAGCAAAGGTGCAGCTGCACCAGGCAGGGTCAGAATCTCCCCTTTGCTTTCCATCTGTTCCTCTTCTGAGCTGCCCTCACTGCTCCTGTGCTTTTAATCACAGACAAAGGATGACAACTTGGTCTGGCAAGAACTTTCACATTTTATTTTCATTCCTATGCAGAACGAGGGCAAAAACCTTTGAAAGAATTTCATGGTGTGAAAATCCTTGTTTAGAATCAAAGCATGGACAAAACCTGGCTTGGAACAGCAGGATCCAGTCACAAAACTGGCACTGGTTTATTTGCATCCTCCCCACCCTTAGGACAGCCTGGGAAAAGGCAGAGAGGGACTTGAGCTTCCCAAAAATTCACCCTAGAGCTGTAATCCATAGGGGAACAGCTCCTTGAGTCTTCAGGAAATAATAAATTTCTTTTAGGTTTGTCAAATAAACTTTCTCTGTGTCCTTGATTGGTTCTTCCAGCTCATGGGGCCAGAAGCTCCCCACCAAGGGAATGGAATTTTAATGGTGAAATTCACTTCCCTCTTATCCCTGGCCAAAGAAGGAGGGAAGTTTAATAACTTAAAATTAAATTTTGAAGAAGTTTTCCTGTTTTTTTCTCTTTTGTGGAAGTCTGCTCTACTGCCACACCCATTATCCTGAACCTTGGTGCACTGTATTAAACACACAAGGTGAGGGGAAAAAAATCCCAAAATAATCCTCCCAAAGTGCACAGCTTTGAAATGTGCCCTGGGGTGATTTGGGGCTGTGTTCTGACAGGGACAGATGTGATACAAGCACAGCAGGAGGGCTCTGGTACTCACAGGCTCCAGGTCTCTGATGCTCTCGGGGAGCTCTCGGATGCTGAGCAGCAGATCCAGCCTCTGGCCCAGCTGAGGGATTTTACACATCTGCACAGGATTGAGCAGAACCAGAATAAAAACTCAGTTTACACCAAAACATGCAGATACCTGGCATTATTTATTGAGCAATTCAGCTCAGTGCCATTGTTTGCCTGATTTCTGGGCTCATTTATTCATTTTGTTCTGGGTCTCAATTTGGATGCACTCTGGCACAAACCTGGAAATTCACTGGATGCTCCTGGGCTGACATCATAAAAATCAATTGCAATATTTTCTTGTGAGCAAAAAAGGTTAAATACATGTAATTTTAGAGATTATGGCTTCCAGATTTTGGGAATCTAGACTGAGGTCAGGATAAATCAGTTCCTACTCTGTAGGAAGAGGAGGGAGTGTGACTTGGAGACACAAAGGGATCCATAATTCTCTTTTTGTTATCTACTTATCTCAACTCTTCACCAGAATAATCCTTTCATACTGATTCTGGGTGAGAATGTCAATTCAAGTTTTAAACAACAGCTTCAGGCAGTGGCTTTAGCTTGGAGAATGTCCTAAAAATAAGATGTGGTGTCTTTTAATATTGGAACTCCTCACCTCCAACATGAACTGGTCGACCACGTGCAGCTCTGAGCAGGAGCCCTTGAAGGACAGGTACCTTTCTGCATCTTTGGGTGTGGGCAAATATCTGCAAAGAGAAAATTAAAATTAGCTGTCCTCTTCCTCCTGTATTCTGATAAAATAATTATTCTGTCCCTTGCCTTGGAATTCCCTACATGTTGTGTGGTTTATATTTGTTGTTTATCCTTTGTAGGCATTTGAACCAAGTGGGAAGCAAAAGTGATCTGGAAATATTTCTATGTACACAAGGCTTGAAAACAGCCAGAATATCCACCTGCAGATGCACAGAGAATTTAGAATGACAGAATATTTTAGAAAAGGTAAAACCATGAGAGAAAGGAGTCCAGGCCCTGATTTCCAAAGAGGTTGGGTCCTTTTTTATCTCTGTTATCACAGAATATCCTGAGCTGGAAGGGACCCACAAGGACCATCCTGTCCATCCTGGCCCTGGGAGGGTTTCTCTTCTTTATCACAATTTTTACAGAGTTTTTAACTTCCTTAAACAGTGACAGCACAAAACACAGCCCCACAACTCCCCCCTCTGCACAAGGTCACAGAATATCCCCCAGGGCCACAGATTTTTAGAAGATTGATGTCTTTAAAAATGCCTCCACTTGGAAAAAACAAGCAGAGCAGCCTTCCTTTGGAGATGTCCCTGTCTGAGCCAGCTGGGGGGAATTCATAGCATTTCTTCAGAAAAATGGAATCAATGTCACAGCTCACATGTGAGGAGTGTAAAGAAGCTGAAATAAGTATTCAGGTCTGCTCTTTTTTCTTCCTCTTAAAACAAACTTCGAAATTTGCAGCAGGAGTGATTAAACATTGATGGGCAGAGCTATCCATTTCCAGTAAAAGTCAGGGAATTTACTCAAAGGTGGAAAAAAGCAGATATTTTAGCATGTTAAACACAGGGCAAACACTAAGATTTATTTTGCTGTTGTCAATAATTAATATGACATTTCAATTGTAAAATTGCTGGGGTTTGAATTAACTCTATATTTTGGCAGATTAAAATGTAATCCTTTCAGCCCATTTTAGCATAAAAAATGAATTTTCATTTAAAAATAAGTTAGCTGTTAGCAAATGAAAGGGTGTTTATTCATCATTAAAAACAGTTTGAGCTTTTAAGCAAATTCATAGAACGCATTTGAAAATAGCAAATATCTTCATTTAATCAGAAGTCTGAGACCCCATAAAATTCTTCAGCTGCATTATGCATAGAAAATGGAACTAACAGATTATCTAAGGCATTAAACAATGGGAGCCATGAGAAAGGAGGCACAAAAACACGTGAATGCATTCCATAAATATCTTTAAACATGAATGCAGCTCTAATGGAATTTGCATAGTGAAAAAATTCCCATTTCTCTGGAAAAAAAAAAAAAAAAAAAAAAAAAAAAGTTTAGAGAGATATTAAGTGTTTTGCTGTTGAGACAAGAGGATAAAGAATCACTGAGAGATGCAGAGGTTTCTGTGTCAGGCTCATTGTTAATGATGTCCCAGCCACCTCTGGCACTGCATGCATGGGCAGGACATTGGAAATGAAATTTGGGGTTTGACTTTGTGTTTTTCATTCCCCAACAAGAGGGTTTAGACACTCTGGCAGGTACTGGGAGGAATTTCCTTGTCTGCACTCCTCTCCTGCCCATGGGGGCTCAATTAACTGGAGGCCACAGTTCCCAAAGGTGGAATTTCCCTAAATTGAGTGAAAGCTGTTCAGAAATGCTGAGTCCCTTCCCTGAGTGCTGCCAGAGCTCTGTCCAGAGAAACTGCAGATGCTCCTGAGAATTCCTGTCTGCTCCTTCCATTTCCCACTGCCTCTTCATTCTGAGATAAATCTCAGCTGTTTAAAACTCTAGGAGTAGAAAAAAAAAAAATGCAGCTTCTTTCCAGTGCAAGATTTGGATTCATCGATTTTGGCAGTAAATAAAAACCCCAGGGACAGAATCCTTGAGGCATGGTTTGAATCCTCCAAATTATACAACACAGAGCAATACAACAATCAATGCCCCTCACAAATTCCACTGCTGGGAATATTCCCCCAGCCTTGCTGCCATCAGAGAAAGACTTCAAGGAAAAAAATATGATATTTCAAGCTTCATTGCCATCATTATTATTATTGTTATGATGGCAAGGAGCCCAGAGGCCATAAACACTCCTTTAACTCTTATCTGCCTCCCTCCTCTCCAAACCAATTTTTCAAACTCCACATCATTTGCAGAAGATTCTGGCATCTCCAAAAAGCCCCAAACCCAAACAGTTCCCCCCAAAATTACCTCCTGAGTGCTGTGATCTGCTCATCTGAGAGCCCACCACTCTCCTCGTGGATGATGAGCAGTTTGTCCTTCAGCTCACTTGGTTTCACACGGAAACTTTTAAGAAAAATGTCTGGAGAAAAAAAAAAAATCCTTGGGTTACTTGGAAGGAAACGGTCAAGGGAAGAAAAATCACCAGTGTATTTTATGTATACTTAGCAGAATTTCAACAGAAAGGGAAAAAAAAACACCCAAATAACCAGAAAAAAATATTTAGCAGCTGCTATTATAAGGCAAAAATTCAATCTTCATATTTTCTTTGAATTTACATGTCAGTCATCAAGGAAAAACAAATCTGAGGATGATTTTCTTGTCTCTTACTGATACCTGCTTCCTGTGGGGCAGAAATTTGTTTTTTCAACAAGAATCCATTAGAAAACTTAGTTTTTATTTGTATTTTCTCCTACACTGGCCTTAAATTTAGTGTGGAAATAGCTCAGAACTCTGATTTTCCTCTGGTGTTCACAACTCCACTCGAAATCTCCAGATTTAACCTACTGGCATTTTGGAGCTTCATCTTTTTATTCATTAATTTGATTCATTAATAAGGACTGTGGTTTGCAGCACTTGCAGGAAGATTAATCAGAATTCTCAGGATCAAATTAACTTTTGATCTGAGTAATGTCCATTATGATAAGGATATGCCAAAAGTCTCACTGATGAGGATAAGATTAAGAAAGGGATGTAGAACATCCCAGAAAAAAAAAAAAGCTGTAAGAGGAACAGGATCAAAAGGAGGAATGGTGCTGTTTGCAAAGCAAAAGAAAGACATTTCCTCAAAGAAGCTGCAATAATTTAGTAGATAAAAGTGATATTACAAGATTCTTTTATGTGCAACAGCACTTTCCCATCACTCTTCCTTTTAACCCTTCAAATTGTTAGTCAAGAGATGCAATAATTCCAAGTTATCTCCATTTATATTTCCCAATTAAAACTTTATATGCTCTCCAAAATACATTTTCTCTTTTTCATATTCATCAAGATGAAATCATTAAAACTTCAGAGTTGACTGCCCCAAATTCTTTACACATGTAACCATCTTAAAACATCTCTAGGTTACAGAAATTATTTGGAAAGGCATTTTTGTGACAGAAATCAGAGTGCTCTTTGAAGAACAATTACTGCTGCTCCTTTGATATTCACCACTTCTCATCAAGGGAATGAAAAGTCCTTTACAATATTTTATTAGGAAGACCAGGACTGGGTGTTGAGCTGCTTCTCTAGTTCTGAAATTAGTTCTAGGTCAGGCTTTGGGTAGAATCCCACCTGAAACAGGAGAGCAAAGGGTTCTGTTCAAGAACAGATCCTGAACCCTCCACAAGGGAAAAGCCAAGAATTCCTGACCTGGAGCAGCCCCAAAGCTCCTCACACCAAACACCTCCCCCAGCACTCCAAATTCTGCCTCCCACCTGCTCCTGTGTGTGACTTTGCAGCCCAAAACATTGGAAAAGCCTTTGGAGTCAGAGGCTTAAATTGATTTCACAGATGTTGTGGATGATTTTCACATCTGGCCCAAGACAGCAGCATCAAAGCTCAGTGGCTCACCCAAAAAAAAAAAAAAAAGAAAAAAAAAAAAAAAAAGAAAGCAGTTTGGGGGTTTATCTCTACAGCATCAAGGGCCACGTTGGGAGCAACTGAGCCATGGGGTGTTTTTTTTACAAAGAGAGGAGCACTGAATTAAACAATGATTTATGTACAGCCTTGATCTGGAGATGCAGCAGAGCTCAGCCCAGGCTCCCAGAGAGGAGCTCCCAGCCCCTGTGCAGGCACCCAAATCCACTCACTGAAGTTATGTGCAACTTTTCTGTCCAGCAGGATGTGCTGATTCACTGCAGGCTCACTGCCCAGAGCCACTGCTGTGTCCTGGATCTGGAACTGCTCACAGAGCCTGCACACATCTATTTTTCTCTTGCACGGGTCACACGATCCCCAGACAGATTTTTGAATCTAAAAATAAAGGAGGTACACAGGGTAAACAGAAAGCCAGAAGAACAGAGGCCCTTTGCTCCATGCAAACACAGAGAGGGGCATTAGTGGCACAGCAGGATTCTTACAGCTATCTATGTCAGGCTACAATATTTAGGGATTGGTTTTTTCCTTTAACAGTTTTGTCCTCACCTTGTCACAAGGAACGACATCCCAGTGGAAGGCTTTGGTTCTCCTTGCTGCTGCAGAGAGGCTGCAGGGCTGTGGGAGGGCAGGAGGGGCTGGGGGAGGTTCAGCCCTGCCCCTGGCACATGGCAGAGATGTTACTGGGGCTGCAGGCTCTGCCAGAGGAGATGGAACCTTGCTCAGGCTGCTCCTTGCAGAATTCCCAGCAGGATGGGCACTCTCCTCTCCCTGCTGGCTCAGAGGCACTATAAACTCCTCATAGTCAGCTTCAGGGCAGCTGCCTGCTGGAGCTGGCAGCAGGGGCAGGGGGGCAGAGCTGCCAGGCTGGCAGTGCCTCTCCAGGACACACAGCCACTCCTGCAGGCTGCCTGCAGCCCCTGCCCTGCTGCTCTGCACGCTGCGGGGCAGGCGGAACCTGCAACGAGACAGGGACAGTGCCAACAGCATCCCACTGCACATGGGGCACAGAAACAGGGACAGGGACAGTGCCAACAGCATCCCACTGCAGATAGGGCACAAAAACAGGGACAGGGACAGTGCCAACAGCATCCCACTGCACACTGGGCACAAAAACAGGGACAGGGACAGTGCCAACAGCATCCCACTGCACATGGGGCACAGAAACAGGGACAGGGACGGTGCCAACAGCATCCCACTGCAGATAGGGCACAAAAACAGGGACAGGGACACTGCCAACAGCATCCCACTGCAGATAGGGCACAAAAACAGGGACAGGGACACTGCCAACAGCATCCCACTGCAGATAGGGCACAGAAACAGGGACAGGGACAGTGCCAACAGCATCCCACTGCACACTGGGCACAAAAACAGGGACAGGGACAGTGCCAACAGCATCCCACTGCACATGGGGCACAGAAACAGGGACAGGGACAGTGCCAACAGCATCCCACTGCACATGGGGCACAGAAACAGGGACAGTGCCAACAGCATCCCACTGCACATGGGGCACAGAAACAGGGACAGGGACAGTGCCAACAGCATCCCACTGCAGATAGGGCACAAAAACAGGGACAGGGACAGTGCCAACAGCATCCCACTGCAGATAGGGCACAAAAACAGGGACAGGGACAGTGCCAACAGAATCCCACTGCACACTGGGCACAAAAACAGGGGACAGGGACAGTGCCAACAGCATCCCACTGCACATGGGGCACAAAAACAGGGACAGGGACAGTGCCAACAGCATCTGACAGCACACTGAGCCCAGTGTCTTGGTTTGCAATACAGGATGTGGCCAGCAATGTGTATTCTGTCCCCATCTGCTGAACCCAGGTGGGGCAGTGCCCCTGATCTCCTGGCACACATTATCTGCTAATGGGCCATCTTTAAACCAGCTGGGGCAATCATCTTTATCTTTTCCCAGCCCATCCTCCCTCCAGAAGATATCTCCTGTTAATGGGCCATTGTTTACAACTGGGTGTGGGAGTGATTCTTATCCCTGTGGGAGGTATCTCCTGTTAATGGGCCATTGTTTACAACTGGGTGTGGGAGTGATTCTTATCCCTGTGGGAGGTATCTCCTGTTAATGGGCCATTGTTTAAAACTGGGTGTGGCAGTGCCCCTGATCTCCTGGCACACATTATCTGCTAATGGGCCATCTTTAAACCAGCTGGGGCAATCATCTTTATCTTTTCCCAGCCCATCCTCCCTCCAGGAGATATCTCCTGTTAATGGCCAGTGAATCCCAGTGCATGACTCGTTTGCAGCAGCTCTGCTCTATCAAATGCTGAGCCAGCTGTACTCACAGGTACTGGTGGTCTCTGGTGTGGAGGGAGAAGGTGCTGCAGCCCCTGTCCCTGCTGATCCCCACTTCCCCAGCTGCCAGAGGGATGGTGGCTGTGGCAGGGGCTGTCCCCAGCCCCAGGCTGTACAGAGCCAGCTCTCCTTCCCGCACCTGTGCCAGGCACCTGAGGGACAGGGATGGAGACACAGCTCATTCCTCATTGATTTCTTATTTGCACAGCCTGGCCCTTGCTAAAGCACCCTCAATAAACATCCACATTTTTACAGAATCCTCCATGAAAAAGTCAAAAGTATCAATAGTAGAGCATAAAACCTTTGAGATCTTCTTAGCTGAGAGTTTCTTGGTTTTATCTGACACCTAAATAACGTGTGACATAAAATCTGAATAGGCTGTCATGCCCAGTCAGAGCTAAAATGAAATCTGATTATCAATTAAAAATCACCCAAGTCCTGTAAATTTTTTAGCCATGCTCTGTCCCTCCCTCTTCATTTACTCCTCTTGTTTATTAGGGGTGGTGGATCTTTGGGACTCAGAGCTTTTAGAGGACTCCACCTGTGGCTGAGCATAAGGACAAGGTTTCACTCCACCAAGCTATTAACAAATCACCAAATTTAGCTCCCAGTCATCCAATTTCTCTTGGGAATCCTGTTACTCCACAGGACCCCCTCATTCCCAGGAGCCACTTGACAGGAAAGGTATTCGGCTCTTGAGGGCTTCCAGCAGGAGTGACTGTGCCAAAAATTGGGTAAAAGCTCTTTAAATTATAATTAATCCTGGAAGAAATTGCCTGAGCATGCAGAGTTTCCATTCCAGCAGAATCCTCTGCTTCAGCCTCTCCTCTAGAATCCTGCCCTGCTCTTTGTAACAAAGGTCCCAACAAGAGGTTGGGTTTTACTGTGGGTTTTATTCTTATTTAAGCTTTTGTTTTCTCATTTTCTTGGAGGGTTTCTGCCTTTCTTTATCATTCTGGCAGCTCTAGCAAAATTCTCTTTCCCTCTACTCTCTCTTCAAGGTGCGGCTGGTTGATTCAAGTGTTCTATGAAGATTTTAAATAAGTTTAGCTGCTCCAGAACAAATTAAACATGAAATATAAATTGCATCTATTCCCACACAAACAGTCAAAGTGATAAGAATGGTTTCATGGGGCTGGCAGTGCTATTGATCTCTCCTTTCTTCAAGCAAGGGACTTATGGCTTAATCGGATCTCCTGCTGCTTCCACCATCAATATTTTGCCAAAAAAAAAAAAAAATAAAAAATAAAAAAATAAAAAGGAGGAGGAAGAGAAAGGATTAAATCAAGAAGAAAACAACAAGGGCTTTGCTTCCCAAGATAAATAGAAATCAATTTTTGTTTGTTAACAAGTCTGTTCAGTGTTGCAAGGTAACAAATCCTGGACACGCCCGAGGGTGGTGTTTACAAGACATACAGTGGCAGACTTTTAATAGCAATTAAAATCATTTTCTGTGAACTGTAAAGTCTTCCGAGATAATTGCCCTCTGTAGATAATTACAATGAGATTTTTTTTTTCATTAACTAGACAGAGGTTTTTTCCTCTCTCTTTCCCTCCTTT
Source organism: Erithacus rubecula (assembly GCF_903797595.1). Lineage (NCBI taxonomy): Eukaryota > Metazoa > Chordata > Aves > Passeriformes > Muscicapidae > Erithacus > Erithacus rubecula. The sequence continues at coordinate 12,641,497 of NC_136670.1, read as the reverse complement.
GATGGTTTAAGAAATTCCCAGATGTTTTAGGAGCTGTCAGGGAAGGGTGGTTTGTTTGCAGAATGGGTAGCAAACCATGGAAAACCACTGGATGACTGAGAATGGAGGGAGAAGCCAAGAGAGAAACAAATCCCTGCATCAAAATTGTTCTGAGCACCATCACTATTAAAGATTTGTGCTGCCAATACTCCCAGCAGGTTCCAGATCAAAAAAACTTCATTTTTTGGGTTCCACTGCTGCACTGACAGCTCATTGCAGTTCTTCCATCTTGTGCAGATTTGGCATCTGCCTTTACGGCTAAAAAGCCCTAAAAAATGGAGTTATTATCAGCACATTCAAATCTAAGTGCATCTATCAGAAATTTGAAGGAAATCCAGAGTTCATACTTCACCCATTCAGTGGAGGTTAAAGTGTTCTGCTGCAATTCCAGCAGCCCTTCGTGGATCACATCACATTCTGCAGCTCTCCCAGGACAGGACTCCACTGGTCTCTTGTAAGAATTGCTCTGTATAACTCTGCTCAGCAGGTAGATTATCTAGACAATCAGTGGCAGCAGAGAAAAGAATATTTCCCATATTAATTCCCTCGAATAAGACATCAATAGTTGGTTTTTACAAGTACAAAGCCACAGTCAAATGGGTAAAATAAATCAACATAAAATAACTCAGGTCTTTCTATGATGCAAAACTACTTAACTGCAATCTGGTTTTATGCCCACAATTCTAAACCTGTCAGTCTAAGGAGAATTTAATTTAACTCTGAAGAGTTCTGTAAAACAGAATTTTTTAAATTCACACACAAAGCAGTCCAGGACAAAGTTTCTGTTCAGCTCAGCTCAAGCCCAAGCAGCACTTGATTGATCCATCTGAAAATCTCAGACAATGCTCAAAGATGAGCCACTGGGTCTTTTCTCAGCATGAGGACAATCCTCATTCATGCTTAAAATCGGGCATTTTAAGAAATGTCTTATACAGAGAACAAAAAGTGTTTCCAAAGCTCCAGTTAGGATTGAGCAGTCACATCACCAGTTTTGTTTGCTTGTTTTAACACCCCCAGAGCAGTTCTGTCCGTGCTGTGCTGCAGAACTGCCCCACTCCCACATCTCACCCCGAGATTTTGAACCCCCAGTGCCCTGACAAAATCCTGAGGCCAAACTCCATCCTGAGCTCACACTCCCTTTGCTCCCTGTCCCAGGAGCCAGGAAATAAACACATCCTTCTGTCATGGTTTGCAATGCAGGATGTGGCCAGAAATGTCAATTCTATCACCATCCGTTAAAACTGGGTGTGGCAGTGACCCTGATCTCCAGGCACACATTATCTGCTAATGGGCCATCTTTAAACCAGCTGGGCAATCATCTTTACCTTTCCCATGACCCACCCTTCATCCAGGAGGTATCACCTGTTAATGGGCCATTGTTTAAAACTGGGTGTGGCAGTGACCCTTATCCCTGTGAGAGATATCTCCTGTTAATGGGCCATTGTTTAAAACTGGGTGGGGCAGTGACCCTGATCTCCTGGCACACATTATCTGCTAATGGGCCATCTTTAAACCAGCTGGGGCAATCATCTTTATCTTTCCCACAGCCCATCCTCCCTCCAGGAGATATCTCCTGTTCATAGCCAGTGAGTCCCAGTGCATGGCTGATAAAATTCCATCATCCCATTGGGAGATGCTCCAGCCAGGGCAGGAGCCAAGCCTTTCCTACCCAGATAAAAACTGAGATTTTGGACACCAAGGGACCTTCTTTCCACTGGATTCCAGAGGAAAGCCAGACCCTTCCACATCATCCCTGGACCTTCAGAGGAAACTGCACCTTCTCCAGGAGCACTGCTCCAGCTGAGCCACATCTGCCCCTGCAGGAGGATGCAGCACCATGGAATGGGACTGTGCCACCACCCTGACTGACTGACTGTGCCAACTTGGATTCTGACTCTGGTAGGGTTTGGGATTGTTCTGTGTAACACTGCATTGCTATTTTAATTTTCCTAGTAAAGAACTATTATTCCCAATTCCATATCTTTGCCTGAGAGCCCCTTAATTTCAAAATAACAACAATTTGGAGAGAGGGAGTTTACATCCTCCATTTCAAAGAAAAGCTTCTGCCTTTATTGGCAGACACCTGTCCTTAAACCAGGACACCTCTCCTCTGCCTGCACAGTGCCTGGGAGCTGCTGGGATTCCCAGCAATGCTTTTCCAAGCCCACCTTCCTTTTGTCATCAAGGGACACAGCCTCCAGCTCGTAGTCCTGCCTCCCGTGGAACACGATGCTGAAGCGCCTCCTCTCAGCATCCTCGCAGCCTTTGACTTGGGAGAAAGGGAACTGCTTCTTAATAGTGCCCTTCTCAATGTTAAAAATGGTCCTGGTGTTGAAATCAAGCTGCAAGAGAAAGTCCTGCATCACTTCAGGACACCTTGGTTGAAAGGCAAAGGCAGTATCCTAACATTGTGAAGGTGTTTAAATGAAAGACCAGAATAAATATAATTTAAAAATTACATTCCACCATTAAGATACTGCCCAGTGTTTGTTTTAGTCACAAAAACCCCAGATATTCCTTGTAAGCTGTTTCCACACATCTCTTTTGATGAATATGCCTCCATTTATCACTCTGAAATATTATTTCTTTTTAAATTCTCCTTGTCTCACAAAACCCAGTGCAGGAACTTCCCCTTCAGCACAAATTTAGGCAGAACCACTTATCCAGTTCCTCACTCCTTCAGTCTCTGACATGCAGGTGGTTAGGAAAGCAGTTCTAAGTTAAAAGTTAGAAACTTGTACATGCAGACCACAGCACCAAATGCCCACATTGTGGCCCTTCCCTCTGTCCTGTTCATGGCAGGAAACCTCCAAAGCCTTTCTCATGAAAGAGAACTTTTCAGAACCTTTCTCACTATTTTCTCTGACTTTTGAAGATTTCTAGTAATTAGAGAACTGAAATTAAACTCATCCAGATTCCCAGACAGCTAACTTCCATATCTACTATGATTCCCTCAATTTTTCCACTTTATGTCTAAACAAAAAATATTTTCATTAAAAAAAAGAAAAAGGTGGATAATGCTGAAAATATATATTTTGTACAGTTAAGATGTAGTAAATATAAACCACCCTGTGTCATGCATGATTTGGGCTCGTTCATTATCAAATTTTGTCCCAACTACAAGAAGTTTTAGTGAAATCCAGGAAAAGACTTCATGAGAGCAGGAAATCACCATCAGGTGTTGTTGACAGAAATTTGCTTTAATACATTTTTATGCACTGCACCAAAAGGGAGAATTTTTGAAGTTACCTGCAAAATCCGTTTCTGCCACCGGTAGTGTTTGTATTTGTAGATAATGAAGTTAAATTGGGACCCAGTTAATGAATCCTGTGGATCCTGGGGAACAGAACAGAAATCAGCAACAGATCCCACACTGGGATCAGGTTTGGGATGTCTGGGATATGATTTTGGGATAACCAAATCCAGCTGTGCTCTCTCTGTGAACAGAAACAACACTGGAGCCCTGCAGGAGAATTCCATGTGGAGACAGATGGAAATATCCTCCTGACTTTTGTTAATCACATTAATGAAGATGGAGAGAGAGATTATTCACAAGGGCAGGGACAGGACAAGGAGGAATGGCTTCACACTGACAGACAGAGAGTTTGGATTAAATATGAAGAAGAAATTCTTTACTATGAGGGTGGGAAAGAGAAGCTTCCAGTGCCTGAAGGAGCTGCAGCAAAGGTGGAGAGAGGAGATTGACAGGACGGAGTGCCAGGAATGGCTTCCCACTGAAATTCAGGAGGTTTGGGTGGGATATTGGCAGAATTCCTCCCTGTGAGCCACAGGAGACACAGGGCTGCCCCTGGATCCCTGGAAATGTTCCAGGCTTGGAGCAGCCTGGCACAATGGGAGCTGCAGGGAGGTGGAACAAGATGAGCTTTAAGGTCCCTTCCAACCCAAATCACTCTGGGATTCTGCAGTTCCACATTTATTACTCCAGGACTTGTTGCTACCCTTGGCTAACACCCCTGGTGTGGATTTGAACTCCTTGATGCAGCCTCAACATTCCCATGGAATTGCCATTCCCAGGACACAGCAGCAGCCTGTCCTGCTTGGGAACTGGCATGTTTGGGATTCCCAAATCCTTGAAAGCAGTCCAGACACACTCCTCATCTCAGCAGGGCCCTCCAGAATATATTACAAAATACATCAAAGGAATATATGACAAATGCATTACCTTTTCAGCACACACCTCCTTCTGTGCCAAATGCAGAGCTCCTTCGATGCTCACTTCTTTATTTTTCACCATGTTCATAATTTTAAGGATTTTTTCCTGGCTTAACTAGGAAAAAAAAAAAAAAAAAAAAGTCAATCAAACATTTTTAGAGACTGGATTTTCATGTGTCTGTGGAGGATACAGAGTGCTCGTGACACAGCCACAGTAGCTGCCATAAAATTACAATTTCACTCATATTTTATGTTCTACTGACATCCTGCCCAGCAAATATAATCTCCCTTTGAAACTCGGTGGAGGTCCACAAGATATCAAACACACAGGGGCTTTTACAACTTCAGAAGATGTGGTGCAAAAATCTGGAGATAGAACTGCCAGGGGGGAACCTCTTTGAGTTAGAAACCCTGGCAAGAAGTGAAAACATCAATTTTGCATGGGAGCCTGTCTCATCCTGAGCGTACAGCCCTGCACACAGGACAGCATGAAAGGAAAATCAGGAGATTTGACATTTTCAGGGTGAAGAGGGGGCAAACTGTGAATTCTGTGAATTCTGTGAGCTGCAGCTGCCACGGGGGCTCAGTGGAGCACATGAGAAGCCAGAGTTGCACTTCCCCTTTTTCTGTCACCAAAACAGGGGCTGGAGCTGCCAATTAACTCACAGAGCAATTTCTGTCACTGCTGAGAGCAGCAGGTGATGGCAAACAGGAATCCAGCAGAGAGAAAAGGAGAAAAGGCGAGGGGAGGAGCAGGGACACCGAGCTAAAGCTGCCAGAGAGAGATTTTGGCTTTGGAGAGGAATAAACAACTTTCCTTGGAGACAGATCCCCTGTGAGCCATCCCTCAGCAGAGATGGGATCTGGGGGGAGCCTGGGGGTTTCACCAGCAGAGCTCAGGAAACTGGAAACTTTTTTTATCCAGACTCCAAGATCCAAGTTGTTCCCTGTGCCCTGGGAACGAGTTCTCCACCAGGAGAGATTCCAAGATTCTTTCCAGAGTCTCCAGGGGGAAACACAGGTGCAGAGCCCAAATCAGGATGGGCAGGAGCAGGGAAGGGGCAGAGAAAAGGACAGGAGGGCTGGGAAGGGAGGGAAAGTTGGGAAGGGGCAGGATGGTTGGGAAGAGGGTAGGAGGGTTGGGAAGGAGCCAGGATAGTTGAGAAGGGGCAGAGAAGGGGACAGGAGGGTTGGGAAAGGGACAGAAAGGTTGGGAAGGGGCCAGGAGAGTTGGGAAGGGGACAGGAAGGTTGGGATGGGGCCACACAGGATCACTGAGGTTGCAAAAACCTTCCAGACCATTGTGTGCAACCTGTGATTGATCCCACCCTGCCCAGTCCTGCCCAGCACAGCTGCTGTGTCCCATAAAAAATACCAGTCCCACCACAGAGATCCAGCAAACCCTAAAAATCTCCCCCTTTTCCAAGCCACACTATGCCCAGCACTCTTTATTTTACCAGATTTCTGCCAGCTCACCCTGGGGGACACACACTCTGCACATCCTCCAGATAAAACCAGGAGAAAGAGAAATATTTTGTTTTTAAAGCCTGGATTTTCCATGCTAATGTGAAGGTAACTGATGATCCAGAAATGGAGCAGTGAGGAAGGAGGGAAAGCTCCTGATCATCCATTCACACAAAGTTCCTGCCTCACCTCCCTGCTGGCTGCTGGAATTTTAAATGGTCACTGTTCACACCTCCCATGCACTGGGTGGGATTGATTTTAACAAGGCAGTTCCCCCTGAACAAGCTCTGTGTGAGTAAACAGGAATAAGGATCTGTTTGAGCTGCAAACACAGTTACCTTAAGGCAAAGCTCTGCCAGCTCCAAAGTGCAGGAGCCTGTTTATCCAGGATAGCAGCTCCTGAGATGAAGTTGGAAATTATTTTTGCCTATTAGACCTTTTGGAGAAAGGTTCAAAGAATTTTTGCAGCACTATGACAATTTTAATTTTTTTTTTTTCAAGTTTAGTATTTTAAGATATTTTCTTTTAAAAAATTTGCAGAAAGGATTTATTCAACTCCTCCTTACCTTCACCAAAACCTCTTCTAGACTCAAAAGAATTTCTGCCCAAGATGTGAAGGCAACAGGGCACATTCCTTAATTTGCTTAATAATGGATGAGGGGGGGAAATGTTCACAAAAGAGAAACAAATAATTTTGTGCATTTAAATCCAGGAAGGTTTGTTAGGAAGTCAGAGCCTGACAGAGACTCCATCCCCAAGGATCAGACCACAGGCACTGCTTGGGCAGGTTATTTTTAACTGCACCTTGTTGTTTTAACTTCTCTTAACTCTCTGCAGGAGGGAAACATTTCCAAAACCAAGAGAAGCAAAAAAAAAAAAAGCATTTTTCAGATGAGAACTGTCAGAATTATTTGTCAGAAATCTGCCTGGCTCCTTTACATGTTGACAATCACTTTTTATGGTATTTTTTACTTGCAAACAAGACTTGGGTATCAGATCCTGACCTTTAACATTTTGTTTCCCTGGGGCTTTTCTCTCAGCATGACACAGTTTTTGTAATGTGCTTGTTTTGGTTATGTTTTTTCTTTAAAAAAAAACCCAAAATGTATCAAATTGTCCACCAAAATGCCATTAAGCCAGTCTGTGTTATGCTAATAAATAAATACCTAATAAAATATGACTGGAGCAACCAAACTGAATGTTTTACACAAGACTTAAAAACAAAACTTGGAAAAAAATTACATTCTTCTATTATAAAGCAGGCACATTAAGGAAACACATGAGATTGTGTTAATGCACTCACTTACCTGCCAGATTAAACCAGCTTGTTTAAAACTGATTAAATTTTCATCACCCTCCCCAAATTCAGCAGAGCCACACAAGAGATTTGAAAGAATTCACAATTGAAGGAAGAGCTCCAGAAGGAGGAGTGAGAAGTGAATTCTCTGGAAGGAGAGGTGAAGTTTTTATGTTTTTGGCCTGCTATAAAATGTGGTCAGGGGGGAGAAAAGAGATTTTTGCCTTGTTCTGAGGCAGCTGCCAATGCTGCCCTGCCCATGTGCCCTGCCAGACCTTCCTGCCTCTCCCCATCTACCTAAAAGGACCCACTGGAGGGTTTGCATGGAGTCTAGACACTGTAAAATTATTATATATCTGAAATATTAAAGATTAGATAGAAATATTAAAGATGTGGAAATATTAAAGACCTAAAAATATTAAAGATCTAAAAAATATTAAGGGTCTGGAAATATTAAATATCTAAAAACTATTAAATATTTAAAAACTATTAAAGATCTAGAAAATATAAAATATAAATATCTAGAAATATTAAAGATCTGGAAATATTACAGGCTAATTGCTGCTTTACAGAGAATTCATTAATTTTGGGGCATAAATCTGAGTGAACATCACTCTGCCTGCATGCTGAATGTGTCATTTAAGTGATTTTAAGGGAATGTTAAGGCTGTGAGATGCCTCAATATGGTGATATTTTCAATATTAAAATTGTTGGTATTGTAACTGTGCTATGGACACCTCACTGGGCACCACTTTATATCTTCATATTTCTGAGAACTGCTCTTGGAGATTTTTATTTTGTTATAATCAATCACTCCATACCTTTATACCTGTAAGAAATAAATGACAATAATTTATCTTTGGGCTCCTCCAGCTCCTTCTGGAAGTGACAGACAGCAAAACTCCAGCTTGGTGTTACCAACTTCCCTCTCCTAATTTATTTACTTTCACCAGGTTGGAACTCAGCCCAAAATGTGCTGAGTGTCCCCAAACATTTCCAGGGGAGTGATTTTCTCCTAGGACTGGGGTTCTGAGAGGCCTTCAGTTTTAATTTACATAAAATCTCAAAGCAGGTGACTGATGTGGGTTTTTTATGTGACAATACCATCCTTTGTAGCCAGGCCCAGAGACAGACTAATATTATTTGTCAAACAGAGCTGCTATTCATCAAATAAATTATCCATCTGTAATAATATTTTGCATTATTTTTGCAGATCCATATCTGGCTGAACAGTATCTGTCAACATTTATTCAAAGAAGAAGGGATTCATCAAACAGGAGCTTGATTTCCTTGAAAACACTGGAAATTCTGCCACTTCCAGAAGGAGCTGGAGAAACCCAAAAATATGTTATTGTAATTTATTTCTTACAGGTATAAAGGTATGGAGTGATTGATTATAACAACATAAAAATCTCCAAGAGCAGTTCTCAGAAATATGAGGATATAAAGTGGTGCCCAGTGATGTGTCCATAACACATTTACAATAACAACAATTTTAATATTGGAAATATCACCATATTGAGGCATCTCAAAGCCTTAACATTTCTTTAAAATTCTCTGTGAAAAAAATGACACTTTACAGTTCTCACACAAGGAAAACTCTTCAGATTTTCTCTCCATCACCAGCATGGACCCTTCTGCTCCATCAGCACTGAGAACTCATCAGGAAACAACATTGGGAATTAATTTCACTGTGAAAATTCAGAATAAATTGGAGACTGGCTCAGTTTTGTGCTGTTTCATCAGTGATCTGCTGAAGGACTGGATGTTTATTAAACTCGTGGATTTTGATGGGAAGCTAGAATGAACTGCGAGGGGGAATCAAATTCCAGACAACCTTGACAAATGAGAGCAGCAATAATCTATAATTCAGCAAGCAGAGGGGGGGAAAAAAAAAAAATCTGGATATTCAGCAGGAGCTGCCAGCTTCACAAGCTCTGGCTGAAGAATGTATTTTTTTGCAGGAAAAGCCCAGAAGTTTGAGCAGCTTGCAGAGTGACAGCAGTTCCCAACGTGGTGCTGCTGCAATAAAAGGGAATTTCCCTGGGGGAGATCCCAGACAGCAGCAAAACTCTGAAATAAAAGTGCTCAGCACTGACAAAGGGTTCTGCTGGAATGGGGGGAGGTTTCCATTCCTCCAGAAAAGAGCTGGATAATTAGAATAATCAGCTCAGGATAATGAGAATAATCAGCACAGGATAACGAGAGGAATCAGAGCTTTGGGAAAATGGGATTTCCAAGGGAAGCATTGGGATTTCAGAGGATTTGGGGGATTTCACAGGTTCATGAACAGCTGCTGCCAAAAGGGAAAGAGCAGGAGCAGCTCCCTGTGTGCTGGGGCAAGGGGGAATGTGAGAGAAATCACAGCAAAACAGGTTCTGATGAAAAGTTTGGAAAATAGAAGGATAACACTGGGAAATCCAGGAAAATTATGGAGTCTCTCACAATGAACACTGTTAAGAAGAATTAAACAAATGCTTTGGGCCATATCTAACCTTGGTTTTCACTTTAATTCAGTCCAAGCCTGCAAAGAACAGAGTTCCACTGATTTTCCAGGGCAAAGGGGCAGGCAGAAATTGAAAAATTTTGGAAAACCCCATCCAGCCCATGAGCTTTGATTTCCAAGGCAGAGATGCTCCTGGAAATCTCCTTCAGGCACCTTGTGCTGCTTTTCCAGAACCAGCCTCAGCATCACCACAGTCTATGGCCTCAATATTTTAAATTAGGCTTGATTTCAAAGCAATACTTAAGTGTGAACTTACACAGCAGCTTCTTGGTGTGCTGAGGTAAAGTTTAAATGCTCTGAAATGAAATTAAATTAAATAAAGAAGGTGGCTCATATAGCAGCATTTCATTCTGTGCTTTAGTGATGGTAATTAAAATAATCCACAGTGATAAGAAATATCAAGGATTATCATATTTGCTTATTAATGTGAGAATCAGTCTAAGTCTGTGAAGAAACAAAGATTGCTGGGCTATTTAACAGTGACATCTAATTATTTTGGAGAAAAGCATGCATCCTTCTGCTCCCAGCCTCACAATCTCATCTTGTGCCCTCGTGTCTTGTGAAACAAAAATTCATTCCAAGCCAGACCTGGGCTGCTGAAATTATTAAATGCTGAACAAGAGATTTCATTCTGCTGGAGGTTTATTAAATCACATTAACACCTGCTAAGCAAGAGGAATGAAGTGCAACACAGAGAAAGCAGCACTGGCTTCATGTACCTTTAACTGAGATCCAGGGTCTCCACGAGTTTCATGTTAATTAGCTGGAGCATTTAATGAACAAACCCTTCATTATGTTCTAATCAAAACATGTCTGACCTGACTTTTCCCAGGGTTCTGGGTGGTTAATAAACCATCCCAGCAAAATATTGAGGTAAATTCCTCCTTATCCATCTCCAAAACTCCAACAGATTTAGCAAGATGTGATCCTTGTCTCTATAAATGGTTTTGTTCTGTTCTGAGTTGTTGCCTATAAAAACACACCACGTTTTCCAAACAGGCAGATCCCTCAGGATCAGCTGCCTGGACATCTATTTAAGTCAGAAAATAATTTGTATTAAAAAAAAATTAAAATTAACAAAAAGAAGCAGCTTTGGAATATTCATGGTGCTTCATTCTCTTACTTTCAGGAATTTGGGCAATACTGAGAATGAAAGAGGAGCTCCAAATGGCTCAGGAGGAGGAAATTTAACTGAGGGATTTCAGCCCTGTCTGGGTGGTGAGGAGGACACAGCTCAGGATGTCCCTCAGGCCACCAGAGCTGCTGCCAAGGCTGGGAGCACATTCAGGAACACACATAGCAGAAAATATGGAACCATTTGGCCTCATCTGAATGGAATTGATCCCTTGGTAAGTACACAGTGAAAATCCACTCTAAGCTACCTTAAAAAAGACCAGGGAAATTGGGGAAAAAAATCAATCACCAAAGAGAAGTGGCCTTTAAGAAAAAGTCTGATGAATATTGTAGGGGAAATCCATGGGGATAAAATACTTTAAAGCAGCTGATTAGAGTAAAGCAGGGTGGAAAAGCAAAAGGTCTGACCTTCCACCAAGATCTTCTCAGCTCTCAGACAAAGAGCCTCAGGAAGACATGAAGTCAGCTTTTAAAAGCACTTCACCAGAAGTTTAAAACTCCTTTTTTCTCATGCACAGTTTCACTCCCGTGGGTATTTTGGTGCTTGTACAGGCTGAGCTCTGAGCTCTGCTTTACTGCAGGTTTGGGGGTGAAAGTCACTGAGAAGTGGCACCATCTGCCTGTGGTTTCCTGTTTGCTGGTTCTCATTCATTTAAACCCTCTCTGGCAGCAAACATTTGGTTTGTTCCACACCTGTGCTTCGTCCTCCCCAGCAGTGCAAGAGGGAAGATGAGAAATTTGTGAGCTGTGTGTCTGTGCCAAGCCAAAAATACCTGAGCCATGGGCAGCAGGGAAAGGGAAAACATTCCCAGGGCTGGGGCTGTGCCCTTCCAACTCCTCTGGCATCAGCTGCAAAGAGATCTCAGCACCCAGCATCTCCTGGAAATACTCAGCATCTCCTGGAAGAACCTCAGCATCTCCTGGAAGAACCTCAGCATCTCCTGAAAACACTCAGCATCTCCTGGAAGAACCTCAGCATCTCCTGGAAGAACCTCAGCATCTTTGACAGCACCTCAGCATCTCCTGGAAGCACTCAGCATCTCCTGAAAACACTCAGCCTCTCCTGGAAGAACCTCAACATCTCCTGAAAACATCTCAGCATCTCCTGAAAACATCTCAGCATCTCCTGAAAACACTCAGCATCTCCTGGAAGAACCTCAGCATCTCCTGAAAACATCTCAGCATCTCCTGGAAACACTCAGCATCTCCTGAAAGCATCTCAAAATCTCCTGAAAGCACTCAGCATCTCCTCACACCACTCAGCATCTCCTGACAGCACTGCCAGGTGGGAGCTGCAGTTTTGTTTCACTTCAGGTGGAGCAATTTATATCTGTCAAGCTCAAGAATTCAGTGTTTGTGAGACCTGTCCTGCTCCAAATCCCCCCAGGCCAAGGGGCAGGAGCTGTGTGCAGGAATCCACAGGCAGCCCCTGTGACAAACCAAAGAGCAATAAACTGGTTTTCCTCTGGGTTTTTCCAGAGCCTGGCCTTGCAAATCTCTCACTTTCAGGAGCAAGAGGAGCCAAGCAGGGCTGGATCCTCCCCAGCCCTCACTCTTTGCCAACCAGGAGAACTCACACCCTGCACAGACACAATCCTTCTTTTCCCTGGTTCTTCTTTCCCCTAATTGTTATTTTCCCCAGTTTCTCTTTTCCCTCTGCCAATCCCATCAGCTGTCCCAGTCAGAGAGGAGCTGCCCACTACTCAATTCTCCAGGTTCCAGACTCCCAAATGTGCAAATACTGAAACAATCAGTGTTCCCAGTGTGTGTGTGGCAGCACTCAGACAAACCCACTGATGAATATCCAATCCTGCCATATCAATCACCTCAGATTCCAGCAGGATTATCAAAAGACTGCTTTTGCTTGTAATATAAAGCACTTTTCCTCCTCTCCAATTACCTTATGGAAATTTTTAGCACAGATAATAGAAAGTGTTAATAAATCCTCTCTAGCCTGGCAAGGGAAAGACTGATTTTCTCTCCTTGTATCAGGAAAACTTTGCACGTTTCAAGTTTCTCGAGAATGAAGCAGAGAAGAATAATGTCTGCCACACACCTTGTGCAAACACTCTCTGATATATTGGAGCAGGCTGAGCTCATACCACATAATAGTCCATTACATCAAAACCTACTGCAAATTCCTCACCAATAAAGCACAAAGTCATTCCCAGCTCCTGATAAACCATCTCCAGCTAGGCACAACAAGCAGCACTTCCACACCAGCCAGAACAATTTCTGCCTTTACCTGTGAAAAAGCATCTGCTGTTCTTGTATTATCCATGTCTGGGGAAATTCTGTTTGTTTCATCAGTATCCTACAGGGTGGCAAAGAGCAGTTTATTCATGAATCACACCTGCTTCTCCACAGCATGCTGCTCCTTCTCTCTCTGCCTCTCTCTCTTATGAAATCTTCCAGCCAATGGCTTTTATTAAGTGTTACTTCCTTTTATGCTGAGAACTGAAAGAAACAATAATGATGCTTTGCTTCCTTATGGCAGCTCTGTGGAAAGACCCAAAAAAAATGTAGAAGTTGTTTGCTTTCCCTGAACTGATATTTATGTTCCAGTGACTTCCTGAAATTACTGAGCCCTGAATACTGAAATTATTATTTATTGCTATTTATTATGATTTATTACATTGCATCTGCCTGAACACCCAACATGTGTTAGTTCCCAAATAAATTCCTTGCTGAATGTAAGGAAGTTTGCCTGAGGAGCTACAAACACTGTTTTCAGGGTTCCCAGCAGTGTTTTTATGCACAGCAGCAATTTTAACACATCTCCAGACTCCAGCATGAATATCTGCATAATGCATGGCAGCACCAAGGCACCTGCAGCTTAATGCACAAGATTCCTCTAGAGACAAACAGCAGTTTAAACTTCTTTGCTGTCTGTACTAGAGGAGGGAATTGTGATTAGGAGAGGGAATTACCCTCCAAAAAAGCATTTTTGAAATCCAACAGCCCTGAGAAAAATTGTTCAGCAGCTGCAGGGAAAACACACCTTGGCTTCCCCACCTTTATGTGGTGACTCCTTCAACATCACAAACCCCTGTCAGAACCAGGCTGGAGACTGAAGGTTCTGAAGAGACACAGCTGGAAAGTGAACTCTTCACATTTTGAATTTTTTTTTTTCCTCCCCCAAGCAAAGACAGAGGGGAAAATCAAAAGTTCAGAAATATCACCTGCAAAGCAGAGTCTTTAAGAAGCAACAGGAATTGAAAACGCTTGGGGTTGGTGAAGGGTGTCCTTCCTCTGCTGCTCTAAAAGCAGATTTTGAACAGAAACAAGCAGGAAGTGCAGATGGGGCAGGGCAGGTGTCCCTGGATTTGAGCCCCACAGGCACAAATCCCACCCATCAGAGCCCTGGAGCAAGGGGGGGGGAAGAGAAAGGACTAAAAATGAACTCCCCCAGATCACTCAGGCACTGGAAATTAAATGAAAAGTCAATATATGTTGGTATAAACAGGGTTTAATCATTTGAACTGATTAAAAGCAAGTCTTTGGTGGAGTGTTAGCTTAACAAAGCCAATAATGTAAAAGGGCCTGACTAAATCCTAAAGAAATATTTAATAAAAGAGATCCTGAACACCTTTTCCCAATCTCCCTTCCAGCCAGGAGGTGTTTTGGCATTCCACCCTGCTGGTTATCACAGCCCTGCCACTGACTTCACAGGCCAGAACCCAAATTCCCTGTCTGCTCTCTGAAATTCTGAACCCCAAAGGGTTTCCAATATCCACATTTTGTGCTTTTTTGTGGCAGATAAATTAAAAAAAAAACCAAATCCTATGAGCAGTATATTTTCAGCCAACCTAAATATGTGTTTAATGGGCAAAAAAAAATCTCTTTTTAATTTCATTAAAAATTTTCCTAAATCTTCTCATGCCTAGGAAAAGAACATCATGAAATAAGTTATTTCAGGTTAACAAATGAGAGCTGAATGAAATTATTCTTTAAATAAATAATAATAATTAAAAAAAGGATAAATAAATAAATAAATACAGCATGATCTTCACAGACACATTTTTGCCTCTCATTCAGGCATGACTGTCCCAGCAGGGCTGGAATGCTCTCACAAAGTATTTCAGAGTTGGAAAACAAAGCCTTCCCTGAAAACTCATTTCACCTGAAAATTACTGCCTAAACCTGTTTTATAAAAGGGCTCTTTCTTTCTTTTTTTTTTTTTTTTTTAACTTTTTGTTTGTTTGTTTTGGTTTTTTTTCCCTATGGAAATGATGCTGATACAGAGAGGAAGCCAGAGCTCGTTGTGACTTCATGTCCTCATCATTCCTCTCCATTTTCATGGAGATTCCAACAAGATCTGAACTAAATCCAACCAGACACATTAGATTTAAAAAAAATAAAAAATAAAAAAAAACTATTCCAAGAGGTTTTGGTTTTTCTGTTTCCTCAGTGCTGATCTAGCACAGAAATTGATGGCATTGCAAATTCCAGTAAATTCCATTTGGCCTGATTTTGATTCTGGTTTTAAGCAAGGGAAATATTGATGCACAAGAGTTTGTGCTACACTGAACTGGAAAATGCATTAAATGCAAGGGGGGGAAAAAAGAGAGGGGGAAGTATGAGAACAGAAGATGAGTAATTTAAAATTAAAACTTCTGTGAAACTAAATCCAGGTCGAGGGTGACATCTAGTGATGCTCAGAACAAATTCTGCCCATTTTTGCAGCACTCATGAATAAAATTTAAATTTTCACCAGATACTCCATGAAATAAATATTTCCCCAAAAAAGGCGAGTTTAAATTTTTTTGAGTAATACAAGTTAATTTTTTAATTAATTCTGTATTTTGAATGCATAATGGGAGAATCCATCACAGGAAAAATAAAATAAAGATGGAAATTTGGAGGTAGAGAAAATACATTTGCTCTTTACAATGAAGAAATTGGTACATGAGGTCTGATTGATGGAATTGTCATATTTGGCATCTTTTCTTATTCACCTTTTTGTACAATACATCTGCAAAGCACAGTGGCAGCTTGAGACAAAAATAAATCAAATCAGTAATTAGCAATGGAGCTATTAGTAATTCCCTTGATTGATGAATGCATGAACTGCTCAGCTGCTGAATTTTGAACAATAAAAATGTTTCCAGCAGTTTTGCCTTTGACAGTGGTTCATGGTCAGCACCAAGGAAAGGAACAGCCCATGTTTCCAAAAATAATTCTTCATCTACCTGAGCAATTTCCTTTGAGCTCCTCACTGTGTGCAACAAACAGCAATCAAGGAAATCATGGAATCACAGAATGCCCTGGGTTGAAAAAAGAATTTAAAAAGGAATTTAAAGCTCATCTCATTCCATCCCAGGCTGCTCCAAGCCCTGTCTAACCTGGCCTTGAGCAATTCCAGGAAAAGCCCAAGCACCAATTCATAATTTAATTCATTTTTCAACTGCTTCAAACTCATTTAATGCAGAAGTCTCACCCTCTGAATCCCCCTGGTGATCTCACCTTGTTAATTCTGGGGCTGCAGCTCAGTGAAACTCACATTATTGCAGCTCCCAGGGGAAGTGACAGCCCCACAGATCTGCTCCTCTGTGACACAAGGTGGCACCAGAAACTGCCTTAATTTCAGGATATAAAAAATGGGCCATAAAGCAAAAACTTTGAGGAGTTTGTGGGTTTAAATGAGAGGAGTCAGAAAAGCAGAGACTGTGCCCAGGGAGCAGCCCCTGGGAAGGAGCAGGGGCAAGCAGCAAGGGCTGAGAGGTTTGAAACAGGAATTGGATTTGGCTGTGGGATCAAAGAGAGAGCAAAACCAATCCTGAGGGAAGCTGGATCGTCTGGGAAACAGCAGCACCCTTTAGTCATGCACAGAATCCATGGTCCAGGGTGGTGTTTTCCTCCTGGAAAGAGCTCCAGGACCTTCTCCTGCAACCTCCTTTGGAAACTTCAATCCTTCCATCATTAAAAACAGGTATTCTGGGTTTTGGCGAGCCAAATATTAAAATATTTTTTTAGAAACGACAAAATATTTAAAAATATGACAGGAGGTTGCAGTTGCCTCCTCACCTTCTCCTTATTTGTCTGGTCTTGACAGCACAGACTGGGACAGCTCTGGTCCAGTGCCTGACTGATTTCAGTCTTGAGCTCTAAAGATGAGAAGAAAAACGAGAAAAAACCCCACCCTGTAATTAACATAAATAAATGATGCCCCCTGGCTTCAAATCTCAGCTCTGCACAGTGCTAAAAGCACTGAGTATTTGATGCCCTGGCTCTTAATTAGCCAGGGAAGGAACAATAACCCAGGAGGGAGGGGGTGAATTTACAGCAGTGGCAGATCCCTGCCAGCACAGACTCTCTCCTTCCACCTTTCAAACTGGCATGGCTCAAATAAAGGAAATTAGTAATATTATCTCCATATATTGTATCTAGACATATATATCTATATCTATCTGTATATGTATATCTATATCTGTATATCTATATCTATATCTATATCTATATTTATATATCTATATCTGTATCTATATCTATCTGTATATCTATATCTAATATATCTATATCTATCTGTATATCTGTATCTATATCTATATGTATATCTAATATATTCTATTCTATATGTATATCTAATATATCTATTCAATATCTATCTGTATATCTGTATCTATATCTATATCTATATCTGTATCTATATCTATATCCAATATATCTATATCTATATCACATATACATCTATATATCCAAAAATCATTACTAACTAATGCACAGAGGATCACCCCAGAGCACAGGTACCAAGAGGGGATTGAGGGGAAGCAGGAGGGGTTGCAGGTTCTGCAATAGTTTGGGAGCAGTGACACAAAACCCTTCTGGGAACCAGGGACTCCTCAGGTTTGGAGGTTGTGAGACCTGCATCCTCCAAGGCACTGCCTGCAGGAACAAGGAAATTTGGGAACTTTCCAAGCAGCCACAAAAGTGTGAAATCAGCTGCAATTCCATCATTGCTGCCTTCAGAAGTGGTGCAGGATGAGTGACAGATGTAACCTTTTCATCACAACCCCGTTTCTTCTCAAGACAATATCCAGAGCAAACAAAACCTTAAACCTCAGCTTCTCCTTTGTGCCAAACAGGAGAATGTGCTATTCAGAAAAACATAAATAGAGGTTATTATTAAACTCAAAGATGTGTAAATAGCCTTGTGCACTTCAACTGAAAAGAAAAAGAAAGAAAGAAAGAAATGGTAGAATAAGTAGTTGTCACTTCTGTTTTCCATAATTAAATCATACAAGGTTACATGAATCATATTGGCTTTCCAAATCTGTTTTGCTTTCTAAATCAAGACAGTTCTGTTTCTGACAGAAAATATTATATATTGACACCCTGTAGTCTGACATTGCTCAAAACAGCTGGCTTACTTTGCAAACTGCAGAATCTGGAAAAGGGAATCTCTCTAACCCCAAAGAGCATTTAAATCCCTTTTTTTTTTTTTTTTTTTTTTGTTGAGGAGCAACATTTTGGAGGGCAGCAAATTCCCTGTTATCCCCAAATCATAACAAATAACCAGCCTCTCTCTGTTCTGGAAGTTATTTGCAGAAACAATGCAGATAAAAGTCCTGAGGTTGGAATTTTTATAACCATAGGACACCATCTTACACACACAAAAAGAATAGAGCAGGAAACCCTCAGACAAAATTAGAAATACAGAAGTCAGACCTAACTGATAAATAAAATTAAAGGATTGGCTCTGGTTGGGGGGCTTTTTTCTGTCCTTGTCTGGAAAGCAGCAACACTCGACTGCAAGTACTGCAACAAATTGAGGAGCTTTGGGCATCAGCAGAACAATTTGTCCCAGTACCCATCCATCCATCATCCATCCATTCATCCATCCATCATCCATCCATCCATCATCCATCCATCCATCCATCCATCCATCCATCCATCATCAATCCATCCATCCATCCATCCATCCATCCATCCATCCATCCATCCATCCATCCATCATCCATCCATCCATCCATCCATCCATCCATCATCCATCCATCATCCATCCATCCATCCATCCATCCATCCATCCCTCCATCCATCCATCCATCCATCCATCCATCCATCCATCCATCCATCCATCATCCATCCATCCATCCATCCATCCATCCATCATCCATCCATCATCCATCCATCCATCCATCCATCCATCCATCCATCCATCCATCCATCATCATCCATCCATCCATCCATCCATCCATCCATCCATCCATCCATCCATCATCCATCCATCCATCCATCCATCCATCCATCCATCCATCCATCATCCATCCATCCATCCATCATCCATCCATCCATCCATCCATCCATCCATCCATCCATCCATCATCCATCATCCATCCATCCATCCATCCATCCATCCATCCATCCATCCATCATCAATCCATCCATCATCAATCCATCCATCCATCCATCCATCCATCCATCCATCATCCATCCATCCATCATCCATCATCCATCCATCATCAATCCATCCATCCATCCATCCATCCATCATCCATCATCCATCCATCATCCATCCATCCATCCATCCATCCATCCATCCATCCATCCATCATCCATCCATCCATCCATCATCCATCCATCCATCCATCCATCCATCCATCCATCCATCCATCCATCATCCATCCATCCATCCATCCATCCATCCAACCATCATCAATCCATCATCCATCCATCCATCCATCCATCCATCCATCCATCCATCTTCCATCCACCCATCTATCCATCCATCCATCCATCCATCCATCCATCCATCCATCCATCCATCCATCCATCATCCATCCATCATCCATCCATCCATCCATCCATCCATCCATCCATCCATCTAAAGCACCTGGCAGCTCAGCCCAATCATCTCTAAATCTTTCCAGCCTCCAGGATCCTTCAGTTCTCTCTGGTCCAGCAATGAGGTCACTCAGCAGCATCCATCAGGTGTGAAAATTCCAAATTCATCCATCCCTCAGCCCCAGCAGCACAGGACCATGAGATTTCCAGAGCTGCCAGGGAGGTGAGGAAGAATTCCCAGGGATATTTGGCCCTGCTGAGGCTGAAGAGCAGCGTGCAGCTGGCTCAATCACATCTGCTTGTCTCTCACTCTGTAAATGAGAACAAAACTGACACTGAGCATCATTAGTGTAAAGCACTTAAAATCCCTTTAGCATGAAAAGCACCTGCAGGTGCTGGTGAGTGTTTTGCAATCAGCTCTGCTTTGTCTCCTTTCACCCAGGGGTGAGAAGGAAAATTGTCCAGAATGTCCCAAAGTTGAGTCTGTTTAAATTAACCTTTTAACTGGCTGAGATTATAGAAATCCTCCTCTGGATGTCCCCTCATTGCAATCAGGATTTTGTGCTCCTCCTCCTCACTAATCCCAGTTTGGCAGCTGCCTCCCCTCCTGCAGTGCTGCTGCTTTTGCTGAAGGAAAATTCCTGGATAACATCCCAAAGGATGCAAACTCCTGGTTTGGCTTCAGCAGGGTTTCAGTTTGTTGGGTGAGGATTTACTCTTCCAGTTTGAAAACCTCTGCCAGCAATGAGCTGCAGACAAATTCAACTTCCACTGCCCCCAGCTGATGTCAGATTCATTCTTGCCTCAGACTAGAAAATAACATTATTAGCTACGGGCATGACTGGGAGCTGCAGGAACTACAACTTCTTGGAAGAAGATCATGGAATCTTTCCATTATTACATCCAATACCTGATGTTGCAAGAGATCTTGAAGCCTGTGACTCTGGCAGGACAAAAATTGCTCTTGGAAAGCTGAAATCTCAAGACATTGAAACAAAACACAGCATTTCAGCCAGAATTTAATCACCTGTGGCTTTACTTCAGTTTCCTCACATGCCAGGTTCTTGTGAGGTTCCTAATGCCAGATTTTTTTTTAGTTTTATAATAGTGAATTAGAAGCAATTTTATATAATTTTATATCTTTCATAATCATTTTATATAATCATAGAAAATATCCCAAAGTGAGATTCTGCTCTTTATAATGACGAGCGATCCCCCCATGTTTCAGTGAAAATTAGTAAAGAGATTTTTTTTTTCTTGAATTAAGTCAGTAGTCAAGCAGTTCATGTTCTCCAAGCCATGTGCTGAATCAGACCTGAAGTTTAATTCGTTTTTTCAAGTGTTCCATTATCAAAAACTTAAACTCTACTGAGGCAGCTGTTGACACTGAACAGCTCTGCAGGTCAGCAGAGCTCTGAGCAGCCTCTGTCAAGAGCCAGGGGATGAATTCCAGCCCCTCTTTGCAGATATTCCCAATCAAAGCCAGAAATGTGCACAGAATTCAAAACCAGCATAGCTTGTTCTGCTAAGAGAAAATATTTCATATTTTAAGTCCTTTTCTATAAAGAATAAAACAGAGAAGGGATCTTCAAGAGTTTTTTCACTCACTGGTTTGGCTGCTTGAAACTTCAGGACAACAGTAATTCCCTGCTGCATGGGGGAAACCATTTGCTTATTATCCTTTTATTTCCTTTAAAATTTCCACTTTTGTCTGGCAGAAACTGTTGCTGAAAAAGAGTGACAATAAAGGAAAGTGATACATATTTATCAGCCATTATCAGCTTAATCTCATGTCAAGTGTTGAACAAGATTTTTAAACATCACAGGGGAATTCTCTTAGAAAACTCCATGATCTACATTTAGCATGTTATTTTCTCTTTACCTTTCCCCAATGATTAAATAGTTTCACTAGTGAAAAAAATCCTGAGCAATAACAGCATTAAAAAAAAAAAATAATCAGCTTTGCTTTGAAAACATGGCAGAGGTTTTACCTGGAAAAATTGTTCATTTCTGCTAGTAGCTAAAGCAGCCAAACTTTTGCTTTGCTTTCATCACAGCCAATATTTCATTAACTGTGCTGACATCCTCTTATTTGAGGCTTATTTTTCTCAGAAAATGAGTTATTTTAGGAAAGAACACAAATTAAAGTAATGTAAGAGACAACACAATAAATCTCATTTCCACATTTAACCCATTGCATTTTTGTGGGCTCGGGGTGGGTTGTCCTGACATTTTTTTTTAATGGCTGCTCATGATTCTTTAAAGGATCCATCTGCTGTGATTGAAGCACACAAAACTTTCATTAGAGATTCTTGGGCTAGATAATAATTTCAAGTTTGGAAGGCTCAGAGAGTGAAGGGCAGCTCTGGCAGGGGCAGACAAGCAGAGATGATGGCAGGGCTGGATCAGAGGCTGCTGCTGCTGAAGGAAAGGTCTGGCAGTGCAAAACCCTGACAAATCCAGCTTTGTGTTCAGGAACTCTCATCTTTTCTGGCCAAGAAAGGAATGGGAATCAGGTCTTGCACATCCCTGGTAAGAGCACTGATCAGTAGCCCAGAACACAGAACAGCACAGAGGCATTTCCCTCTGAACACAATCTAAAAGGATGAGGCTGCTGATAAATATTGTCAAATCTGGACCTGTTTGAACATCATTTTTATGGGGTTTTAAATAATAATAGGAGCACAGGGAGTGTTTTCCTCAGTAGAAGCTGTCCTAGTTAGAGAACAGGTTTGACTGCAGCAGCCCACCCAGTGCTGGGGTTTGCACACAGAGCCAGCACCAGTTTTGAACTCCAGATGCATCCCAAAAGTTTTCCATTTCTCAGCTAAGTGAGACCCTGAAGCTCATCTCCAGAACCCCCCTCCAGTAAATCTGGAGGATTAAAAGCTCTCCTGCAGTCAGAATCAGCCTAGGGGATCAAGTAAAACAAGCATAAAAATCACCCCTTGTTTCCATAAACTTCTGGGGGTCTGAAAACTGCTCCTAACACTCAGCAATACTCAGAGGAGGGTGATCCTTGTGGCCAGCCCCACAGAGATTTCTTTACCACATGTTTGATCAGCACAGCTACCAGAGCCTGAGTCATGCCAGGGTTTTGAAATCCACATTTCCTCTCCATTTGCAGGAACAAAAGAGGTCAGGGATTCTGGCCTGGGGCTGAAAGAATAAAGCATGGGAAGGAGAAACAATATTCCTGATGGGGGAACAGAGAGGGAGTGAACAATGGTGCAAGGGATGTTTTCCCTCCCTGGAACTCGTTCTCCCCTGGCCTCTGGCCCTGGTGCTGTTGGACTCAAAGGTGGCATGAGAGCACAGCCAGGAGGTGACAGCAGAGTGGCACCTGCAGGGACAGCAACCTTGACTTCTCTTGTTCACACACCAGGGGATGGAAAACCAGCAGGTTTGAGTGCAGGGAGTAAACAAGAACACAGCTGAAGGAGCACTCTGCTCCCTGGGTGCCAAACAAATGTCTCACAGTGCTGGAGAGCAGACTGTGGCAGGAGCATCAGTCAGGGACTGCAGAGACAGGCAAGAGGTGAGGAGGGTGTTTCAGGCACTGATGGAATTTTCTGGACATTTCCAGAGCTGCAAGGACACACTGAGATGCACCATGAGCTTCCTGACCCCTTCTGACAGTGAATCCTGGAGATCCCAGCCCTGCCTGGGTCACTCAGGTGTTTCCCACCCTGGATCTGCACTGAGCACAGCCCAGGCTGCAGCTTCATCCCTCCAGGCCTTGGCAAGGAGCTGGGAAGAGCAATGGGCAAGGCAACACTTGGGAGATGCACACAGACATCTCCATCCCTGCCCTCCACCCTCCTCCTCACCAGGGACCCAAACCAAGACATTCCCTCATTTCTGCACCAGGGATGGAGCAATGCTCTGCCCCATCTCTGCTCTCCTACCCAAGATGAGTGCATTTCACAGCCCAGGACACTCAACACAGAAATGTGGGATATTTTTGGCAATTTTCACTCCTCAGGTCCAGAGCATATTGCCAGGATACAAATCCTCTGCAGCACTGGGGTGGAGGTGAGAGCAACAACCTGCCTGCTCTGCACTGCAACAATCCCTGGACATGAAGCAGGAGCTGACGAAATACAAAATGTTTTGTGACACTTCAGACCACTGAGGTTTTCCAGTGCTGAGCAGAGAAATCCTTTGGAAAACAGGGAGAATACAAAATATTTTGTGCCATTTCAAACCACTGAGGTTTTCCAGTGCTGAGCAGAGAAATCCTTCAGAAAATAAGGAGAATACAAAGTATTTTGTGTCATTTCAGACCACTGAGCTTTTCCAGTGATGAGCAGAGAAATCCTTCAGAAAATAAGGAGAATGCAAAGTATTTTGTGCCATTTCAGACCGCTGAGCTTTTCCAGTGCTGAGCAGAGAAATCCTTCAGAAAATAAGGGCTCACATGTTGCTGTCTTTTGTGCAGACACAACTTCTCCCCCTCTCAGCACAGACCTCAGAGTCAGTGTGAGTTTTCTATCACACAGGACGCTCTAGCTCACTATTTTTAGTACTTAATGGTGCCATTAATCCACTTGGGTGTACAACATCCCATTTCCACTTCAAATTGCACCTCAGTGCAAATGATGGCCTGTCCTGCTGTCACATACACTCAGAAACTCATGATGCAACTCATCTAATGGCTTCCTGCCCCAGGTGAGAGGTGAGGAGCTCTGCCTGGCTTTGGGAGTGTGGCACAGAGGGATGGAGCATTCTGGAGTGAGCACAGACACTGCTGGGAGGACAGGGCTGGGATGTGAAGGGCCCAGCTCTCCTGGGAACAGCTTTAACTGTGGCTGCTAAAAGCAGAAATGTCCCTGCAGCAGCAGGAAATCCACAGCCAAGGCCAGGAGGGTGCTGCTCCCCAGGCTGGGCTGTGCCTTTGGGTGCTGCCCTCACCCTGGGGGGACACAGCCCCCAGCCCATCACGAGATGGGCTCCTGCTCACCTGGAAAAACAATTTCCAAGGGTATTTAGAGCTGTTCTGCCCAGAAATCACACCCTGGTTGCACTCCATGGCCCTAAAAGCTGGAAGGAATCACTGGGGCTTCTGCACAAAGCAGAGGTTGCTGCAGATGGAGGGAATATCTGCTCCCCACCATGGGACACACAGTTTGATGGGTTAAGATATCTGCTCCTATCACTGCAAATTTAGGGGAGAGACCAAGATCTTTAAAACATTACCTGTGCAACTTGGTGGGCAAATCCCCAGCTATTTATTCACTTAAAACTACTGCACTGAATACTGTCCTTGCAAAACTGTCACCTGGAGGTTAAAATTGAGAAGTGTTGCCTCTTGGTATTGAATTGTGGGTGCAAGACAATAATTCTGCAGGCTCCAAATGAAACTGGGAGATTTGTGACTTTTTTAAGCTAACAAACCTGCAGCAGAAGCCCCAAACATTAATAGAAGTGACATTGCATTTGATTCCAAAGTATTCCTGCAAAAACATGAGGTGGGAAGAGTTTAGCCATCAGCAAGTGCTTTCCAAAAGATCAAACTAAGAGAACTGCACCACAGAAATACAGAAGGAATGAAGTCAGCAAGTGCTTTCCAAAAGATCAAACTAAGAGAATTGCACCACAGAAATACAGCAGGAATGAAGTGCAAAGAAAATCTACCTTGCTGTTATGTGATAAATGAAAATCTCCTCATTCCTGCAGAGGTTTAAATGGGTGCAATCCAGTCCTAGCCCTACTCCAAGGTGCAGGGAGGCTGCCGGAGCATCCTGCCTGCCCAACCCCTCCGCAGGGGCAGGTCGGGAGCAGGCAGAAAGTTTTCCCGGATGAAATGCGGCTGAGCCGGGCAGTTTGGCGGCGCCCGGGGTCTGCAGAGGGCGCCAGGCGGTTTGGGATGCTCGGGATGCAGCCCAGGTGCTCCAGCTGTCACTCACCAAGGTGCTCGCTCTCCAATGGCCAATGCTCGGCTCGCAGCCTGAGGTAGGAGTTGGTTTTTCTTTCTTGCATGTATAAAATCCCTTAGTTCTCGTCTCTTTTCTTCCCACTGAAATAGCAACAGATGCTTGGCTGAGCTGCAGCGTGCTGGTAACCAAGCTGGGAAAACTCTCTGCTTTTAATCGCTGAACACAGCAATGTCCTGCTGCTGATTCTCCTCTGCACAGAAAACTGCTTGCTGTCTACAGGCTCTGGAGCTCACCTTCTTCTAAAGGAAAGAATTTTATGCCAGCCTGGCATAGAACTCACTGTAAATGCAGATTGTTTGATGCCTGCACTTGTAAAAGTGACTAAAGTCCTGCTTGGTGCCACCCCATATGCACAGCAGCAGCTTGGAAGGACTCGTTTTCCTTTTCATTTTTATTTTCTCTTTTTAGCCTGTGCTCTCTCAGGTCCACAAGCACAGGTGAGCTCGGCTCCTTTGCTGACAATGAACACCACACACTTTGCATTCTCATTTCAGCCCGTGCTGCTCAACACCAGCACGGACCCCAACGACTCCATCCCCAGCAACAGGAGCGGCGACGGATTCTGCGAGCAGGTCTTCATCAAAGCCGAGGTCTTCCTGACTCTGGGGATCATCAGCCTGCTGGAGAACATCCTGGTCATCCTGGCAGTGCTGAAGAATGGCAACCTGCACTCTCCCATGTATTTCTTCCTCTGCAGCCTGGCCGTGGCTGATATGTTGGTGAGCATGTCCAACGCCCTGGAGACCGTCATGATCGCCATCCTCAGCAACGGCTACCTGGTCATCGACGACCACTTCATCCAGCACATGGACAACGTTTTTGACTCCATGATTTGCATTTCTCTGGTAGCCTCCATTTGCAACCTCCTGGCCATAGCCATCGACAGGTACATCACTATTTTCTATGCCCTCCGTTACCACAGCATCATGACGGTGAAGAAAGCCCTGTCCCTCATCGTGCTCATTTGGGTGGCTTGCATCATCTGCGGCATCATTTTCATCGCCTACTCGGAGAGCAAAACTGTCATTGTGTGTCTCATCACCATGTTCTTCACCATGCTGCTGCTCATGGCCTCCCTGTACGTGCACATGTTCCTGTTTGCCCGCCTGCACGTCAAGCGCATCGCGGCGCTGCCGGCCGAGGGCGTGCCCCCCCAGCGCACCTGCATGAAGGGCGCTGTCACCATCACCATCCTCCTGGGGGTCTTCATCCTCTGCTGGGCGCCCTTCTTCCTCCACCTCATCCTCATCATCTCCTGCCCCATGAACCCCTACTGCATCTGCTACGCCGCCCACTTCAACACCTACCTGGTGCTGATCATGTGCAACTCGGTCATCGACCCGCTCATCTACGCCTTCAGGAGCCTGGAGATGAGGAAAACCTTCAAAGAAATCGTGTGCTGCTGCTATGGCATGAGTGTGGGACAGTGCATGCTGTAAGCACCTGGCTTTGGGTGGAAAAAAACACCCCCTAGGTGTATAAATGTAAATATATTTATGTGCACCTTGAGATGCAGAGCAGCTCACTTTAAATGCAGTGCCTGAAGGAAGGGTGCAGGAAAGACAAAAGCCTCCTACATGATGCCTTGTTTCCTACTTTCTAGAGTGAAAACCAGTTTTCGACTGAATTATCTGAAGTTTTTTCAATAGCTGTAATGGAAGGAAATCCAGAGTGGCTTACTTCAAAAATTTACTGGCAAAAGTGAATCCTGAAAGGGAATGCCACATTCTAGAGACTGAGATCATATTCCCTCTAGCATTTGTCTGTGCCTGTTGCTTTATCTCTGTGCCACTGCCAACAGGTCAGTGTTTTCTAAAAGATTTTGTTAGTAACATCTGTTGAAAGCTGTTTTTCCAAGCACCAACAGGTACCAGCATTGTTCTACACCCATGCCTCCACCTTTGAATGAAAGAATAGATTGACATTTTTGCTGTTTGCCATAAAGCAGCCTGAGTACAGTTTTCAAAGGGTGAAAGCAAACATTTCTCTTGCACTGAAATCAGCTTTCACTACAGTGTCAGTGACAGTGTGGCTTCAACAGCTGCCTGATAGCATTGACTCATGTGAAGGCTTTTACATTATTTATTGTGATAAAAGAGTATTATATCCTTGAATTTCTAATTATTTTTTAAAAGCTGGAATCCCCTGATCAATGTAGTAATTGCTATGTTAGTAAAAACTCATAGAAGTCTCCTTTTGACAAATCCTCTAATGAGATCCATGGATCTGAACATCAGAAAGAGCTAAAATGCAAAACACTTTGAATGCAGCTCTGTAAAAGCTGCAGGGATTCCTTGGAAATATCCACCTGTAAGTTCAGCAGCTGGAAGAAATACAGCAGATCAGTCTCTGCCTCTGCTTTCTGCAAGAACAAACCCTGCAGGTGGCCTTCCAGCAGCACCTTGTCACCCAGCAGTGGCACCAGCAGTGCAGGCTGAACACCCTGAGCCACCCTGAAGGCTGCTCAGCACCTTTCTGGTACCTTCCTTTCAGGAAGGGAGCCTTCCCCAAACCCTCAGAGCTGTCTGATGCTTTCAAACATCCCAAAAATCTCATTTGAGTTAAAATACTCTCTTTTATTTCCCCCCCACCTTCTTATTTTGGGTGGAGTTGTTTGGTTATTATTATTATTGTTATTATTATTATTATTATTGTCAATGTTTTTTTCTGGGGCTCCCCTCTGTCCCCAGTTCTGCCCCACACTGGTGCTGGTGTTTCAGAGCCAGTGCCTCCAGACCCACCACATTCCCACCCTGCACATCCTGCTCTGTGTTTGACCCTCAGCATCCCACAGGGAGCAGCCCCATGTCCCAGTCCCATGGGCTGTATCATTCCCTGTGCTCCTGCCCCACCACAACCCAACCTCACCTTCCCTATTTCTCCTGCCCTCTGATCACACCTGAAATTCCCTAATTGAGTTCTCACTTCCTCTTATAATCACATCCTGCTGACTTCCCCCTTTCCAGCACTCCCTCTGCTCCAACACTTACCTAATCCTATAACCCTTAATTCTAGAAAGGTGAAATTTAAAATAAAAGAGGAGCAAAACCAAGCAGCAGGAGAGGCACAAATGGAAATTCTCCCTGTTTCAAGAAGAGACCAAAGAAAATCCCAGTGGCTGGCAAAGCCAAATGCTCTCAGCTTTATCTGTGTGTCACCAAGCCCAGCTCAGCAGTGCCAAGCAAAGCCTGTCACACTTTGCAGCAGCTGCTGTGGCACATGGGGATGGAATCTGCAAGGGGAACCACATAACTTCTGTGGTGTGCAAGGACTGTGCCTACCTGTTGTAAAAAAATCTCTGCTTTTTTTCAGTATTCTGTATCTTACACTCTGGAGCATGGTTTGCCATATTCTGCCTCAGGTCATTGTGTATTTAGCTCTTGTTGCACCTGATGTTCTATTTATTTCTCTGATGTCCTACTTTTTCCTCTTTTAAAAGCAATTTAAACAGGACTGAATCATGCAGTGCTTTGCCTTTAAGCAAAACATACTCTGCTGAATAAAATCTGGAGAGATCACTGAGAATCATGTTTGCTTCTATCTGAGCACCACATCACACCAAACCAGTCTGGGGGCTCACAAAACTAGAAATGGAGTTTAACACTGGGCAAAAGCCTCTTCATTCAGAGAATCCTGGAATGGTTTGGGTTGGAAGGCACCTTTAGCAGCCAGTTCCACCCCTGCCATGGGCAGGGACCCCTCCCTCTACCCCAGGCTGCTCCTGGCCTGGAATTCCACACTCTGACCACAGAGCTCCACAAAAAAAGGAGGAGAAAAAAAAATCCAGATTTTCAGTCCCATGTGCAAACACAACAGAAAGAGAATCCATAAAACCCCCCCAAAGATCTCTCACCCCTTCTGGCCCCAGGCTCCCCACAGCTTATCCAGGGGTTGGGGAATGGGTTTGCTCAGCCCCAGGTCATTCTCAGCTCTCAGCCCTGCTTTGGAATTCTTGGGGCACAGACCCAGCACTGCAGGATCACAACAAGCCTGTCCCTGATGGGATGGGACACAGGGAATGGCCATGGGACTGAACCTCACAACAGGAGATAGGGAGTGAATACTGACAGCTACAGAGCTGGGGGGGAAGGAAAGGGAAAGGAAAATGGGAAGGGAAAAGGGAAAAAAAGGGGAAAGGGAAAGG
Source organism: Erithacus rubecula (assembly GCF_903797595.1). Taxonomy (NCBI): domain Eukaryota; kingdom Metazoa; phylum Chordata; class Aves; order Passeriformes; family Muscicapidae; genus Erithacus; species Erithacus rubecula. Next base: position 12,612,017 of record NC_136670.1, on the reverse strand, counting down.
GAAAAGGGAAAGGGAAAAGGGAAAGGGAAAATGAAGAGGGAAGGGGAAATTAAAAGGAAAAGGGAAGGGAAGGGAAGGGAAGGGAAGGGAAGGGAAGGGAAGGGAAGGGAAGGGAAGGGAAGGGAAGGGAAGGGAAGGGAAGGGAAGGGAAGGGAAGGGAAGGGAAGGGAAGGGAAGGGAAGGGAAGGGAAGGGAAGGGAAGGGAAGGGAAGGGAAGGGAAGGGAAGGGAAGGGAAGGGAAGGGAAGGGAAGGGAAGGGAAGGGAAGGGAAGGGAAGGGAAGGGAAGGGAAGGGAAGGGAAGGGAAAGGGAAAAGGGAATGTAAGGGGAAATGGAAGGAGGAAGGGAAGGGAAATAGAAGGGAAAGGAAAAGGGAAAGGGAAAAGGAAAGGGAAATGGAAGGGAAAAGGAAGGAGAAAAGAAGGGAAGAACAGGGCTGCACTGCATCCAGTGGGACAGATGTGAACATTTGACAAGGGGGAGCCCTGGCAGAGGTGCCCAGAGTTCTCAGGACAGAACTGCAGCCAGGGCTCCTCCAAGGGACACAGAGCCAGGGCAGTGCCCCCAGCCCCATCCCAGCACAGAACCACAGCCAGGCAGGGCAGGGCAGGGCCCCCTCACCCCTGGGAGCCAGAGCAGCATTTCCAGCTGGGAATCTGCCCCCGGGCAGGACTGCAGTCAAATGCCACCACCTTCAGAGCTGTCACTTGAAAACCAGCATATAATCTGCTGGTAATAACGATTGTTTCTTCCTTGAGGAAATGCTGGGCTGAACAAAATATGTGCAGCTTCCCCCAGATGGTGGAAGAAATGGCAGGCTGAAATTATATCTTTTGCATCTAAAGGTATCATTATTATGGATTTATTGAGTCAGTTTTTCTGCAGGAACATCAAGAAGTTCACAGACAGAGTAGGATTACCATTTGCTCAAAGATGTGCCAGGAAATCCTCATATATTTAAGACAAATATTTGAATTCACAGGAACATGAGTTATCTGCTAAGTCAACTCAACACAGCATATTCTGCCAATTACAGACAGATTTGTTTCTTTCACATTAAATTCAGCACTGTGCAGGCAATTTTCCCATCAATAAATGTCTAAATATTTTATAATTGACAGCATATGTATTAATGGGCAAATCTCTGAGTCCAGGCACAGAACCCTGCAGTCAAACAAGGTCATTATTTGGGCCATCAGTACAAACAGCTTCATCACAGTCCCACTGAAATAAGCTGTTTCTATTTGTTGAAGCCCAGGTGGGGAGCAGAGTTTGCTGTTTGGTGGCTGCACCTGAACCACTGAGGTGATTTGGGAGGAATTCAAAAGGAATGGGGCATCACAAGAGACCCTGGGAACCCCTTTGCTGTTTGCAGCCCTGGCACAGCACAAGGGACACCTGGGCACTGAGACCCAGCAGCTCCAAGGGCAAAATCCACCCATGGGGGATGAGTCAAGTGTTCAGACTGAATTAGAGGAGGGCTGGATGGGATATTGGCTGGAATTGTTCCCTGTAGGGTGGGGATGTCCCACAGGTGCCCAGAGCAGCTGAGCTGCCCCTGGATCCCTGGCAGTGCCCAAAGCCAGGCTGGACACTGGAACCTGGGACAGTAGAAGGTGGGATGAGGATGAGATAATCTTTAAGACTCCTTCCAGCCTAAACCATTCTGTTCTATTCCTACTAAACAAGGCACAGGGATTTGGGCAGCACTCAGCTGCAGGGTACAGGGCAGGGGGCTCACCCAGCTTTTGGGAACAACCCCCCATCCCCATCAGTGCTGGTACTGAGCCCCACAAAACCCTCTGCTGCTCCCTCTCCAGAGCAGCTCCCAGCACAGGCACAAATCCAACTTTTGAATCACAGCTGTAACCAGATCAATCCTCTTTAGGTGGAAAGCAGAGGAAAGAAACAGCTTTCAAAGACTCACACAAATTCCTGTCCATAAATACCTCTGAAGAGTTTCAGATGTGCTGCTCTGCTCAGTTCTGAAGGTTAAGGTTTGAAAGATACAAATACAGATTTGATTTTCAGTGGTTCAGTTAAAAATGCACATTAAGTGGGCAGAGGCACTGAGGAAGGAGGAGAGAGCAGATTTTTAAGGGCAGAGCCACAGGTGAATCCTGGCAGTGGTTGTGTCCTTTCCCAAGCTGGCAGTAGGGTCACAGCTCCAGCCAGACACCACTGATGATGGAAACAACCTCAGCCAGAGAAAAACACAGCTTTTGATGCTTTAAATCCACCTGGGAAAGAAACATCTTTTTGTTCTTCATCACAGTCATTCTAGATTTCAAAAGGAATTTGAATTGCACACAGGGCTCTGTTTATTCATCACTCACAAATATAAATCTGTTAGACTCAACCCAAAACCATTGGGCAGGCCCTTGCTCTGGTACTGGTTTGAACAAAAGACACATTTTCCATCCCACTACAGAGAGCAGCCCTAAATCTGCCTGGTATGAGAGGGTTGGAAATCACAGGCAACTCAGAAATGCCTCTGAAACAGAAACCATCACACTGCAACATGGAAATTTGGTGTGGTCCGTGGGGCAGGAGGCCAGGAGTTGTTATTTTATCAGGAAGACTGAACCAGGATTTCAAAGAGTTAAGATAAATTTGTACAATGTTCATATCATTCTGAAAACACTCATGAAATGTCGATCCACTTGTTATGCACAAGGAGAGAACAAATCTCCTTGTTCTGGGATGGTGATGGAGATAAATTTATTATCTGGTAAAATAAATAATCTGATATCCTTATGATCCCACAGTTAAGGACCTGCCCTAAGCACTTAGGGATTTCCAAGCTTCTTTTGTCTTGTTTTACATTTTCCACTTACTTGTTTATGACAAAACCACACAGCTTTTATTTAAGATTATTCATCTCTGGTGATGACAACCAAAAGCACTGCTGGAGTGAGATTTACACAGAAAAATCTGCAAACCCAAATTCTACTGCTTCAAAAGTCTCCATTAGTCACCGACAGTCAGAATCCACCTCCAAGCCCCACTGCTGCAGTTTGGGTTTGTTCTGTGCCTGTTACTGGCTCAAGAAAGAGCATTTTAGAGAAAAATTCAACACAGAGAGCAGCCCCTTTTTCACTGCAAAAGGAGCACAGGCAGAACAACCCTCCCAAAACACAAGTGATGTAATTGCCACAGTTGTCAGGATGAACACTGGGGTTAATCCAGCTGCAATTGAACTACAAAGCCAGAGGCCAAACGTGATGGATGTGAGACTATGAGCATATAAATGTTATAAACAGGTACTTATCAATGTAAAAATCAAATGTAATTTCAATTAGCAGCATGAAAACTTGTGGGTTTATGACATAAACACATGATCAGGAGCACTCCCAGCTGTTTAAACTCAGTAATTAGGAATGAATTAACATTTAAGCACAAAACCTACAGGCACACTGAGAAATGAACATTTTTTTAGATTTACATATCCACAGAGGGGCAAGACAGTGACATGAATTCTGTAAGAACTAAAAATTAAAGGGGAGGGTTGTACTTTAGAGGGGAATCTCAGGTGTTTGGGGAGTCTGTACCTCTCAAGTACCTCAGGCAATGAATGGGGAAAGAGAGAGGGAAATGCAGCTGGGAAAATGGGATAAAAGGAGGCTGCATCCTCCAAAAACCTGGGAGACCCCAGGGCAATGCCCCATGACCTCTCCCTTTATTGGAATAAAGCAAAACCAACTCCTCTGTCTCCTTTTTGGACACAAACCTCTGGTGTTTGTGGGTTAATTTTCCTGACACTCCCAACCCAAACCATTCCATGATGCCACAGCAAGGAATGTGAACACACACGAGCTCGTTCTGCCAGTGAAATGCAGATTTTCCTCACACCAGGGTGAACACCTCTAGGGAAATATCAGGTGAAAAAGGAGAGGAAGAGAAGGCTGGGTGGGAGCCAGAGCCTGCCTGGGTGCTGTGGTGTGTCTGGGATGTGCAGAGAGCCAGGGCTGAGGGTGAACATCCCTGGTGACAACCAGGAGACAAGAAGTGTGAAATCAAGA